>NW_022196882.1:0-392055 GCF_008641045.1 Pistacia vera
GATGGACGTCGAGAAGCAGAGAGTATTGGCACTACTGTCCACCAGTTATGATATTTTGTATTAAGGAGAAAGTTTTTAATACATAGTATTTTGTATATGTAAAGAATTATATTTTATGAGTAAAGAAAAGTTTGAGCCCACTATCTTTCATACGCTATGTCTATCTATAATTTGCATAGTATGCATTATATGAATAGTAGTAGAGAGCAGGTGTTACACGGATCCTTAAGAATTGAAAGCATTACACACAATAATAAAACTTAGAATTAATGCTCAATTTAAATTAACAACAATAACTTCAAAACATATTCATAAATTGGGCTACATCTTTTGCCCTAGAAAAGGAGTTTAGTTCATAATTGCAATAATAAAAACAACCATTGTATTCAATAACATGAGTTCAAGAAAGAAAAATAGAAAAACTTCTCTAATGGCGAACGAGAACTGCAAGAATTCCGATCTCCAAAATAGTAGCCGCCCTTTCTCCTTCTCTAATCTCCATAAAAAACTAATTAAAGACCCTTATTTATAGTGTTAGGGTTTAGAGGTTAATTAGGAAAGAATTAAATGTCTTAAACCATTCAGATTCGGACTAGGAGAATACAATAACCCAAACAGGCCCATGATCCATCGCTGCGGCGATAAGAAATGATCGCTGTGATGATCGTTTTTTCTATCCTATGAGTCTGGAATCTTCCAAATTTGGAAAAGTCATCCACATGAACTTTGTAGCTCTCTGAATAAGCTTTCCAAAGCCAAAATAATAATCAAATTCCGATTTCTACAGCTCAAGTTATGATCAAAAAATCGAAGCATGCTCATCTTGAAGGATTTCCAGGTTTTACGTCGTATCTTCAACGCGTCACAACTTTCTCGTTTCAACTCTGATTCTTGCACCGTTTGTTCCTACTCATCACGAATTCCATCGACATCATTCTTCTTCATTCAAATATCATTTTTAACCTGAAAATACTAAAAATACACTCGTGATCCCATAAAAGGTATTTATGAAATAATTAACTCAAATTTCACATTAAAAACATATTTTTCCACAAATAATCCAATTAAATCACTAAAAAAATATTTATTTTCAAGCTCTTATCATCTACCAAGGTCAATTAGGTATCGTGAGTTGTTACGAGATTTTGTAACAACATTTAAACATTAGAAGAAGGGACTCCTCTCAACAATCTCAGTCAACAAACAACCATAACCATCACACAACCACTATGGAAATGTATCAGAGCATCCAGGAGTGCAATCGATGCTAATCAGACTGGCGACAATGAACCTAGCCATCAAGAAGTTAACAAGAGAGTCACGTAGACTTGCCAGCCAGTTATTCCACTCCTTCCACCAGTAAACCAGCAGGGGGTAGGTACACTAACCCGGAGAATGCGTAAATGATGGACATGTTGAGGTTGCTCACCAGTGTGGTCCAAACCTTGCAGCCAGTGTGGTCCAAACCTTGCAGCCAGTGGTGATTGGAATGAAAGAGGTACAACAAGGAAACCAACCCTTAATTCCAAAAAATGTCACTACAAGAATGCGAAGCTGGGAACTTGAAACCACTTACAAAATATAGCTAGCAAAAAAGATGGGTACAAAATTGATCAACATCTTCAGCGATTCTCAACTCATTGTGCATCAGATTTCTGGTGAGTAACAAGCGAAAAAGGAAAGAATGGCGTCCTATCTACAAAAGGAGAAAGTCGAGCTCAAATCTTTCAGACGCCATATAATTCGACAGATTCCTAGAGAGGAAAATGCAACTGTCGACGCTGTAGCTCACCTAGTGTCAACCATGAATAGTTAAGCTCCTAACTCAATCCTAGTGAAGTTCCTACCAAGTCGCAGTATCATCACACCAAAGCAAGTGGCGTTGTCAACTGAACAACAACTAATGTGGATGGATCCCATTATCACCTACCTAAAAGATGGGACCTTGCCTGAAAGCAAGACGGAGGCTAAAACTCTTCGCAATAAGTCAGCTCGCTACACCTTGATTACTAACAAGTTGTGCAAGCGAGGTTACAACACTCTGCTATTGTGATGTGTGACATGAGAAAAGATGAACTACATCTTAATGGAAATCCACAAAGGCATATGCGGGAATCATGCTTGGGGGTTGATAATCCGAGAATTATACAATTTTATTTAAGCTTTTTGGCCCAATTTTAGATACTTCTTAGCTCGTTTATGCCTGAATTGCTACTTAATTCTATATATTTTATGTTTTAGGCCTAAACGTGCATTTTTAGCAAATAATGAGCGAATTGGAGTTCTGGACTTAGAAGTAAGCAGATATCAGAATTGGGGAAAGTTCCGAAGCATAGTGAAGCACTATGAAGCTTGTTTCCATGAGAAAGTATCGAAGATCGAAGATTCAAGGAGAAAGAAAGCAGAGGGCAATTGTGAAATTCCAGAATTTTCTAGGAAGGTTCACTGTGGCGAAGGTTATTCGTCGCCGCGGCGAAAGTAGCTAAGAACGAGATTCAGCTTTAGTTCGTCGCTGCGGCGAAGTCTGCGAATTTTTTTTCTTCTCCAAAACGCACAGTTTTATTTCAAGAAAGTTTTAGGTCTTTTGGTTGAGCTATTTTAGAAAAACCTTACCATTTTGAGGGGGGTTGGTGGAGGTTTGTCTGTTTTTCGTTGAGTTTTGAATAGCTTTTACATTTGGGAGAAGATTTGAGTTTGAATTGTGTGGAATCTTCAACTGAGGGAGATCTCTACTCTTTTCTCTGTTTTTCAATATGTTGATTTATGGATTTATTGTTTTTCTTGCTGTTTGTGTTAATATAGTTATGAACTAACCCATTTTGGGTTAGGGTTTGATGTAATTCGGATTTTTATGGATTAATCAATTGATTTGTGTTGCTTTTATATTCTATTGCATAGATTGTGTGATTATTCCGAATTTTATTGATTTCACTGGTTGAACATGATGAGATTGAGAAATGAGTCATGTTGAACTTCTTAGATAATCACCATTGTTATTTTGAATGCTAGAGATAGATTTGAGAGACAATGAAACCAATCTAGGATTCCATTAGCTTAATGAACTTGGATTTGTTAGTCTTCAATTTGTTAGGTGCGGAAGATTAATAGGGAAAAGTACGAATTCATAGCCTGAGAAGGTATGTTTTACAACTTAGGGAATTCAGTTTACAATCCGTGCATGTGAGTGTAACAACAGCATAATCCACAGAATTAATCCATAGAGTTCGAATGAAGTCACACCCTAACCGTTTGCTTTAATTGATATTACATTTGTGTTAAACCTTGCTTTCATAATTTAGTTGTTTTACATTTAGTAAATTTTTCTTTCAATTTAGTCTTTTATTCTCCCATAAATCCAAACAATATTCGGTTTCTCCAACTTGAAAACTAATAGGAGATTTAGTGATTAAAACCAATCCTCGTGGGAACGATACTCACTCATCACTCTATTACTTTATGCGACTAGTGCACTTGCTATCATTGTATGTTGTAGTAACAACGTATCAGGGGTGATCTGGCCTATAAAGTACTTCGTCAGGGGTACTACTGACCGACTACGTATGAGGATGCAATGAACGTTACACAAAAATGCGACAAATTCTAGCGGTTTGTAGACATACCACGAGCTCCTCCTCAAGAACTCATGACTCTTTCCAATTTGTGGCCATTTGTTGCATGGGGGATCGACCTTATTGGTCTTTACCTTAAGGAAAAGGTGGAGTTTAGTTCGTCTTAGTTGCTACTGACTATTTCACCAAATGGGTAGAAGCCGGGCCATTAATGATGATCACGATGAAAAAGCTCAAAGACTTTGTCTACAAAAACATCGTTTGTTGATTTGGTATCCTGCACACAATCATCACAGATAATGGAAAGCAGTTTGATTATGAAGATCTCAAAACATTTTGTGACGGGCTCGACATCAGGAAAAGCTTCTCCGTAGTTTATCCACCTCAAGCCAACAAACAATTTGAGGTGGTAAACAAAGTCATATAGCCCACTCTAAAGGTAAAGCTTGATGAGTCAAAGGGAAACTAGGCCGACGAGCTTCCTGAAGTCCTATGGTCATATAGAACAACGACAAGAATGCCCACAAGAGAAACTCCTTTCTTTCTAACCTATGGATGCAAGGTTATGGCTCTGATAGAAGTCATAATTGATACATTTTGGTGTAAAGCCTTCAATGAGGATGACAATGAGGTGCTCATGCACCTAAGGCTAGATGTGATCGAGGAACATCGAAATAAAGTACAATTGCAAGTGGCCTCAGACCAACAACAAGCTAAAAATACTTCGATTCAAAGGTTAAAAACTGAGATTTTAAGGTCAGAGAGCTTGTCTTACAAAGAGTCATTCCCAGTGCAAAAAAAGTGAATGCGGCAGCACTTGGGCCGAATTGCCTAGGTCTATATCGAGTATGTGAGAAACTCGTACCGAGAACCTATCACTTAGAGCATCTGAACAGTTCAAAGATCCCCCGAGCTTGGAACGTTGACATCTTCAAAGGTATTATCAATAATCAGTTCGGCATGTTTTCTTTGTAATGATTATTTATGCTATGTAATTTTTGAATTTTTTACTTCGACTTGTAAGGACCAATGTCAGTTCAGTTATATCAATTGTAAATTTTAATTTATGAAAATTTATTACAAGTTAGTTGTAGCTCATTTTAATTCGTTGTAAAAGTGTGCACAAATTTATAAGAATTAATTACAAGTTTTGGCATGGTCGTGCATTGGAAACGACCAACTGCGTCAAAGCTCAGATCTCAAGTTCAAGGTGAAGAAGATGTCTTAGTAACTCGAAGTCTTTTGCTTGACAAGGTGATCTAGTTATAACTTAAGGATTTTGTACTTAGGAGGGCAACGTCGGCAAAACTTAAGCTTAAGGAACATTACCCACAACTTGATGATTGACAACTCAAACAAGGCTACTTGTTTAGCCTTAAATCGATGTCGACACCTTGAGGAGGATTTAAATATACCTTGATGACAAAGACTCGAGATAGGCGCATTTCCATAACTCTACGTTTTCTCAAGATGGGATCCTCGAAATCACTTGAAGATAGTCCTTGCTAAAAATGAACATTGTTGTAACTTGAGGCCAAAATACAAGTGTTGGGCATAACAACTTGTAAGTGAAATGAGGCTAGCGACCTAATCTAAACTCGTAGCATTAAGTGAGTAAGAAATAGACTTCACAGAAATGAACATCTCATAGTGAGCGTAACTTGGAAAAATAATTCAAGTCAAAGAAAGCTCGTATAAAGCACACACAAGCAATAAATGAAAATGAAGACGAAGTAAAGAAAGTTCATTCCATTAACAGGGAAAGAAAGTTTTCATTACATCATTTTTTCCTCATAACAGAATAAGAAATAACAAAAGCAGAGCTTGAGGAGCCTTATGCATTAGAGATAGGCGGAACATAGGCACCATCAGGAGCAATGTCATTGATAGTGCCCTTGTCAACATGATCATCCGCAAGCTAGGGGGTAGGTTTCTCGGCGGCCTAAGTCTTGAACTTTCCCAACTCGCTTGGTAGTCCTATGGGAGGAAAGAGTAATTAAGGTCAAGGTGCTATTGTCACAAAGATTTCACCAAATTCAACGGCAGCTCCCAAGCCTTGACATCACCTTGGTATTTTTCTTCCTCGACGTCATCTTTTAGCTTGGCAACCTCTTTCGTTGGCTCGTCAACTTCCTCTTGAGTTGCTATAGACTACTCTGTTATGGAATGAAGGTCGAACTTCACAGCCTTGATCTTCTTGCGGAGATTGGAACTCATGAACAGAAGCTTATTCCTCAACTCCTTGAGTTACTTCCTTTGATGCACCTTCTCTTGAAGCTTCTTGGCAAACTCTTTGTTTTTCTCCACATGTGAGCTTGTGAAGATTTGATCTGCTTAACAAGGCTTCACCTTTATAATAGGGAACTTAGCTTCCATCTAAAGGAGCTGGTCTTTCATTGACTTTCTCAACTGCTCCATCTCTTCATAGACTTTGTCAGCTCATTTGAGAGTTGCACTGCTTTCTTGATAGAGCTTCAAGAAGATGTTGAAGCTTTGCATTCAAAGCGTAAACATAATCAGGCCAAGGTTATGTAAAACAAGGAGAAAAAAGCTAAAGGAAAGAAGACCGATACTTATCCTCGCAAGCATGTAACGCCCACTTTGAGGTACGTAGTTTATGTTTTATTTTTGTCTGGTGTTGTTGTTGGCCCTAATTAGATTGATATTTTGTTATATTGATTGGTTGCCTTGGATAAGTTTGTAAGTTGTTGAAGTTGCGTGGATGCCTGATTTTAGTGAAGGATTGGCAAATCATGGAAGTGCGACTTCTCTAGGGCGAAGAAGAAGCTTCGCCGCGGCAACTACACTCTGTATTTTTTTGCGGGGTGAAGAGCTAGCTGATTTTCTTATGAAGTTTCTAGAGAAATTTTCCATAGGGGTGAAGTGACCATTCTACCCTAATAGAAGGAAAATGGGGAGTGAAATGCAAGGAAATGTAAGGAGAATGCATTGGAGTGGGGCGTATTTTAAAGATAAAGAATTAAAGGGTAAGAGGAATCCAGATAGTGCAAGGGCCAAAATGGGAAATAGTACTTTTTTATGAGCTAATAAGGGTTTTAGCCTTAGAAACCCTCCCATTCTCTACACCCCATACACTTCTACCACTCTCATTTCTCTCAATTCTTCATCCATTTTGCTAAGGAAATTGAGGGCTTTTGGTTGGATTTTGACAAGGATTTGATCCTAAGCATCAAGAGGTAAGGATTCTTGCTTTAGTTATGAGGTTAATTTGAGTAAGGTGTTGAATTCTTATAAAGTTTATGCTTAGGGTTTGAGAAGAAAGAGAACCAGTCCAACAAAAGATAGTGAGCCTTTTTTGAAACTACTCAAGAAAAAGTGTAAGTAAATCAACCCTAACCTTGTTGAGCAAGTAAAGCATGAGATTGTTTTATATGAAGTTCATATGCTTGAGATTTGTGCATGGAATTTGTTATGAGTTTGATGATCCATGAATGGGTTTTCTCCATGAGAAGGGTTAGTTGAGTTGATAGAATTTGATAGAAGTTGGGTTGAATTGAGAAAGAGTTAAGAGAATTAAGAAGTGTATTTCTTGCGCAGGATATGTGATGATTCAAGGGAGTTTTACTCCAATTATGGATGGTTTTTAGAAAGAAAGAGAATTATGGTTAAAGTAGAATTTAAGTATGCATGCTTGTTGTTTGATGAAATGCCTAAGAGAAACATATGCATGAGTAGAGAAAACTAATTTTGTGCAACATTGCATATTTGCATTGCATAATTGCACCTAAGAAAGAAATATAACATGAGCCATCCACATGCCTATATTTACATATGCATAATAAAGAATTTTTTTTAAAGAATAAAGAGAAAGAAAGAAAAGCACTAAAGAATTAAAGAAAGAAAAGTGCTAAAGAAGAGAAAGAATAGGTTGTTGCGATGGTGAATCCGGGGTGACAAGAAGAAGAATTCCCACATACACGCTCCTTAATTGAGTAGCCTAAGAAGAAGAAGAATTTGTACAACCGTAAGAGTGTATGTGGGATGAGGGCTATACCAAGAAGAATTTCCTACATGCACGCCAACGTATTGAGTGGCCTAAGAAGAAGAAAGAATTTGTTATGTCCACAAGAGTGCATGTGTAAATGAGGCCTGTACTCACTCACACAGCCAGGGTTTCGAATCCATACATCAACTGAGTCCGACGACAAAGAATAAGAATAAGAAAAGAAGAAAGAATAAAGAAATAAGAATAAGAAAGAATGAAAAAAGAAAAGAAGAGCTGAGCAAGCAAGAAAGAAAAGAAAAACAAGAAAAGTAAAGAAGAACTTGAGCAAGCAAGAAAAGAAACAGAATAAGAAATAGAAAAGAAGAAAAGGAAAAGCATGTCATGCATTACTGCCTATGCATTTCATTCATGCATGTTACATGATTTCTCATGGTTAGTAAGAATAGAAAGAAAGAAAGAACAAAAAGAACAGAACAGAGAGAATAAAAGAAAGGAAAGAACAGTGAGAACTAGAAACAGAGAAAGAACAAAGAAAAAGAATGAAGAAGAAAAGAATAGAGTAAGGAACAACCAAAGTATAAGCAGCGATGGTATAAGGAGTAGGATTTACTTACTGAGCATTTTTGTGCTCACGCCATTGTTTTTCCATGTTTGCAGGAATAGGTGAGAAGCGGAGAGCAATAGACACTGTCACTGTGCTAATGCTAAAGTTTTTGTATCTATTATTTTGTATTATGTAAAGAAGTAATGTTAAGTAAAAGAAAAATTTGGGCCCTACTTTTCAATTGATATGTATGTATTTTTATCATAGTATATTTTCTAAGATACTAGTAGAAAGACGTATTACAAGCAATCAGTCCCATGTCACAATTTTTTATGAGGGGGTAGTGTCTGAGCTCATAAAAAAAAATTGTCGAAACGGGTCTCATGCAAAATCGAGGCCTTAGTGAATACATGGTCAAGCAGCTATAAAATCTGCTCGACCGATCTCCCGGTATAACCTTTGCCTTAGGAGGAATAGCTCGTTGAGCGACCTCCTATTGGATTGAGGGTGGCAAGATCCTTATCCTTACCTTTTTTGTGGATCTTTATGAGGTCTTTTAGCTAGTCGATGATTCTTTTTGAACTTGCCAGTGAGCTTGATGGTAAGGATTCGCCATTGCCTTCCCGAATCTTATTCGGGCACTTTACCTCTGGTCCTTTGTTGACCTGGTTTTAGAGCTCCTAAGTTTTTGGATCCTTTGTTTCATATCTTGTCTTGTTAAATCCGATGTCTTAGGGCCTGACTCTTCTTATGGGATGAGTTGACTTGGATGTGAACATCTATGCAAAACGACAGTGAACTTAAGTTAATTAAAGAGATGTCGAGCAATGAAAAGACAATGTAAGGAACACTTGTTTTTTTCTTTTCAAAGATCGCAGTAACGCTTGTGGTGGGAGGACATAACTCAAATTCGATTAGTTTACGAATGTAATAAGGTTCCTCACGTCACAATCGGCCTTCGACAACTCGCTAATTATAGAATCCGCCTCTTGAGAGTCCTCGGGAAGATAGGCTCTTTGCCGTTACACTGCAAATGAGAAAAAAAACACAAAGCTCATCAGATAACACTTTTCTACAAAACTAAAGACTTGAAGTTAAAGAGAAAGAGCACTATAGGCTTCCCTGAAAGAGTCATCTTCCTCGCATTCACAAAGGAAGTAATTGAAATCCTAGCCGCTAATCTTGTTCAGGATGCGATCAACCTGTGATGTCAAAGTGCTTTGTCTTCGAGAGATAATTGTCCTATGGACCTTATTTTGGCAGTATAAAATAATGAGCTCTTCATAGAAAGCTCGCCTAAGCCACCCTTTCGGAATGACACATGTACAGGTCAATCATGTACAGTAAGAGTTCGTGACAGTTGAAAGGTGCTGTGTATGTCAAAACACCTCTAAAACTTCAAAGATGAAAAAGTGTGGCGGAATCGACACTTCACATTTTAGGAGTGTCTAAAGATCGCAACCCAACCATGACGTGGACTCTTTGATAGGCAATCTTTAGCCTGGAAAAGTTTGTCAACTAGATGCATGGACATAATACGAGTAGGCTAGCTCTTCAACAAGTTGTGCAACAACGAGCCTCTTTCAAGCACCTAACGACCATCAAAGGCTGACATCCTCAGCAACGTCTTCATTTGTTTCATAGAATCAACCTCTGCCCCACTAGGCCGATTCTGCTTGAAAAATTGGCTATGAGGAGTCATACTCACTTTTTCCTCGATTACAACCAGGTTTACTGAGGAAAGCTTCATTGAAAAGCTTATTGTATGCCAAGAATGCAGGGGCGAGTACGGTCAATCAGTGTGCGAAAGTCAGAGCCTGGGTACACCCGCAGTCGAGGCAGTAAGGAAAGGAGCCATATTCGTCAGAATAGTGGGTGGTGCCAGAACAACTAGAAGTTGTGGTGATCCATGTGTCCAATCCCTGCTCCAAATCGCGTAAATCACTCTAGAAGGTGGGCACATGTGACATATAAGAAGGATTTACATGGATAATCCCACCAACTCACAGATTCAGTAATGATAACCTTAATCCATCCCACATAAATTGAGACGCTCCTCTCATTTAAGGGATCAACTATACTCTACAGAATATATAGCATTCTCTCTCTTGTACTTTCATTTGTAAGTCAGTCCGCTAAAGTGAGCTGACCCCTATCATTAATAAAAACATCACGTGGACGCTAGTTGGATTCTCTTAGCATCCGAACCACTTTAAAAACTGTTCCCATTGATTAGTTCATCTTTTCTTGCATTCATGTGTGTCTTCTAAGCCAGCTTAGCATTTCACACGTAAGTTTTCATTGGTTTCAAAATCACGCATCAACAGTTGGCGCTAAAGAAGGGCTGATTTAGTGTCCTCTTCATCAGGAGAATCTCTAACTTACTGGTCCTACAACAGCAAATGCATGCCCGCCAACCTGAACCTAAGCGAACCAACCAGGGTGCTAAGGGGATACCCAAGCCCAAGAGGACACCTCTTCTGAAATACCTTTGGTTCCGCAAAATCCGTAGTGGATATCCATCAAGTTCATAACTTGACCCTGTCATTAGAAGCTACCTGGAGAGGTTCGATAATACTCTTGAGCGGTCAACCGAAGGTTGGATCGTTTGGACCAAGGCGTGCCAACCAAATGAGCTGGGGCGGTGCAACGCAAAAAAACACCTGCAGGTCACGCGAAAGTGTGGCGAAGGGAGATAGCCCGTGCTTGTGATGCGTTGTAACTACAACATGATAAATAGCAAGTCACTAGTCACACAAAGTAATAAAGTGAGTATCGTTTCCACGAGGATAGTGTTACTAAGTACCGATTTCTTAGTTTAAGCTAATTGAAGAAACAATAAATTGGATTGATGGAAAATTAACAGCCTAAATAAAATTAATAAAATATAAATGAAGATAATGAAATTAAAGTAAAACCCAACAACTTAACTACTTAACACATGCTAAAAAATGCTAGGGTGTTGATTTCACCTGAACGCTAACCCAAATCATAGAATCTATTACCCAAGTCTAATTCCTTGATTGAAAATCAAATCCTAAGTTGTAAAACATACCTTCTCAGGCTACATTTCCCTCTTATCCCTATTAAGCTTCGCCACCAACAAAATGAAGATTAATAGTTAAAGTCTTTTAAGCTTTATGGAATTCTATCTAGAGATTTCATAGATCGCTTAAACCTATCTCTTATAGAGGTTGCTTAATCTACGGTATTTATCCCAAGAGGCACAATCACAAATCACTTCTCAGTCTCATTGTGAACAACACACATTTGAATGGTGATCAAGCATCCAAAAGTCATTAAGCAAAGAGATAAACACTCAATCATGAAATTAAAACTCAAAGTAAATCAATTCATATAAAATTGAATCATTGTATCAAGGTTACATCAAACCCTAGCTAAACAACTCAGTTCATACTCAAAAACGAAATAAAATAACTAAAACAAACTGAATCAAGATTTTATCATTGAAAAACAAGCAAAAGATGGAGAAATCTTCTCTAATTTGAAGCCCAAATCTTCAATACTCTTCTCCTTCCAAGAACTGCCTTCCAAATGACGAACCAAGACTCTTTTCTCTTCCTTTTCGCTCTAATTTATACCTCTCTCACTTAAGGATGAAGGTCTAGCAAGCCAAAACGCGTCGTTTTATTTTTATATCTGATGCCAGTTTCGCTGCGGCGAAGCTTTTTCTATGTTGCAGTGAGGACTTTCGGGCCACATTTTAGCATGATAGAGTCTGAATCTGGAAAAGTGTTAAATATATGAATTGTATCCCTTTCAATTATCTTTCTGGTAGTTCATGAATCATTAGAATCCGAGGTCTATAGCTCAAGTTATGGCAGAAATACTGAAGCACATCTAAAGACGTTTTTCTTCAGTTCCCAGCATACTTTTCACGACTTCAAGCCAAGTTTTCACCCTTGTCCAGTCAGAATTAGGAAAAACCCAAAACATGAAATTTTAGCTCTTCTTCTTAGCTTTCCAAAGCTTCTAAATTCAGGTCATTCTGAGTTTCCAAGCTCAAGTTACACAATTTACGCTCAAAACTGTCATTTATGCTCAAAATCATCATTTAGGCTTACAAAGACAAATTAATAGAATTAGGTAGCAATTATGGCCCAAATTGTATGAAAAGTATCCTAAATCCTATCAAAATTCAATGCAAAATCATAGTGTAAAATATGATTATCATGCCGCGAGCACTGCAGCGTGTCGACCAAAGGGTAAGCAAGTGGCAAAAAAGGGGCCTACGGGCTCCAAAAGGCAAGCGAACACCGACTGCGTCCTGAGCAGAATACAGGCGGCGTTAAGACTCGGTGAAAGGACGCAGCTCGAGTTATCCCATGCCACGTCACAAGTGCACCCCCATAAAAGGCTAGGCAGGGCGATTCTTATCACCACCAGCAAAACGATCTCGATCATCACCGTGCGAAAGGTTCTCACACTTCGTGGGGCGGTTTGTACCATCGCGAAGGTCATGAAAATACCCCGAACCATTCATCGCCATCACACACCTCCCGCCAGTGTGTGTCGAGAGTGGCCGAGGCCGCCGACCGAGGCGAAGAGGAATCCGACCTCCGGACTTTCCTCAATCGTAATCGCGGGGGTTAAACTCTCATGGGTGAAAGCAATCCCTAAGTGGCTCCATTGCCTCAAATTGAAGAATTGCACGAGCTCTAGACTGACTAAGAGCTCAGCAAAATGAGCAAGGGCAGGTCGCGTCTGCGTCCCCCTTCTCTCTCAAAGTGCTAGCCACTCCACTCCACTCCCATCAGGATTTAGAATGCTTGACATGCGAGCATTTGATGGAAATTCTGATCCGTAGGATCATTTATATGAATTTAACGACTTGATGGAGCTTCACTAGGTCTCAGATTTAGCAAAATGTCGTTGTTTGGCAGTGACTTTAACCTCTTATCCCAAACGGTGGTTCAGGTTGCTCCCAGCGAGATTGATCAGTTCGTGGCCTCAGATGAGCGTGACGTTCCTAAGGCATTTCCAAGCAAATCTAAAGTTCTTGATGCCTTTGAGCGACCTCAGCAACATAAGGTAAGAGAGGGATGAATCCCTCCAATCGTACATTGATCGATTCCACACAAAGCTTAACAAGGTAGCTCACACTCCTGAGGAGTCCTTTCGAACTCTCATCATAGCGGGAGTTCACCCATAGACCGACCCGTGGAAAGAGTTACAGGCTAAGGATGATGTTTCCCTCACCCGTTTCTATAACCTTGCAGAGAAATACCTCCATATTGAAGGTTCCGTGGTGGCGCTTTGCCGCCGCGACCACGGTGCTTCGGGTAGTGCGTCTGGTTGGGAGGACAGGAGAGTTGATCGTAGATGGGCTACTGACGATCAACGAAAAGGAAAGAAACCGCGCTATGAGCTCAAAAAATCTTATGCTCATGTTCCTCGTCGCGATCGTGACAAAAATCAATATACGCCTTTGAATGCATATGTATCGGCCATCCTTGATAAATCAGAAGAGGCTAGCCTGCTCAGAGAGCCTGAGCCCATAAAAAATCTCCCGTCAGCCAAAAATAGTAAAAAGTACTGTCGCTTTCATCGGGATAACGGGCATCACACCGATGAGTGCCAAGCTCTGAAACAGGCAATCGAAGAACTCATCAAGAAGGGGCATTTCAAGGAATTTATTAACGACAATACTCCCGCGCAAGAGAAAAGTCAAGGGGAACAAGGAAAGAAGAGTCGTGATCACAAAGGCATATGCAGTGTCAACATGATCTTTGGAGGGCCGCACCTCGCAGGGAACACGCGAGGTGCCCAGGAAAGATATGCTCGTGCAGCTCATCACGACCTTATCAGTGTGATGAGCATGACGCAGCCACTACAAAAGGTCCATAGGGAGGAGGAAATTACCTTCTCCGAAAAGGATGCAGCCCATTTGCATCATCCCCACGATGGCGCTCTTGTGTTCACGCCCCTCATAAGGTGCCATAACATCCACAAAATGTTGGTGGATAATGGAAGTGTTGTGAACATCCTGTTCCAGACAGCATTCGAAAGAATGAACTTGGACGAGGCCGACCTGAAGCCCGTCTCGATCCCTCTGTATGGCTTTACCGGGGACCACCTGATCCCCAAAGAAACGATCTTGCTTCCAGTCACGCTGGGTGACTATGACGAAGTGACCAAGGTAATTGAATTCTTGGTAGTGGATTGTCCATCCGCTTTTAATGGTATCCTGGGGCGACCTCTGCTGGGAAACTTCAGAGTAGTCACTTCGATATACTATTTGAAGATGAAGTTCCCTACCCCGACAGGGATAAGGGAAGTTAGTGGGTCTCAGCGCACAGCTCACGACTATTACATAAAAACAGTACAAATGGCATGCAAAGGGAAAGGCATTTCGCACGACATTCCCCGACAAGCTATGGCGATCAGCCGGATCGAGCCACAGCCTGGCCCAGCCGAGGACAGTATGGATCCTCGAATTCAGGAAAGCCCTTCCGGTAGGCCAGTTGAGAATCTGGTCGCACATAGATATGGTCGGGATCAGCCCGGATATCATCTGCCATGCTTTGAACATCGACAGCGAAGCCAAGCTAGTTCGCCAAAAAAGAAGAGCAATGGATCTGGAGCGATATGCCGCTTTAAAGCTAGAGGTGAATAACCTCCTTCGAAACGGATCCATTCGAGAAGCACTTTACTCGACCTGGGTTGTTAACCCGGTTCTGGTAAAGAAGCCTAATGACAAATGGCAAACGGCAAACCTGTGTCGACTTCACCGACCTCAACAAAGCATGCCCGAAAGATAGCTTTCTCCTGCCCAAAATCGACCAACTAGTGGATGCCACCTCAGGGCACGAGCTGCTAAGTTTTATGGACGCATACTCGGGGTATAATCAAATTCTGATGTACGCACTGAACGAAGAGCATACATCCTTTGTTACAGATCAGAGACTGTACTGCTACAGAGTTATGCCCTTCGGTATCAAAAACGCTGGCGCGACCTACCAACGGTTGGTTAACCGGATGTTCTCCGAACAGATCGGTAAATCAATGGAGGTCTATGTGGATGACATGCTGGTCAAATCCCATGTTGCTTCAAATCACATAGCACATCTCGCTGAGATGTTTGATATTCTCCGACTATACAGAATGAAGCTAAACCCCCTCAAGTGCTCGTTCAGAGTATCCTCGGGAAAATTCCTAGGATACATGGTTAACCAACGGGGAATAGAGATCAACCCCGAGAAAATTCAAGCTCTCCTCGATATGGTAAGCCCGACCAGCAAAAAACAGGTCATGAGCCTTAATAGGCGAATAGCGGTGCTAAGTCGCTTCATATCGAGGTTAACAGATCGCTGCTTGCCGTTCTTCAATGTTCTGAAGGCTAATAAAAAGTTCGAGTGGACTATCGAGTGCGAACAGGCATTCCAAAGTATTAAAGAACACCTCGGGAAGCCACCTCTCCAATCCAAGCCTCTCCCGCAAGAGATCCTCCTCCTGTACCTGTCCGTCTCTCAGTTCACGGTCAGTTCAGCCTTAGTTCGGGAAGAGGAGAAGGTTCAATGGCTAGTGTATTACGCAAGCAAGCGTCTGTTGGATGCCGAGATGCGCTATCCAAAAATGGAATGATTAGCCTATGTCTTACTGATCGCTTCCAGAAAGTTACGACCTTACTTCCACGCCCATATGATCCATGTAATGACTAATTACCCGCTCAGACAGGTCCTCCAGAAGCCAGAGGCATCTGGTAAATTGCTTAAATGGGTCATGGAATTGAGTCAGTTCGATCTGAAGTACAAACCAAGATCGACTATCAAAGGGCAGGCTATTGCCGACTTCATATCAGAATTTTCATATCTTCCAAGTGAGTCAGAGCAACAGCCCAGCGAAGCCATTAAGGAAACTGCTCAGAATCTGTTGACCTAGAGCCTCTACGTCGATGGATCATCGAACAGAAAGAGGGCCGGTGCAGGTCTTCTCCTTTTGAGTCCCGAAGGGGCTCATGTTCACAGCATTCTCCGGTTTGGATTTAAGGCAACCAATAATGAGGCCAAATATGAAGCTCTGTTTGCTGGGTTGCGATTGGCTAGAGAAATGGGCACAACCGTGATCAGTATCCACAGCGACTCCATGCTAGTCGTCAACCAGATTTTAGGAGAGTACCAAGCCAAGGAAGAAAATATGATCCGCTATTTGAGGGAAGCTAAAGCCGCACTCGAGCCATTCAAGCACTTCGCGATCACTCAGATTCCCAGAGATAACAACTCTGTGGCAAACGCCTTGGCGAGGATAGCCTCATCATTAGACTCAGAAGCACCAGATAACATTCCTGTTCAATTCATCGAGGCCCCCATTATCAGCCCGATCGAACAGGCCGTGAATGTAACAGAATCAGATCCCTGTATGACTCCTTTTATCCAATACCTCAAGGATGAGACTTTGCCTGACGACAAGGTCAAGGTCGAGGCGAGGGTTCTGTGAACAAGATCTGCTCGTTACACCCTCATCAGAGACCAACTGTACAGGCTAGAGGGTTTAGCGCCCCTCTCCTCCGATGTGTAACTAGCGAAGAGGCGGATTACATCATGAGGGAAATACATGAAGAGATCTGCGATAATCACACCGTCGCGCGATCTCTTGCCAACAAAGTTGTTCGTCAAGGATACCACTTGCCTTGAATCCAAGAAGACACCTACAACTTTGTCAAGAGGTGTGACAAATGCCAGCGGTTTGCGAACATACCGCGAGCTCCTTCCCACTAACTGATAACAATGACTAGCCCCTAGCCATTTTCTATGTGGGGAATCGATCTCATTGGCCCTATGCCAGTCGGTAAAAGGGGAGTCAAATATGCCGTGGTCGTAGTAGATTACTTCACCAAATGGGTAGAAGCCTAGTCGCTCGCCGCGATCACGACCAAAAAGCTCAAGAGCTTCGTTTTCAAGAATATTGTGTGCTGCTACAGGATTCTCATACCCTCATCTCAGATAATGGAAAACAGTTCGACAACGAGGAGTTCAAACAGTTTTGCGACAAGCTGGGCATCCATAAAAAATTTGTCTCGGTCGCGAGATCGCAAGCAAATGGTCAAGTTGAAGCTGTCAACAAAACCATCAAGCATACCCTACAAGCCAAACTTGGCACAGTCTTATGGGCGTACAGGACAACTCCGAGAACCTCTACCTTAGAAACCCCTTTTTCGCTAGCATATGGTTGCGAAGCGATGATCCGTTTTGAGGTAGGAACCGGTTCAATTTGGAGGGACCTGTACAGCGAAGCTGACAATGAAGCGCTTATACGAGTAAGTCTGGACCTTGTTGAAGAACATCGCAGCAAGGCTTCGCTAAGAATAGCAGCCTATCAGCAACGCGTGAAAAGGTTCTTCGATTCTAAGGTCAGACGAAGAGACTTCTAGGTCGGCGATCTTGTATTAAATGAAGTTATCCTCGGTACTAGAGAACCAAGTGCGGGAGTGTTGGGACCAAACTGGGAAGGCCCATACCGCATCACCAAAGTGATAAGGCCAGGGACTTACCACCTAAACAGGCTAAATGGTTCCATAGTACTGCGAGCTTGGAATGCTGAACACCTTTGACCATATTATCAGTAATTCTGAACTCAGTTTTCCTTGTAAAGATTATTTTTTAATCTTTGTAAATGTAAATAAGTATTATTCTGTTCGCTTGTAATAGTCTTCGCATGTAATTTTGCTCGTATAAATGTGTTATCATGTTCGCATAGACTTGTTCCAATATTATAAACAGTTAGAATGAGAACTCATGTATAATAAAGCGAACTGAAATTGTAAAAGCAAAATATATTTCATTAATATGAAGAGTACAGCAGGCAATACAAGACAACTGTTAGCCCTGATTTGACTCCTGCAGGACCGACCTCATCATCCTAAGGCTGGTCAACTAGGGGCTTCTGCAGGTCATGACCCGAACCCTCTTCTTGATCGGATCTTCGGGTGGCCGTCGCTTTATCATCCTGCTGCGCCATGGACATGAGGGTTTCCCGCCAGTCCTTTGGGAGTTCGGACATATCAATATGCGGATTCTTCGGTCGCAAGGCATAGATGGACTCGATTGCCCATTCGGCAGCCTTCTCCTTGACCTCTACTGCCTGATTTTGCATCTCTTCGGTCAGGGAAGCAACTTTTCCCTAACTTACTTGGAGTTCAGCCTTGAGAGCTTGCCTTTGCTTTTTAGAGGCATCCCTCTCTTGTTCTGCTCATGAGGCATTTCAGCTTCTGGTCCCTCTCTCCGACCTCATTGGAGAGGTTGGCTATGGTCCTTTGGAGCTCCTTTATTTCCTCCCCATGCTTCTCGAGCTTGGCTTTTTGGAAGTCCACCGTGAGAAAAGTCGTGTCCCTTTCGCTTAGGTACCGGTTTGCCGACTCAGAGGATAGGTTTCTTTCTGCTTCGGTGGCTTCCAAGCCTTGCTTGAGCTGTGCGTTCTCTTCCTTCAGTGCGACCTCCCCCTTTGCATCTCCTAGCCGAACTTTCTCTAGGGACAGTTGCATGGAAAACAAGGCTTGCGAACAAGAAAAAATAGCAAGTTAGTTTATCAAAAGGAACTAAGGGATGTCCTCGCCGAGGACAGTTCGTTTACCTTGCTTAAGTGCTGGAGCGATGTGGACATTAGGTCCACGTCGCTGGAACCTACAAACTCCTCGAATGCCTCTAAGAGTCTGCACTCCAGCAAAGTGTAGACTATCGGCTGTAGGTACTCCGACAAGTTCCCTAGCGAGTCCAGCACTGGAGTTTCCTTCTTCGCGCCTTCAGCAGGGGTCGTGTTGCCCGTCAGTTCCTTACCCGACCTCCTCCCGACGTCTAGCTGCGACCTTCCTGGTTGATCGCCCTCGGATTCAGTCTCTGACTCTTCGACCTAAATTTGCCTTCTCTTCTTCTTTGCTCACTGAGCCGTTGTCTTTATCCTTGGGCGAACAGCTGATGGCTAGGAGGCCTTTGTAAGTCAGATTGACACATCCTCCAGAGGTTGAGGTTGAGAAGTTCCAGCAGGTCGCGCCAAGGGGCCCAATGTGGCACCTTCAGCCGGGGGATCGACAGGTGCAGCATCGGTCACCCTGGCGGTCCTTGCCCACGAAAAATTGAATTGCCTTCGTCGCGGCGGCCTTGACTCCTTCGGAGGCATGGTCGCTGTATGCGAGCATCGTTAGCAAAAGTAATTCATTGCACGACCAGAAAAGAACCAATTAGCAAGACTTACGCAATGGGGGCTCTAAGGACGCGTTTCCATTGAAGAAACCGTATTTTCGCAGATTCGCGATCGTCAAGAGCTTCTTCGCGTCGCGACTAGCTTCAGGCAGGAAGCCGAAAGCTACAATCCTGTTCAGATCGAAGAGTAGCCCTAAGTCGGTTGACTTGTTAACTGCCAAAAAGAAACAGGTCGTTAGGAAAAAAATACATTTCAAATTTAACAAATTCGCCAAGGGCAAAGAACCTATTCAGGTCCTGAAAGCGGCAATGGCCGTCATAACGAAAGAAGAAAAACTTTGTTTCGTAGGCCCCCGCGTTGCTACGGTAGTTGTGTATCCCCGCTTCTATAATAGGTCGCCTGGACAAGTAATAAAAATCCTTGTCCTCGCTCTTTTTCAAGTAATACGAGCAGTTGAGCTCCACTGCGGTTAGCTCGCCTAGCCCATTCTCACGACACACGATGTACATGGCAACAATGATCACATATGCGTTCGGCGTGAGTTGCATCGGCGTGATCCCAAAGTGATCCAAGAACGACTTGACAAAAGGGTGGAAGGGAATCAACCCCCCACCCTTGAAGATCTCCTCGGAGATCGTAGTCATCCCACTTGGTGGGTATCGCGATGAGTGGGTCCTATCGCAGAAAACTTCCACGTTGACACCATACTGTTTTATCACCCTCTCAAGCTCTTCCCCGGTAAGTACCGAGTAGACCTCAGGAGTGACGTTCGGAGCACCCTGCGAGGATGAACCGGTTCCTTCCTCGAATCTGGTCGTTGAGGGATCCATTCTACTGGTCTGCAAAAGTGACAAGTAGGGGGGTCATTTGGCCATCGTACGCTATTCCGTGCGATGAGGTGGAAGAAAATAAACTCCCTAAAACCCAAAGAAAACCCTAAGAGAATGATTCGAGCCGCCATTCATGGCTCGAACCCGACATGAGCGTCTCGTCTCCAATCAACTACCGGAAGACTAACGCCATTTACCAACCACAGGGAATAAGAAAATAAAAGCAAAGAACGATTCTTACCTCTCGGAATACGAAAATGGCTCATTCTGCTTCAAATATCGGAAACGCACTGGTTTGGAAGGCAAAAATTCCAAGCTTGCGAAAGTCTCTTGCTCTCTCTGAAAAAGACAAGTGTGGTGACATTGCCTGAGATGGATCTGAGTTTTTATAGCAAAGGAAACGACACTTGATTTTCTTGAAATCAAAACGACGTTTGGACGGAAAAATGTCTCACCGTTGATCACGACCACGTGTCGCAGATTAGTGAGAAGGAGTGAGCGTCATGATTAAAGAAAACCAAACCGTCATTTTTTTCCGTTGAAAAACTCAAGCGACCGCACTCTCTCCCTCAGCATTAATTGAGCCTCAATTTGCATTTAATGCTCCGATAAGGGGTGTTGTTTCAGCATGTCATGCATTTAGTATTCTAATAAAGAGTATCGTGTCAGCATACCACGCATTTAATGCACCTGGTTGGAACTTATTACCCACAGGACACGTCTGTTAGAGTAGAGGCTGTTTCATTAAATGCATCCATATCTAAAGTACAACAGATAACGCCTGACGAAGTCAGGTCGCTCATCCTTAACAAGCGATGACCATGCGAGGTCGTGTTCACAAAAAGTGCTACCCCGACCTATTTTCAAATAGGTCGGAATCATCAGAATTTCCCAAAAGCATCCAGTCGCGGCATGAATTATAGTTTCCAAGGTTCAATCCTCAAACTTTAGAAACTAGGGGACTTCTGTTATGCCTAAAGAATGTAGGGTTGACGTAAGGTCTAGTTGGTGTGCGAAAGTCAGAGCCTGGGTACCCCCGCAGTCGAGTCGCGTGAGGAAAAGAGCAGCATGCTTCTATCAGAATAGTGGGTGCGTGCCAGACCAGCCAGAAGTTGCGATGATCCCATGTGTCCAATCCTTGCTCCAAATCGCGTAAATCACTCTAGAAGGTGGGCAATGTGACATAAAGAAGGATTTGCACTGATAATCCCACCAACTCACAGATTCAGTAATGATAACCTTAATCCATCCCACTATAAATTGAGAGCTCCTCTCTCATTTAAGGGATCAACTACTCTCTCTCAAGAATATATATCATTCTCTCTTTTGTACTATCATTTGTAAGTCAGTCCACTAAAGCGACATGACCCCTATCATTAATACAAACATCAGTGGACGTAGGACTTGCTTCCTTAGCATCCGAACCACTTTAAAAACTGTTCCCATTGCATTTACGCTCATCTTTTCTTGCATTCACATGTATCTTCTGAGTCAGCTCAGCATTTCACATATGCGTTTCGTTGGTGTCAAAATCACGCATCAACACTTATCGATGCTTTTGTCGCTAGTGACCATGGTAATAGATTGTCCTTAGACAACTGAAACATGAAAAGACAAGTGTTATAGGCTGTTTTAATCCTTAAAGTCGATCTACCTACACTTGTCTTCAGTCCCAAGTACTTGAGGTGCCTTTAAATAAACCACCCAACAATGAACTCCAGTGATAAACACAAACTCCAACAACAAACACTAATTCTGGCTATCCTAAGTTTTCTATCCCTAAAATCTAGAAAAAAAAACTAGATATATTCATTCATACTATGCCAAACGCAACAATAGCAAGGCAAAAATTGGAAAAGCAAGAAAAGGAACAAGAACTTGCAAGAGAATGTCGAATAAAAACCACTGAAGATTGTCGTGAAATCGAAGTGTTGAAGCAGAGTGCAAGAGAATGTCGAAGAAAAACCACTGAAGATTGTCGTGAAATCGAAGTGTTGAAGCAGAGAACTTTTGATTTTGAGAGCAATGTATTTTGATTTGCAAAAGGAAGAATTCGAAAAGGTTTAAGCCTAGGTTTAGGTTCTTTTTATAGCAAGGAAACCCGANCTTAGAGTCGTGATTGCTTTTGCTTGCTTAGATTGGCTTGGTAATTTCCCAGGAACATGTCCCTACACTGCCTCAGCTATTTTTCCTATTTGAACTTCCAACTTCCTTATGGATGCCTCCTGTTATTGAAATCTCTGCTCAAAGTTCTGATTGTTCTTCGAGAGACTTGAATAAAGTTATTTAGTGTCTCCACCAATGAAGGTTCCTCTGTTGATTGTTAGAGCTCGCATGTTGTTGATTATTGCTCCAAGAGAAGTTAGGATGATTCCTCCAACCTGGATTATAAGTATTGGAAAAAGGGTTGTTAAGCCTTTGGTTGTAGGAATTCATCACATTTGCTTGCTCTACAGACTCTGGAAAACTCTCACAAGTAGACCTGGCAAAATAGGTTCAAATCCGCGAGTCCGCCCATACCCAAGTAAAAAAACATAGGGTATGGGTTTAATATGTTGGACCAGTTTTTTTTCAACCTGTACCTGGCCCGACCCATATTATTAATCGGTTATATGGGTAAACTCGCGGGTGCCCACAGGTACCCCTTTTTTGCAAATCTGAAATCCTTAACTCAATAACCCTAAGTCCCTAACTCTAAAACAAAATAACATTCTTTCTCGCTCTCACCTCTGAATCTCTCATCATTGATCCTCACCTGACTCATTCATTCTCTCATCACTCTGTTCACTCATCAGTCATTAGTTAACCTCACATGACTCATTCATTCTCTCAACTCTCAATCTCTCATCCGTGAATCGTGATCCTATTCCCAAACCTACGGTCATCGATCACCCTTACTCATCCTCATCGGCTCGTCATCTCCTCTCTCTGTCGTCGTTGGGCATTAGCTGGTCATCTCCTGTCTCTCTCTATCGCAAGACTCGTGGCTCTCCTCCCCACCATTGTAGTCGCAGATCGGTGAGTTGGGTTTCAAGATTTGTTTTTCTTAATGTTACCTTAAATATTTTGCTTCAAGATATTTTATTACTGCAGCTCTTGACTTTTATGCTTGCTACACAATATTTTGCTTAACATTCTTACATGTAGCATGTGAGTGTGGCCCCTAAGGTCTTTGTGTGGTTAACCAGGGCATTATATTAACATATTTTTTATAAGCATCTCGAAATTGTGGCTTTCACAATGGTGCTCTGTTTCAATGGTCTTTGAGATTCTATTCTTGTAGCCCTAACTTTTTTATGAAATTTGTGCATTTAGATGTTCTGTTGTTTTTGCATTACTAATGAGATTACATTTTTTAGGCATTTAGATGTTGCGGAAGCACATATTTTGATGTGAAATTATCTGAAAGTTGTGTGCTAGACTTTCCATTTCATCGTGTTTTTACTGAGTAGTTTTTCTTTTAATTGCATTTTGTTGCTGATAGCTAGTGTCATAGGCTCTATAATCTTAACCCAAACAAGACTTGGTTTAATCTGAACCCAAACAAGAAACTAGATTAATAAATTACTTATTTGACTATGTAATAAACCAGATTATACCAGTCCTAATTCACTGAAATCCTTTATACAAGTAATGAAAATATTAATGTATAATCTATGATAAAACTTGAAGGAATTTCCAGTTTTATACCAGTCCTAGTTAACTGAAATGCATCTGCTGATTTTTAATTCAATCCTTTCTTTACATGAACTTGAAAGGGTTTGATAATTTCTTTACATGTGGTAAGAAAAATTGCACTTCAGAGAGACGGTTGTCACTCTCTTTTTAGTCATTAGAAGCTTCATCCTAAAGACAAATCGTAGTTTCCATGACAACAATTATCTCTTTTTGTTAGAAATCATCTTTTTATTGCCGAAAGTCTACTATAAGTGTGTTAATTTGTAATTAAGTAGTACAATATGCGCATACAGTTTAAATGGGGGCTGGTGAGACGAATTTATCGAAGACTTGGATACAAGATTTTTCCATACAAGTAGAGTAAAAAATATAGTAGTTAAAAAAGAGCTAAACTACATATACCAGAAAGTGGGAGATGGGGCTAGCCAATTGACTAGGAGAGTAATGGATTTAATTAAGCTTTGCAAAACAATTGGATATTTCAACCCTTTTGCAAGAGCTAGTCCTTTCTGTTAATCTTCATAACAACCCTTAATCTCTGGTTTGATTATTATAGAACAATACTGATTTATGTATTACAGGCAAATCAAAGTAAAGATAGTTGTCCCCTAACTCTTCTCTTCAATGCAAGGTCGACTCAGATTTTTACTGGTGAAGGTCTGTTTGAGAACCTGAAACATGAATTACATTGTGGATATAACTTTTAATATTTTTGATACTCTTGTTACAAATTTCTGGCATGGATTCAATTGGTCAGTTATTAAAACAAATACTTCCAAGGGAAAAAGTATCAAAAATTTATCTTTGCCGCCCAGGTTTGGAGGACTCTACTTTATTATATATATAGTCAAACAGTCGCATCTCATGTTGGATTCCAATGTGTACACCACTGTTTGTTTCAGCGAACAAGCTGGTGTTTATGAACAGTAGGTCAAGTTCATTAAGCTTGAAAGTGGAGCATGTTGCCTTTGTTTTGAACCCACTGCTACACAATTGTTCAATTGGACTAAATAACTTATCTCATTGTTTATGCATTGTTTTTCTCACATAACTTGAAAGGGTTTGATAATTTTATTCTAGTTATGGTCTCATTTATGTTTGTTCCTTTATTTTATTGTATTATCCTTTGAGTGTGTGTGAGAGAGACCTAATATATTAATATTATTGTAACATCACCTATATATATATATATATATTTTGTAGTCTCAAGCATTGACATGGCGGATTCTGAAACTATAGATACAGATATGGTTAACGTGAGAGCAAGTGACGATGCTTCTAGGGTAACACCACCTCCTTCTAATTCTAGTATTCCTACAACTAGTTCTAGAAATATACGTAAAACATCAGAAGTTTGGAATTATTTTTGAGACATATGTTTATGAGAATAAGAATGAGAGGGCTAGGTGTAAGGCATGCAATAAATCTTATGCATATGGTAATGCCACACATGGGACTAAAAATTTGAAGTGTCATATGGGAAATTGTCCAAAACGTGCCAACCATGATGTAGGGCAATTATTGATTGATCATGATTATAGATTGCAAAGTAGAAAGATTAGTCAAGAGACTTATCGTGAATATATTGCCTTATCAATTATTCAACATAACTATCCATATTCATATGTGGAGAATCAAGGAACTAGGAGAGTCTTTTCTTATGTGTGTAACGCACTTATGCATTATTCTAAGAAAACCGCTAAGGCAGATTGCCTAAAAATATATGAAAAAATGAAGAAAAAAACTAAGCTTGAATTAAGGAGGCTTACTAGTAGAATATGCTTAACTTCTGATGTTTTGACTTCTGGTACAATTGAGGGATATATTTCTTTGACAGCTCATTATATCGATGAGGATTGGGAGTTACGAAGTAAAATACTGAATTTTTGCCATATTCCTCCTCCATACTCAGGGGTTGTTTTGGCAGATAATATTATGAATTTTTTGCAAGAGTGGGGAATTGAAAAGAAAGTTTTCTCAATTACTTTGAATAATGCAAGTAGTAATGATAGGATGGAGGATATCTTGAGGAGCCAGCTTTGTGTGCAGAATGCTTTGTTATGTAGAGGTGAATTTTTCCATGTATGATGTTCTGCACATATCTTGAATCTTATTGTTCAAGAAGGGTTAAAAGCTACTAGGTTTGCTTTAAATAAGATTCGAGATAGTGTGAAATATATTAAAGCAACTAAGGCTAGGAGAATCAAGTTTGGAGAACTTGCTGTACAAATGGGAGTGAAAAGCTCAATGAGGTTGAGATTGGATGTTTTCACTAGATGGAATTCGACCTTTTTAATGCTTGAAACGGCATTAATATTTCGTTCTATGTTTGTGGCTTTATCAACAATAGATCTCAATTACAAATTTTGTCTATCAGATGATGAATGGGATAAGAGGGCAAGGATATGCAAGTTCTTGAAACCATTTTATGATATTACGACTTTATTCTCGGGTTCTAAATATCCTACAGCAAACTTGTACCTGAAATGTATGTGGGAAATTCAATTGCATTTAGTTGAAGAGGGGATGAGTGAGGATGAAGTTGTTAGGAGCATGGCGGAACAAATGATCCCAAAATTTACAAAATATTGGGATTCTTATAGTTTTGTGTTGACGATTGCAACTATTCTTGACTTACCTCTCAAGTTCCAGTTTGTGGAGTATGCTTTCAACAAGGTTTATGATTCAACTACTGCCACACAGAAGTTGGAGGTTGTTAAGAATAACTTGGAAAAGCGTTTTCAAGCTTACGAGGCTAAATGTGCTAAAGAATTCCTACCTCACCTTTAGTTGTTTCTCCTGCGAGTGGTTCTACTTCTAGTAGGCGTGTAGATCATTCTTCTGTAAGTCACTATACTTTGTAGTTTTTATATTCTAATGATAAATAAAGTATTGTTTATTGTTTAATTTTAACTTTTGACACTTAACTGTTTAAATGATGCAGGGTTTTGACAACTATGAGAGTGTTTTCATTTCCACTAAGAAATCAGAATTAGATCTTTATTTGGAAGAGATGAGATTTGATCACGTCAAATATCAAAATTTGGATATCCTCGATCATTGGAAGAACAATTGTGATCGTTATCTGATACTTGCCATGATGACTTGTGATATCATGGCAATACCAATAACATCCGTTGCCTCAGAGTCCGCTTTTAGTATTGGCAGTAAGGCGCTCAATGAATATCGAAGCTCACTTCGACCAAAAAATACAAAATCTTTGATATGCACTCGAACTTGGCTATATGGATATGAGTTTACAAGTAATATGTTAACATAATATTTCAAATATTTTATTATTTACATTTATTAATATTTGTAGTTGATCATTGTTTTGTAAATGATGAGGTGAATAATGATTCGGATGATTATCTTGATGTGCCATTAACTAATCTCGGGACTGTAGAATCAAGAGACTTTATCACCCCCACTGTGGGATGAACATTTGCTGCCCTAAGAATGTTTTTTGTTGAATATTGGATTATGTATTTGTTTATTTTAGTTGGTATTTATAGTTTATTGACTTATTTTGTTTGTTTATGTGTAATTGTGTATTAGTGATTATGTATTTGTTTATTTTGGTTGGTATTTGTAGTTTTGTATTATATGTTATTGTTTGTTTATGTGTTATTTGTTTATTTTGATTCCTATTTGTTTATATTCTGAATTGAATTGAATTTAGAGTAGTTGATTTAGGGGGTGTAAATATAAAAAATTAAAACTGCAGGAATTTTGGGGGTGTAACTATCATAATTGAAAACTGTTAAGGGTGAAACGTAAAAACTAAAACTTGGAGAGAGAAAAAACGGGTACCCGCGGGTCCACCTGTACCCACATAGGGTAGGGTATAGGTCCAATATTTTGGACCCGTATACTTCAACCCGTATTAGGCCCATACCCGTGATGACCCAACCCGTACCCGGCCCACCCACCCGTTTTGCCAAGTCTACTCACAAGAAGGACAAATGTTAATTGTATGATCATTATTACCACAAATAGCAGACACCTCTGTAGAGTTACTTTTGCCTTGTCCTTGTCCTATCATCATATTACACATAGTCTTCTTTTGCTTGGTAAATTCTGAAACCTGCATTGTCAGCTTAGAGTTCTTGTTCACTTCATAAATTCCTTTAGATCTTCCTCTTAACACTTTTTTGCTGCAAATTTGCTCCAAGATCTCATATAGCTCATATGTCTCTTGTGCAATCTTTTCTCCTATAGCACCATCTGCACATTATCAAGTATGCCTTGGCAAGCCTTTGTCAATCCATCATAAGAAAATTGATTAAGCAATTCCAAAGGATATCTATGATGTGGACATTGAACTAACAACAATTTAAAATGTTCCCAACCTCATGGAGCAACTCATCTTCTATCCGAGTACAGGTAGCAATCTTACCTCGTTGTTTAGTAGTCTTAGCATGAGAATATAATTTACCTACGAAACTGTTGTAAACTGCATCCCAAATGGTAAGTGAAGCTGGGGTCAAAGACATGAACCATCTCTTAGTTGCATCTTTCAATGTGTAAGGAAAACAATGCATCCACAACTGATCTTCTGTCAAACTCTACAAAGGGAAAGTTTGAATAGTTGAGTAAAATCACAAATAAAAGTTAATGGGTCCTCTGTGGCTATGCCATGAAATGAAGGTAACATCTAAAAGTGAATGTTCTTCAGCTCGTAGTTCTTTACTACATCATTCAAAACTATGCAAGATGATGGTGTTCCTACAGTACGACATGCATATTCCTTCATAGGATGAGGTAATTCAGTCATTATCTTTGGTTCTAAGCTTGAATCTAGTGAATTTTCAGGAATCTCTGGTTCCGTCCTCTTTTTATCAATCAAATCTATTCTATCAACGTAAGAAAAAAAATTTTTTATCCAATGATCAGCAACCTTGCATTCAAAAACTAATGCACCAAAGAAAAAAAATTACCCAAATAAAAAATAATACAATTAAAATTAAAGAACACAACAAAAAAAAAATTAACAAAATCAAAGCACACGTTATCAAGAAAACTAAATAACTTAAGTCAAATCCCGACAACGGCACCAAAAACTTGATGAATAGATTTTACTTCCTTGCAAGTGTACGAATCACTATCGCAGTGTAGTGTGCAAAAGCAAAGGTCGATCTCACAGAGATTTGTAAGCAATTTGCTAATCCTAATAACCTTGCCTTAAATAAAACTAATACTCTAAATTGATTTAAAAGAATTATCATAATTCAAATGAAAAACAACTAATTAAAACTAAAGTTAAACCACTAGGTATATTATCGAAAATCCAATTAACCAAAACCTAGGGTTCCAATCTCACCAAAACTATCTAGCTTTATGACAACCATCTAACTATTGTATCTTAATATACTCTCTAGGGTTCACACTCACTAAACCAAGGTATTCCTGTAAGGCTTTCAGGATTAACGTAGTACCTTTAACACAAGACTAGCTAGGGCATATAGTCTAGCCTATGGTATAAAAACCTTTTAAACGCAGGAGGACTCAAAGTCATGAATAAAAGCGAATTTGTTAGAGCCTATGCACAAATACTTAATAATTCAAGAAATCATGACCAACTAATATTCTGTCAGGGCGTATGCACAAAATACTAATCATTCATTCACATGAGCTCTTCAAGCCTAACACATGATATATGTCTAATCATAAGACATACAACCTAATAATTCACATTTATCACACAATAAAGAAAATTAAAGATTGAATAAACACAATGAATGAATCAAGAGTTCCATTGAATTAATAATAATAAATCGATGCCTAAAGACAGAGCCTTCCAATTAGGCTAAATTGGATCCCTAGAGAAAAATTTAGTTACAAATCAACATGAAGAAAGCAAACCTTAATTCACATGAATGATCCAAAACCCTAGGAAGAATCCCCTTTTCTTTCTTGAAAAAAAAAATTAAAAAAAAGAATAAGATTATTCACAATGCCCTATTTATAATTTTTTATTACTAAGGGTGTTTTTGGGAAAATATAAGTTCAAGTCGGAGTTGGAAAAGGTAAGATTTTTCCTTTCTTCGCAATCCACGTTGCGGCGCCGAATTCTCCCATAATCCACCACTTGCTAAAAACCTTGTCACGCCGCTGCGCATAATGTTTCACACCGCAGCATTAACTCTCTGCCCAGATCATCTTGTTGTGTCACAACACAGCAAAACCCTATCGTGACACCATCCAACAATTTCACATTCTTTCTTCTGCTTAACGATCTGGCTCTCACTTCAACACGTCCAACGCCTCTAACCATCGTGTGAGTATAAAATCACAATTTTTCTGCCTAAAACTCATACATAGACCCGTGATTCTTGAAAATAGAAATATATAAAGAAACTCGTATAAAAATAATCCATTAAAGTCATGAATTCCCTACAATTTACCCATAATATCAATGTATAATAAATATATATATATATATGCACCACTCATCAGTAAGTTGTCCCTAGATTAAGTCTTCTTCAATCAATGGTAAGCAACTTTCTCCCACAGGATCTAATTATCCTCATTCTACAACCCATAATACATTTCCTATGCAGTCTTCTGACCTCTCTAAAACCATACCTTCTAAATCACCTCCATCACATATTCTCATTTCACCAAATACCTTGTCAGATACTTCTAACTAGTCTCCACTTACACATATTCCCATTCCCTGAAACCCTACTCAATCTCTTGTTACACTGCCATCTAACAATTCTAACTCCACTCATCCACTTGAAGTTGTTCTTTGACCAACATCATCCTTGCCTACCAAATTACCTTCACAATTATCATCTCCATCTACACTATCACATTCTAATTTGTCTACCAAATTCCCTTCACCATTATCATCCCCACCTACACTATCACATTTTGATTCTTTACTTTCTCCACAAACCATCTCAACCATAGCATTTGTATCTGCTTGTCCACTTGAAATAGATTTAGTTTCTTCTTGCCCTTTAGCCACCTCTGAGAAATCCAGTTCCACCTCAAATACTCATCCTATGACCATAAGAAGTAAAACAGTAGCCACCACCAAAACTATTGCTCTTATGGTTACAAGAACTGTTAATCCTAAACCAAACTCAGTAGTTGAAGCCCTTGCCATACCTGAATGGAACAGGCCATGCAAACTAAATATGATGCAATGATTCACAATAATACTTGGACTCTTGTCCCATTTTCTTCTGAAAGGAATGCGGTAGGCAACAAGTGGGTTTTAGGACAAAATTTAATGTTGATGGTACTCTCCAAAAATACAAAGCTAGACTAGTAGCCAAATGTTTTCAATAAACCCCTAGATTGGACTACTTTGAAACCTCTAACCTTGTCATTAAACATTCCACAATTCGAATCATGTCATTCTTGCTATTACTCATAACTGGGACATTCAGCAAATAGATGTGAACAATGCTTTCTTGAAGGGCGAGTCTAATGAGATAGTCTACATGCAGCAACCTTTGGATTTGTTGATCTCATCAACTCATCTCATGTCTGCAATCTTAATAAGGCTTTGTATGGCCTTAAACAAGCTCCAATGGCCTAGTTTAACAAGTTAAAGTAAGCACATTTGAGTAAAGGTTTTCATTATTCTGTATCAAAGTCAAGCCTCTTGGTTCATCATCAATACAGTCATGTAACTTACATTTTGATATATGTTGATGATATTCTCCTCATTGGTTCTAATATGGAATGTATTCATCTATTAGTCAAGGATCTCAATGTGCAGTTATCTCTAAAAACTCTTGGATCCCTTCATTACTTCCTTGGTTTAGAGGTGGTCAAAATGGATTTTGGTGTCCATTTAAGACAAACCAAAATATGTTACAGATTTACTCCTTAAGACACAAATGCTTGAGGCACATCCTTGCCCTACTCCTATGGCTCTTGGTACAAAATTGTTTCCCACTAACAGTGATTTGTTTGAAAATCCCACCTTGTATAGAAGCACTTTTTGTGCTCTGTAATACTTAGCTCTTACCATACCTGATATCAGTTTTTTGTCAATAAGTTGAGCCAATTTTTACAAACTCCAACAATCTTGCAATGGCAGGCTTGCAAAAGAATCCTTAGATATCTTAAGGTTACTATCAACCATGGTTTGGTTTTTAGACCAACAGTTGCCCTACACATAGAGTGTTATGCTTATGTTGATTGGAGCAACATCCTTGGTGATAGAAGATTTACCAATGGCTACTGTGTATTTAGGTCTTAACTTGATTCAATAGAGCTCTAAGAAACAAAAAGTGGTTGCATTATCCTCTATTGAAGTAAAGTATAGAGCATTAGCTCATACAGCCATTGAAGTTTCATGGCTAAGAAGTATTTTACTGAACTTAAATTGACATTTGCCAAACCCCCTGTAATTTAGTGTGATAATGTTAGTGCTAGGGTATTGGCAACCAATCCAGTTTTTCATACAAGGACCAAAGACATAGAAATAGATGTTCACTATATATGAGAGAAGGTACTTGCCTAGAAGATTGTGTTCAATATGTGCCTACCAAACTTCAAATAGCTGATATCCTTACTAAAACATTATCAAAAGTTCAATATGACACTTTAAAAAGATGAATGTTGTAGCTACTAATGATAAAGCTATCAGTTGAATCTGTTTTTTTTTCTTTTTTTCTTTTTTAACCTATCTTTTCTCAGTTTAGCATTATTCAGCATTACTCATTCAGTTGAAATTCCTTGTGGTAACTTCATAATTCCTTGCATAACAAGTAGAGAAAACCAATGTTCAGAAACCCGAACCGGACCGGGTTTTGGTGAAATTTTCAGGTTGTAAAGGGTAAAAAACTGGGATTTTGAGTTAACTTGTGTTAGACCGCGGTTGGACCGTCTCACTGTAGCAAACCGACGGTCCAACTAGTATACCATCCAAAACTGGTCCAACCTCCCATTCGGTCCACTAACAAATTGAAAACTTTTTTAAATTTTTAATGAAAAGCAAACCCTAAAGTCAAAGTGTCAAATGACTCAAACCCATTTTTATTTTTGCTTTTGCGTTTCAGCTGCGGTGCTGCTACTTTGCTAAGTTTGCTCTGCCGTCTGTGTGCGATCTCCTTCAGCTTGGCCCTCGTCTAGTTTGCTACTTTGCCTTTTCTTTTTTAGTTTGGCCCTCCTCCAGTTCAGTTGCTCTACTGTCTACGTGCGATCTCCTTCAGCTTGGCCCTCCTCCAGTTTGCTTTTTCTTTTTGAGTTTGGCCCTCCTCCAGTTCAGTTCGCGATCTCCTCCATTCGCGATCTCCTTCAGCTTCAGCCTTCAAGTGTGAATCAGTGGTCAGACTGTTATTTCTTTGAATTCAATGGAATGCTTGCTAGTTGTAATATGATTGCTACCATTTTGTAAATCTTTTGATTAGGATTCTTTCACAAGTGTGGATTCAAGGTTAGCTGCTTGAGTTTTTTTGTTCTAAAACTAATGACTTTGCCCAAGAAAGTCTCCATATAAATTTTCTAGCTTAAGGCCTTATGGTTGCTCGAGATTGGTGAAATTGACATAGCGTAGCCATTCCCTTTTTTCCCAAACATAAGAGATTCTATGAAGTGTTTTGTTCTGAGGAGTTCTACAACAATGAAAGATGAATGTAAGAGAAAATTGTGTATTGATCTTCTTGTTTTGATGAAGTACTTGTCTTATTTTGGATGCAGCTATACCATTGCTGTGTATTGTTTATGTCAAAAAGCATACTAGCATAGTATTCCATGTTTCTAAAAAGTACATTAGATTTAGAAGGGAGGAAGAATTCCCGATTTTGGACTTGTGGAAATGGGCAGAATAGCAATACGATTTTCTTATTGTCATTATCTACATAGATATGTAGCTTTAACTCCTCTTAAGTTATAACCAAATGCAGTGGGATTTTCTAAGATGAATTTAAGAAATTCTTGGATTGAAGGGATATCAAGGTCTTATGATGCGACATATTAGTTCCATGCTTGAAAATTTTGAGATGGTCAGGATGCTTACATNAACTTAGATTAATCATATAGATTAATGTAATCATTGCATATCACTTTATGATTAATGTAAAAGAAAAATGGTTTTCATAGTATATATGCAATTTTCAAAATAACTTACAATTTCATCCAAAGGGATTTAGTTATTTATTGAAGATTGTTGACCTTGAGTTGCAAGCATCATCATGAACTTCTCTTCCAATAATCCAGAAAGCACTAATACAGAACATGCTCTAATACCAAATGAAAGTTTTAATTACTTTACTAAGTATTAAACTTAAGCAGAATGGGTTAAACTTGTACATTTTGTGCTTATGGGTTTGTTCATTCATCATCAACACAAACTAAACATCCATGGGAAAATGTAAAGCATGAAAGCAAATTTACATGATTCGGCAACCTGCCTACATCCATGGGACCAAGTCCAAACGAAGTTACTCCATGATGATAAACATTTATAGTTCAATTACAAAGCCAAAGTTAAACATCAGTTGTAAAACACTTCCTATTATGACAACAATTTAAATTTCACCCTTTGGTTGAACTTCGAACTACCACAGCTAGCTTTACTACATGAGACCACCCGATCAGCCTTGAGCTCCTCTCAAGTTTCAACACCAAAGACACACTTCAGCTCCAAAACTTGAAATCCCATTAAGCATCATCATTATCATCAAAGAAACCAAGTTTGAACAACACTCAAACAAGGGTTAACAAGGTATTTATAAGCCTATCTAAGCATAATGAAACTTGATTCAAAACAAAAGAAACTTCAAAGAATATGCAAAGAACTTTCAGAGGTATATTCATGCTTCAAGGAAAATGCAATGTTGAAGATGAATGTAAAGGAAACTTGCTCAACAATGCAAGAGGACAACCAGCCAGAAAGCACTTTTTGTTTTTAGCCATTTTAGGAAAGTTTTCACCAAACTTTCTAGGGGATGAGTGTCATCACACGGACACTTAGTGTCATGACACCAGAAAAATATAAAACAATTGTGCATTAACAAAGTGATGTAACGACATCAAAAATCAGTGTCACCACACTGAATTCATAATTTGACAAAAATACTTACAGTAACAAAGTAATAAATTTAGTTGTTACATGCTCTTTATCAAACTCTTTTCATTCATAAATCTCACTTCCATTGCTTGACAATAGAATTAGAGTTTATGATTGTAGTAACTGAATTTTCCAAGAGCTAATTTGCAAACATCTTTGTTGGATATTACTAGCACCCTAAACAAGCCATCTATAAGATATTCTCCTAAAAGGAAGTAGAATCAAGGTTTAATGATATATTTAGAAGGATTAAGGAAGTTATGTCAAATTAGGGAATGAAACTAGTTTGGATCCATTTGCAAAGCGGAATCAGATCCCAAATTTCCTTAAAACACTCACTCTATTCATCCTATCTGATTTCCTACTCTTCCAAGGGATGTATTCTCCTAAAACTCTATCTACTTGACTATAGAAGGAGGCTAATGGCATTGGATGATTATATCAATTCATACGAGAAAAACATCATGCTTGGGCATTCCTATTCGCAGAAACCTTGTTTATATTGTAGGGATCAGCAGCGTTGCAATCCAGAACAACTCTAGAGAAGTCAATCTGGGGGCAGAGTGGAAAAGTCATAAGTAAACCGAGGGCAAGATAATCTATTCATATTGGTGCTATGTTTTGGCATCGACAATAAATTAAAAGAGAAAATAAAAAATTTGAATTAATAAAACAAGGGGTAAAATTATGATTATAAAAAATACTAATAACACTACCCTTAACTTTATTTTGGTTAGTTTAATTATCTTGTAAAGTATCAATAATGTTAAATTCAATTTTCTTATAATGTGTTACAGTAGTGGATTAATTGGACTTGTTTGAGTAGCTTTCTCTGACTAGTACAATAAATTATTACAATTATCAATCTCTAGAATATTCTTCTATTTCACTATGAGCTTCTTCTTTGTTTATTTGATGGTAAATTTTGTTGTACTATAAAGTATAAACGGTTCATGTGAAAAGCACACGAGAATAGCGGGGAGTTTTATTAATTTGCACGCCTAATGAAAAAGTTAACATTAATTATGTTTTTAATCATCTTTAGATTTAAAGGGTTGCCCATGTTATCTCTGATTCAATCTTCATCTTTTTCTTTTTAAATTCACTTAAATAATTTATTGTTAAAGATTTTCCTCAAAGTCGAACTTAACAAATAAGATAGAAAAAAGATTAGTTTTAAATAAGTATGAAAGAAAAAATTATTATGAAAACATTGGAAATTAATTCATCGTAGTAGTTAATTAATTAATTTGTTATAAGAGATTAAAAATTGTGGTCATATTACATGAATTGGCTGTGATTATCAACTCCTGTTAATTATTGGTTATTAAATTGTGGTCTATAATTAATTGAATGAATATAATTATATATTAGCTTAAAGCAAAAGATATAAATATATCATAATTAATTAATGTGCATCACTTTATTCCAATTCACTAAAGAGTTGTAGTTATGAACTTATGATGTCTAAGTTCATGATGCCAATTATAAGCACTGAGTGCATAACCACTTTGCTAAGTGTCCTTTATATTACTTTAAAGCGATATAGGTGTGAAAAACAAAAAATCTATGAACCAAGTTATTTAATTAAAGTTAACAAAAGACAATCAACTTGCATACACTTTAATTTTAACCAAGTTAATTAATATTACTTTAAAGCGATATACAACAAATCGTTTTTTAATTTATATTTGATCGATCCTTTTGAGACTAAACTTAATTACGATAAACCATATATATTTTTGAGGCATAGTATTGATAGTTTTGTGCACACTACAGTACATATATAGTAACAATCAACTGCCCCATTAGTTTTTCAGAATCATTATTATCATATGTGTGAATAATGTAGAGTGGTACTACGGGAACATTTATGATACAATGGGGATATCATGTGAACCACACACCAATAAATACTAGGGCTGTGCAAAATTATCGAGATCTGAGCAAATCGTAATTACTAAAAAATCAGCTATTAAATTAGTAATTTTTTTTGAGGTAATCAAGCTTTATTAGAAGAAAAAGAATGTACAAATAGACATATAAAAAATAGCCAACCTACCATAGGACAAATCCCTATGATAGAGTAAAAAACAAAAGTATAACCAAGACAAAAAAGCTATACAAAATATTATCTCTCAATGCACATCCTATCATAGGACAATATCCCTAGGTTATGATGAAAACAAAAGCCTATACAAGATCAAGACCATCTCTAAAACACACACAACGCAGCCATCACCAAAACAAAGCCAACCAACAAAAATCATCCTTTAAAAATGCACATTGGTAACCCCAATCATGAGCAAGACTCCTACTACTAATGGTTCTCTCATCATCCTAAGATTCATAGTTCTATCCCTCACANTTTAATTGTCTTTAGATTTAAAGGGTTGCCCATGTTATCTCTGATTCAATATTCATCTTTTTCTTTTTAAATTCACTTAAATAATTTATTGTTAAAGATTTTCCTCAAAGTCGAACGTAACAAAAAAGATAGAAAAAGGATTACTTTTAAATAAGTATGAAAGAAAAAATTATTACGAAAACATTGGAAATTAATTTGTTATAAGAGATTAAAAATTGTGGTCATATTACATGAATTGGCTGTGATTATCAACTCCTGTTAATTATTGGTTTGTGGTCTATAATTAATTAATATAATCATATATTAGCTTAAAGCAAAAGATATAAATATATCTTAATTAATTAATGGGCATCACTTTATTCTAATTCACTAAAGAGTTGTAGTTATGAACTTATGATGTCCAAGTTCATGATGCCCATTATAAGCACTGAGTGCATAACCACTTTGCTAAGTGTCCTTTATATTACTTTAAAGCGATATAGGTGAAAAACAAAAAATCTATGAACCAAGTTATTTAATTAAAATTAACAAAAGACAACCAACTTGCATACACTTGAATTTTAACCAAGTTAATTAATATTACTTTAAAGCGATGTACAACAAATCATTTTTTAATTTATATTTGATCGATCCTTTTGAGACTAAACTTAATTACAATAAACCATTTATATTTATGAGGCATAGTATTGATAGTTTTGTTCACACTACAGTACATATATAGTAGTGAAGATCAGTCTTCCAACATTCATCAGGCAACCAACTGCCCTATTAGTTTTTCAGAATCATTATTATCATATGTGTGAATAATGTAGAGTGGTACTACGAGAACATTTATGACACAATGGGGATATCATGTGACCCACACACCAATCACTACTAGGGCTGTGCAAAATTATCGAAATCTGAGCAAACCTTAATTATTAAAAAATCACCTATTAAATTAGTAATTTTTTTTGGGGGGTAATCAAGCTTTAATAGAAAGAGAAAAAGAATGTATAAATAGACATATAAAAGATAGCCAACTTACCACAAGACAAATCCCAGTGATAGAATAAAAAATAAAAGTTTAACCAAGACGAAAGAGCTATACAAAATATTATCTCTTAGTGCACATCCTACCATAGTACAATATCCCTAAGTTATGACGAAAACAAAAGCCTATACAAGACCAAGACCATCTCTAAGACACACACAACGCAGCCATCACCAAAACAAAGCCAACCAACAAAAATCATCATTTAAAAATGCACATTGGTAACCCCCAATCATAAGCAAGACTCCTATTACTAATGGTTCTCTCATCATCCTAAGNACAGCCCACAAAATTCAACACTTAAGGCAACGATTCCTCAAATCATACAAGAGTAAAATAGATGAGATTCCTCATCATATGTGGGGGATTATGACACATTGGTCAAGCAAACACATAAAACTCCCCCATCCCTCATGCCTCCATTTTCTTTTTCATTCTTTTCATTCTTTTCTTTCTTCCCTTTCTTTTATTTTTTTATTTAACATAATCACAACTTCAATTCATTTTCATTGAAGATGTGATTTAATGGGCAAATACTCTCAAGAAGTAACCATGTGCAACTTCACACTTGCAAGGAGGTAGCTCACTTAATGATAGATTTTCCAAAACATAGGGGTCTTTACATCTTACAGAATTACTCAAAGATGACTTTCACACTACTAGCAAGGTAGCTCTTTCACAAGGTGACAAGTTTTTTAAGAAGACACTCAAGATAAAACATGGTCTTATTAATTCAAGAGTTGAAAAAGTGTAGACACATTCCTCACAACATACTTAAGAGAGAAATCACATAAATCAAGCACGCTTGCAACATTAAAACAAAGGAAATTTTCTCATGATTGATTAAATGAAAACAGAAAATTAATCAAGTTGAAGTAGTCCAATGGACTTCCTCAAGTTAACAAATGATTGAAAATCTAAGGTTTTTGTAAACAAATCTGCCAGTTGAGATTTTTTGTTCACATGTACAAGTTAAATGATATTTTCATCAACTAAGTCTCGAATGAAGTGGTGTTTAATATCAATGTGCTTAGTTCTAGAGTGTTGAACAAGGTTTTTCAAAATGTTAATGGTACTAGTGTTATCACAAAACACAGTCAGACATCTTGATCAAAACCATAATCACACAACATTTGTTTGATCCACAAATTATGAGTTCAATAGCTCCCTGCAACAATGTATTCAGTTTCAATAGTTGACAAGGAGATTGAGTTCTGCTTCTTGTTGTACCATGTCACCAGGTTGTTACCAAGATAAAAACATTCACCTAAAGTGCTTTTTCTATCGTCTAAGCTTCCAACCCAGTCAACATCACTGTAACCAACCAAGGTTGTGTTAGTATCATATAAAAACCACAGGCCTAGGTCACATGTACCTGAGATGTACTTCATAATCTTCTTCACTACTATCAAGTGAAGTTCAGATAGGTTAGCTTGAGATGTAACCAACTATTCCTACACTAAAGAATATATTTGGTCTATTAGCAATGAGGTAAAATAGGCTTCCTATCATCCTCCTATGCAACTTGGTGTCTACCTTTTTCCCATGTTCATCCTTGGATAGTCTAAGGGTAGAGCTCATTGGTGTTTTGGCATGTTTTTCATTTTCAAGTCCAAATCTTTTCAGCATGTTTTTAACATATTTAGTTTGTGAGGCAAACATTCCATTCTCAAATTGTTTAATTTGAAGTCTTAAAAACATACTAAGTTCCCCTACCATGCTCATCTCAAACTCATTTTTCATTAAGCAAATAAACTCTTGAGACTGTGTGTGATGTTGACCCAAAACCTATATCAACCACATAGATTTGTACACACAAAACATCACCATTAATATGCTTAATGAACAAGGTTTTATCAACATTACCTCTCTTGTGCTAGAGTAGGTGTTGAGTGTTGGAAATGTAGATTTATTTAGTGATTTGAGGGTGAAACTGTAAGGAATTTAAGGTTTAATGCATGATTTATGATGTGATTTCTTGCAAGCTTCGTTATCTTCCGGAATCACAGGTGTTGTGTGTGTTTTCAAGAATTTAAGTGCAAAAGAATGGATTATTCATGCTTGTGCTAGTGTTCATACATCCTGAACCCGTTCGTGTGCAGATAAATCAAGGCAAGAAGAAAAAGAGTGAAATTCTGAATTCGTGCCATAACACGATTTTCTAAGTCGTAGCGTGACAACAGCGTAATCCAAATTGCGCCCCAATGAAGACATCCAACGCCACAACACATTATCAGTGAAATCCAAATGGCGTCGCAGAGCGGTACAGATTTTGTCGAAGAAGAAATCGCTTGGAAGCGTGCCGCTACACAAGTCACCCAAAATGCAAAAATAGTGCATTTCCTAACCTAATTTAATCTACTAGTATTTACTAAACTACCACTCATTGTAAAAGCTATATAAAGGGCAATATATTTCATTTTTTATATATAATAAAGTTTTGGAGAGACTATACATTAGGGACCAAACTACATTTAGGGCTTCTTGGAAAATGTGGAGCTTGGAGAAGAGGGGCCTCCTCCTTTGTTCTTCACGATTATAGTTCCAAGTGTAATCGTTTCTTTTCCTTTATGTAATAGTTTTTTTTCTAGGGATTTGATGTAATCTAATTGAAGGCTTGTGTTGTGTTGTTATTTTATTTGTTTGATCCATTCTATTATGTTCTAGATTCATTCATTGTGTTTAATTCAATCTTTAATTGATATTAGGGCCTGATCAACCTTGATGTTTGTTAATTGATTGTATGAGACAAGACTGTGTATGGAATGACTGGTTTTTAGTCCTGTCCATGTATAGGTTGGTTATTGTCTTTAACCTGTCCATGTATAGGTTGGTTATTGTCTTTAAGATCATCTTGTGCTTATTGGGTTTTCGTTGTTGGACTAGACTATACGCCACTAGCTAGTTTGATTAATGAAAATACTAGGTTAAATTCGAACACCCACGATAATATCTTAGAACAAGCGATGCCGTGCCTATCTTGATTAGCATTGTGAATGGATGGTTTGTGTCTATGTGAATTGGTTCCTTCGTTATTTGGACTATACTATATGCCACTAGCTAGTTTAGAAAAGTACTAGGTTTAACCCGAAGATTTACGAACCTTAGAATGGAGTGAAGAGAACAATAGTTTGATAATGAACACATAGCCTAATGATTATGATGGAGTTAGAGCCCTAGGATTCTTTTTAGATGTACTTTAATGTCGTTTATGTGTTTTCTTTATTTCAATTATGTTATTTTCATAAGGCATAGTTACTAGGATCACAAGAGCACTTCCAGTCTTTGTGGGATTGACCCTTACTCGTGCACTATGCTACGATTGCGACTCGTGCACTTGCGAAGGATTAAACTTTATATCTGTCAAGTTTTTGGCACTGTTGCCGAGGACTGTTAAGTTGCTTTGTGATTTCTAGTGACTTTGCCTTGATTTATGATGCTTTTGTGTGTTTAATTTTTGTTGTTTTTGCTTGTTTAATTTTTGTTTTATGCATGTTGATGTTTGGCTTCCTTTTAGTGTGTTTTGTTTCATTTTTAGTATTTCATTTTGTGTGTTGTTTTGATTTTTGTAGAGTATCACTTTTGGATTTCTTGTTTTCTTTTTCTTTTGTTATTTTCGTTTATCGTTTTGTTTTTATGTTTGTTTATTTGTTTTTAGTTTGTATAATATTTATTTACTTTTATGTTTATTTCATTTTTTTTCTTATTTGTGTGTTTGTTTTTAATTTCTGCAAACTTTATGATGACTAACCGATAACATGGATTCTATTCCAAGACGACATGTGTTCTTTCTTTTGTCTTGGTGGATTTCATGTTGATTACAAGATGCGCATTCAATGGAGTTACTTCTGGTATCTTACGATTTGTTAATCAGAAGGGGGTAACTTGTTTCTTTCCCTTTCACCTCATTTTGTTTTGATAGCTACATTAGGGACAGTGGAGGATTTGGTTGGGGGTGGGAAAATAAGAAATTCATGCATGCTTGTAAAATTTTATTAGTTTGTGGAGTTTGTCTTTCCTAGACTACGTCATTTGTATATGATATAACATGATTGCATGACATGTAGTGAATAGGAGAGGTCAATTTTTACCCCAGTCAAAGAATTATTCTGGATGTTGGTTTTGTTATAGTTTGAAACTCTAGGGATGTGGTCTGTTTAGTTGGTTGGTTCTAGCTTTTAGAGATGTTTTACGTGTAATCTTCCTACAATTTTTGTGAGTTCCCTAAAGTTCTAGAACCTATTTGATGATCACTTGAGGTGAAATCCTAGACGACGCTTGATTAAAGAAATGACTTAGGCCATCTTTGGACCGTTTGTGCCTTTCAAGCCAACCTTATTGTTATTATCCTTAGTCACCCCGTTGAGCCTTATTGTATATATTTAGCCTTGACTTTTCTTTCTTTTTACCCGTAATAACCTGTCCCATATAACTCTTATACACATTTCCTACCTTTGATATTCTTTTAAGAGGATTTACTCTAAATTGATGAAAGTGAAATGTGTGAGGTTTGAGCTTTGTTATAAAATTTTGTGAAGATGTTTGAAAGAATGGGTTGGGGGTTGTTGTGTGGGAAAAAGGGGAAATTTGGTGATATCATTGCTTCCTAATTATGTGTTTAAATAATAATAATAATAATAAAAAAAAAGGAAGAATAATAAGGAATATGAAAAGGGTACATATTCGATTGTGGTTGGGAAGAGTGATGCAAAATAAAAAAATACTAAAGGGTTTAGGGTTTTAGAGAATAAGTTGTTTTGAGCAATTTGTTCTTTGAAATGTAAGATTATTCCTCTTTATTGCTTGAATTCCTTACTTTCTTTCATAACCCAGTACCCTAGCCTAACGTTGCCAGCTTAACGAAAACCTAATGATTTTAAGTTCTGCATTTGTTCTGCATTAGTGGAGAGTGATCTAAAAGGTAGGCTTATGGAATTGTGTTTTTAAAGTTGTCATATTTATGGGATCAAAAGTTTGTTTTATGGAAGTCGCACATATGATTAACTCTAAGGCTAGGATTGACAGTTTGTGGAGAAAGTTGAGAATGAAGATGAAATTAATGTTTAGGGTGTTCCTAGATGGGGGTAATTATTGCTTATTCTTTTTGCTATATGTGTATGCTTTGTATGAGACACACTTATTGATCAATCCAGGAAATCTTTATTTTGTATATATGCGTGTTAGGACTTGTAGGACGTTTGTGGTTAACATCGCTGAAAACCCTCACGAGACTATAACTCATCCACTATGGGGACCTAGGGGTTTAAAGGCTTATTGCATATGGTAAATGCAATCAGGAAAACCTACGGAAGTGGTTTAGGATAGTTTAGTTAGGTTACATTTTATTTTTATATCGCTTTCATTGCTAGGGACTAGCAATAAGCTGGTTGGGGGTTGTGTTGAGTGTTGGAAATGCGGATTTATTTAGTGATTTGGGGGTGAAACTGTAAGGAATTTAAGGTTTAATGAATGATTTATGATGTGATTTCTTGCATGTTTCGTTATCTTTCGGAATCATGGGTGTAGGGTGTGTTTTCAAGTATTCAGGTGCAAAAGAATGGATTATTTGTGCTTGTGCTAGTGTTCGAACATCTTGGACCCGTTTGAGTGCGGATAAATCAAGGCAAGATGAAAAAAAGTGAAATTGCAAAATTGTGCCACAACATGATTTTCTAAGCCGTGACATGACAACGACGCAATCCAAATTGGCCCTAGCGAAGACATCCGATGCCATACCACATTATCGACAAAACCCAAATGGTGCCATGACACAATTCAACTACATCCTAGCATGGTACGGGTTTTGTCGAAGAAGAAATTGCCTGGAAGTGCGCCGCAATGCAATTCAACCGCGTCGTGATGCAAGTCGCACAGAATGCAAAAATAGTACATTTCTAACCCTAATTTAAGCTACCAGTATTTACTAAATGGCCGCTCATTGTAAAAACTATATAAAAGGCAGTATACTTTGTGTTTTATATATCATAAAGTTTTGGAGAGACTATACATTATGGACCAAACTACATTTGGGGCTTCTTGGAAAAGGAGGAGCTTGGAGAGGAGAGGCATCCTCATTTTTTCTTCACGATTATGGTTCCAAGTGTAATCGTTTCTTTTCCTTTATGTAATAGTTTTTTTTTTTTTTTTTTCTAGGGATTTGCTGTAATCTAATTGAAGGCTTGTGTTTTGTTGTTACTCTATTTGTTTGATCCATTCTATTATGTTCTAGATTCATTCATTGTGTTTAATTCAATCTTTAGTTGATATTAGGGTCTGATCAACCTTGATGCTCGTTAATTGATTGTATGAGACAAGACTGTGTATGGAATGATTGATTTTTAGCCTTGTCTATGTATAGGTTGGTTATTGTCTTTAAGAGCGTCTTGTGCTTAATGGGGTTTTTATAGCTGGACTAGACTATACGCCATTAGCTAGTTTGATTAATGAAAATACTAGGTTAAATTCGAACACCCATGGTAATACCTTAGAACGAACAATACCGTGCCTATCTTGATTAGCTCTGTGAATGGATGGTTTGTGTTTATGCGAATTGGTTCCTTCGTTATTTGGACTACACTATATGCCACTAGCTTGTTTATATGATGAAAAGTACTAGGTTTAACCCGAAGATGTATGAACCCTAGAGCGGAGTTGAGAGAACAATTGTTTAATGATAAACACGTAGCCTGATGATTATGATGGAGTTAAAGCCCTAAGATTTTTTTGTAGATAGTTAGATTTAGATGTACTTTAATGTTGTTTATGTGTTTTCTTTATTTCAATTATGTTATTTTCACAAGGCACAGTTACTAGGATCACAAGAGCACTTCTAGTCTCTGTGGGATCGACCCTTATGCACTATGCTGCAATTGTGACTCGTGCACTTGTGAAGGATTAAACTTTGTATCTGTCAGTAGGTGCCCTAGAGCCAATCCATTTTGTAATGTTGAGTCTTGTAATAATGTTTATAATCAATAAAAAAAGGTTCTTTCTACATTACGTAATTCATATTTATTATATGTTGTGATGTATGTCCTTAGAATGGTAGAACCGAGACAAGGGTATCGAGTATTTCAAATCTCGATAGTGAGGATCCTATGATCACATGAGGTGGCTATTCTAGAAATGTTCATAGCCCTTGTAGTAATCTAACTAAGGACACATATAATACGGTAAGGCTATCATAGTGTTGAACGACCTTGTCGAAAGGCAATGACTGATCTCACTTGTGAAGGTTGTTTGCCGACAACCTGGTGCAACACATGGGTGCTTGCCATAGGTGAGTTCACTGGATAGACCCACCAGAGGATTCCACATAAACGGTAACTTCGTGTCTATGGAATAAATCCTCTAACGAATGGTGGTGCATGTGATCCCTAGACTTGAGATTACTAGAGTGCCTTGTGCACCAATTGGTGCAGTTTGACACTAGCCCAATGTAGTTCTATTCAAAGCTATCAGAATGATAGTAATTGGCTACATCGAGCAGTGTATCAAGACTATGGTGGATTGACAAAGGATTCATCACTCCCGAGTACGAGAGAAATTATCTCACTAAGCAATTCTGTCAACATCACTAAATCTGTGGTCACAATGGGATTAAGTTGTAGCTCAATCTAATCTATTTTTTGTCGTTGGTTCAATAACCGAATAACGAGATTAACATATATATATTAAATGTTATATTATTAATTACTATTAATATTAAAGGTAATATTAAATCAAATTTGAATTTGAATTTGAAATTAAATACCATGTGGGAATTTCCTTAAATTGGTAATTGAATATGCCTAATCTAATTATGGAATTAGTTGATTGCAATTCCATATTAGATTAGGGTTCTGGTTGTGCACTATTTAAAGTGCAATTAAAAATCAAAACAAATATAATTCACTCAAAAATTAAAAAATCCCTAGCCGCCCACTCTCTCGCTCTCTCACTCTCCCAAAGCTGTGGACTCCATTGTTGAAGAATGAGAATTTTTCTAAGGAAAAATTCTACACTTACATTCTTGATCCAAGCGGGTTTGGCTAGCACATCGATCCTCTTAGAGATTGAAGTCTTGTCTTCGTATGGATATTGAGAGTTTACTTTTACCTTGGAGTGGTAACGAATCCAAACTCATTGAAGGAGCCTCCAAACGTTGGTATAAATATATAATAACCTCTTATGTTTATTTCATATGCAAACAACGTAAATCTAGTATAAGGATCTTAGGGTTCAAAGGTTTATGGATCAAAATATTTTTGTATTTTGTTGCGTAAATCTAATCCGTAAACCTACATCTTGTAGTTTTGTTCAAAGAAAAAAGAGGTAAGTCTCTCATACTAGACACGTAAGGCTTGTTTCAATCCATAAAGTGTAAGTAATTGATCAATCATACGCAACAGAAAACAAAAATTCAATCGGTAAATCAATTACCTTTCTTTGCCAAGATCCGAGTATTATACCATTTACATGTTTATAAACAAAATCTTTATAAAGTAAATCCATTTAAGGATTAGAATACTTATGTAAGTTTGGAGACTCCTTCAAATATCTCTGATTTCAGACACGAATACTATTCATCAGTTACTGTTCACCATCTATTGTTCACCATCTACTATTCGCGTGATTTTTCGCTAATCGATCCAAAGTAGGATCGCCCTCACGAAAGTCCATATGAATATAATCCGCAGAACCCTTGATTATTTTTCTAGAACAATCAAGGGCTTCAAGAATCAAGAAATAAGAACAAAAAAAAGTTCTCTTCTTGAGAGAGAGAGAGGGAGAGAGAGAGATAGGGTGGCTAGGGTTTTAATTGAATGAATAATGCTCATATGTTTTAATTTTAAGTTGCACTTATATAGTGCAACAATTAAAACTCTATTCCACTTAGGAATAGTCATGGGCTCCAACCCTAGGTTACCCTTGCAACCAAACACACCCTTTATGGTATTTTAAGTAATTAATTATTATATAATTAAAATCAATTAATATATAATATTAATATTTAATTAATAATAATAATTCATTTAAATATATACAGAGATATATTTAAATATAATCTCACTAATTTAATTTTAATATTAAAATTAAATACAGGCAACAACCTCAACAAATTTAATTGCATTGTGAAATTACCAAAATATCATTTCATCCTGAAAGACGAAAATACCTTTCTCACAAATTGATTCTTAAATTATCTTCTAAGTGTGTGACCCGTAGGCTCCTCATCATATCGGTAGTGTGTAGTGTCGCGATTAACACCAATTAATCGTCTCACTACACACAGACCAAGATTGGTCCCTAGCAAGGCATCATGGCCACCCGATAGATTTGGACTCAGCGAAACCGCAACATGTCAACTGTATGGTTATCGTGCGATCAAATCCTTTCATCAACTGTTATCTCATTGAGATTGAGGTACATAAATAGTGTCAGCCTCAGATATCATCAACATGTTTATATTCAGTTACTGGACCAATGACAAGAATATTAAATTGGATTGAGCATCAACTCAATCCCACTGTGGCCACAAATTTAGTGTCATTGTCATTTACTAAATTACCCAGTGAGATAACTTCTCCCGTACCTAGGAATGATGAATCCTTTGGCGATCTGACATAGTCTCGATACACTTCTCAATGTAGCCAATCACTACCGCATTAATAGCTCTGAATAGAGCTACGTTGGGCTAGTGTCAAACTACACCAATTGGTGCACAAGGCGCTCCAGTGATCTAAGGTCTAAGGATCACATGCACCACCATCCGTTAGAGGATTTATTCCATAGACATTGGGGTTACCATCCATATGGAATCCTCTGGTGGGTCTATCCAGTGAACTTGCCTCTAGTAAGCACCCATGTGTTGCCCTAGGTTGTCAGCAAACAACCTTGACAAGTGAGACCAGTCGCTGCCTTTTGAAAGGGTTGTTCAATACTATGATAGCCTTACCGTATTATCTGTGTCCTTGGTCAGAATAATACTAGGGCTACAGACGTTTCTAGAATGGCCACCATATGTGATCATAGGGTTCTCACTATCAAGATTTGAAACACTTGATACCCTCATCACGGTTCTACCATTCTAAGGACATATATCATTATATACATGATATAGAAGAATATGCCTTTTATTGATAAATAAACATTTATTACAGAGTCAATTTTACAATAATTGATTGGCTCTAGGGCACCTACTCTAACAATCTCCCACTTGTACTATAGCCAATCATTCATGTGTTTAATACCGAATGACCTTAAGTGTTTTTCATGCTTCTACTGTGATAGAGGCTTCGTCAGTGGATCGATGAGATTGTCATTAGTATGCACTTTACTGATCTATACATCTTTCCTCTAAACCATTTCTCTGATGAGATGAAAACGTCTGAGTATGTGTCTAGACTTCTGGTGAGACCGTGGTTCCTTTGCTTAAGTAATTGCTCCATTGTTGTCGCAATAGACATCTATCGGATCAACAATCATGGAAACCACACCAAGTTCGATGATGAACTTCTTAATCCTAACTACTTCATTGGCCGCATCGGATAATGCAATATACTCAGCCTCCATTGTAGTGTTAGCTATAGTGCTTTGCTTGGAGCTCTTCCAGCTCACTGCACCCCCATTGAGACAAAATACAAACCCTGATTGCAATCGATAATCATCTTTATCCGTTTGGAAACTAGCATCATTGTATCTTCTTACAGTGAGCTCATCTTCCCCTCCATAAACCAAGAACATGTCCTTAGTCCTTTTCAAGTACTTAAGGATGTTCTTGACAGTTATCCAGTGACGCTCACTTGGATCCGATTGATATCTACTACAAGTGCTTAACGCACATGAGACATCAATCCGAGTACATAACATGGCATACATGATGGATCCAATTGCTGACGCATATGGGATCCTCGTCATTCTATCTCTCTCATCATGTGTTTTAGGACAAATATCCTTAGAGAGATAGACACCATGTGACATCGGAAGAAATCCCTTCTTGGATTCTTCCATACTGAATCTCTTCAGTACCTTGTCAATGTATGTACTCTGACTTAGGCCAAGCAACCTACGTGATCTATCTCAATAGATCTTTATTCCGAGGATGTAGGCTGCTTCTTCTAAGTCTTTCTTGGAGAAGCACTTGAATAACGAAGTCTTTACCGATTGTAAGTTTGGTATATCATTCCCGATCAGAAGTATGTCATCGACATACAATACTAGGAATGCCACTACACTCCCACTCACTTTCTTGTAAACACAAGGCTCATCTTCATTCTTGATAAAACCGAATTCTTTTATGGCTTCATCAAAACGAATGTTCCAGCTCTTTGAAGCTTGCTTGAGTCCATAAATGGATCTCTACAACTTGCATACCTTTTCAGCTTGCCCATCAAAAACGAAACCATCAGGTTGTGTCATGTACACATCCTCTTCAAGGTTTCCGTTCAGGAAAGCTGTTTTGACATCCATTTACCAAATCTCATAATCATGATATACAACAATCGCAAGCATAATCAAGATGGATTTAGTCATGGAAATCGGCTAAAAGGTTTCCTCATAGTCAATACCATGAATTTGTTTGAAACCTTTGGCAACCAGTCGTGCTTTATAAGTGTGCACCTTGCCATCCATGTCAGTCTTCTTCTTGAAGACCCATTTACACCCTGTGGGTTTTACCCCTTTAAGTGGTTCCACTAGAGACCATACTTGGTTCTAATACGTGGAGTTCATCTCAGATTTCATGGCTTCAAGCCATTTAATAGAATCTGGATCCGATATAGCATCTTCGTAGGTTCTGGGTTCATCGTCTTAGTAGACAAGTACGTCACCATATTGAGTTACGAGATAACCCTATCTCTCAGGCTCATGGCATACTCTCCCAGATCTACGTAGCTCCTGTGCTACTTGAAGTGGTTCACTTTGATCCACAAGTTGTGGAGTAACCTCCTCTTGACGTTCAACCACTGCTTGTGGCACATCTTCCCGTCCTTCGTCTAGTATATCTTGTAGCTCTAGAATTTCATCAAGTTCTACTTTTCTCCCACTAGTACTTCTTAGAAAAAATTCCTTTTCTAGGAAGACACCAGTACGAGTAACAAAAATTTTATGCTCTTCTGGATGGTAGAAATAGTATCCTTTGGTCTATTTAGGATATCCCACAAATATACATTTGTAGGATTTTGCTCCCAGCTTGTTCGAAGTCAATTTCTTGACATAAGCTTCGTAACCCCAAATCTTTATATAAGACAAATTGGGCTTTCGCCCATTCCATAGTTCAAATGGAGTCTTGTCTACAGACTTTGATGGCACACAGTTCAAAATGTGAGTTGCAGTCTCTAGAGCATAACCCTAGAATGATGCAGGTAAATCACTAAAATCATCATGGACCTAACCATGTCAAATAAGGTCATATTCCTCCTTTCAGACACTCCATTGTGTTGAGGTGTATATGGAGCGATGAGTTGTGATACTATCCCACATTTCTTAAGGTATTCAGAAAACCCTGAGCTTAAGTATTCACCTCCTCGATCCGACCGAAGAGCTTTAATACTTTTGCCTAACATATTCTATACTTCATTCCTGAATTCTTTGAACTTATCAAAGACTTCAAATTTATGTCTCATAAGGTAGACATAACCATATCTACTGAAATCATTAGTAAATGCGATGAAGTAGGAATATCCACCTCTGGCTTCAACTATTAGTAGACCACATACATCACTATGGATGATGCCTAATAGTTTAGTAGCCCTTTCACTTTGTTTGTGAAAGATGACTTAGTCATCTTGCCTAAAAGGCATGACTCGCATACCTCAAATGACTGGAAGTCATAAGGGTCCAAAACTTCATCCCTTTGAAGTTTTGTAATGCGAGTCTGATTAACATGACCCAATCTACAATGCTAGAGGTATGTATGTTTTTGTTCGCTATGTTTAGCTTTCTTAGTTTCAACGTTGAAAATATACTTATTGTTCAAATCAAGAATATATAATCCGTTATATAACCTTGCATTTTCAAATAGAATACCATTCAAACTAAAGGACAACAATCCATTAGAAATCTCAAAACGATATCCTATATTATCCAAAGCGGATACTGAAATAATGTTTCTAGAAATCGAAGGTACAAAATAACAGTCTTTGAGTTCTAATAATAAGCCCGAAGGCAAAGAGAAACAATAAGTCCCTATAGCTAATGCAGCCACATGTACTCCATTTCCTACTCGTAGGTCTATGTCTCCCTTGGTGAGAAATCTACTCTACCTCAGTCCTTGCACATCAGTACAAATGTGAGTACCACATCCTGTGTCAATGACCCAAGATGTTGAAGAAGAGAAGTTAATCTCAATCATAAACATACCTAAAGTTGAAGCATCTGACTTCTTCTTGTTTGCGAGGAAAGCCTTGCAGTGCTTCCTCCAGTGGCTAGGCTTGCCACAATAGAAGTAGACTACCTTCCCACCTTTCCCAACGCCACTCGCAGGCTTGAGAGCATCCTGTCCTTTAGGCTTGGGCTTGGGATTGGCCTTGGCCTTACCCTTTCCTTTACTGGCAACTACTAGTAAAACAGGCTTGGACTTCTTCAAGTCCTGCTCTACAGTCCTTAGCATGTTCAAAAGCTACGACAGGGTTTTCACCATAGCGTTCATATTGAAGTTCATTATGAATGGTGCATAAGAGTCAGGCAAGGATTGCAAAATTAAATCCACTTGTAATTCTGCATCCAACTCAAACCCCAAAGTCTCAAGCCTCTCCATGTGCTCGATCATTTTGAGCACATGAGGGCTAACTTGGGCTCCTTCGGTCAGACGACTTCCAAACAGTGCTTTTGACACCTTGTACCTCTCACGTCGAGCATTCCTTTCGTAAAGCTCCTTGAGGTATAGAATAATGGCAACAACGTCCATATTCTCATGTTGCTTTTGCAGCACTGGTGTCATCGATGCTAACATCAAGCATTGAACGCCATCAGCATCATCAAGGAACTTTTGATAAGTATCATTTACTTCCTGAGTGGCATCAGGATCAGGATCAAGCTCAGGCTCAACCATGTATGGCTTATCAAGGATATATAATTTCTTTTCGGACTTAAGTATAATTAGAGTTGGAACAAATGGGCCGGGTTAGGTGGGTCANAGGATTAAACTTTGTATCTGTCAGTAGGTGCCCTAGAGCCAATCCATTTTGTAATGTTGAGTCTTGTAATAATGTTTATAATCAATAAAAAAAGGTTCTTTCTACATTACGTAATTCATATTTATTATATGTTGTGATGTATGTCCTTAGAATGGTAGAACCGAGACAAGGGTATCGATTATTTCAAATCTCGATAGTGAGGATCCTATGATCACATGAGGTGGCTATTCTAGAAATGTTCATAGCCCTTGTAGTAATCTAACTAAGGACACATATAATACGGTAAGGCTATCATAGTGTTGAACGACCTTGTCGAAAGGCAATGACTGATCTCACTTGTGAAGGTTGTTTGCCGACAACCTGGTGCAACACATGGGTGCTTGCCATAGGTGAGTTCACTGGATAGACCCACCAGAGGATTCCACATAAACGGTAACTTCGTGTCTATGGAATAAATCCTCTAACGAATGGTGGTGCATGTGATCCCTAGACTTGAGATTACTAGAGTGCCTTGTGCACCAATTGGTGCAGTTTGACACTAGCCCAATGTAGTTCTATTCAAAGCTATCAGAATGATAGTAATTGGCTACATCGAGCAGTGTATCAAGACTATGGTGGATTGACAAAGGATTCATCACTCCCGAGTACGAGAGAAATTATCTCACTAAGCAATTCTGTCAACAACACTAAATCTGTGGTCACAATGGGATTAAGTTGTAGCTCAATCTAATCTATTTTTTGTCGTTGGTTCAATAACCGAATAACGAGATTAACATATATATATTAAATGTTATATTATTAATTACTATTAATATTAAAGGTAATATTAAATCAAATTTGAATTTGAATTTGAAATTAAATACCATGTGGGAATTTCCTTAAATTGGTAATTGAATATGCCTAATCTAATTATGGAATTAGTTGATTGCAATTCCATATTAGATTAGGGTTCTGGTTGTGCACTATTTAAAGTGCAATTAAAAATCAAAACAAATATAATTCACTCAAAAATTAAAAAATCCCTAGCCGCCCACTCTCTCGCTCTCTCACTCTCCCAAAGCTGTGGACTCCATTGTTGAAGAATGAGAATTTTTCTAAGGAAAAATTCTACACTTACATTCTTGATCCAAGCGGGTTTGGCTAGCACATCGATCCTCTTAGAGATTGAAGTCTTGTCTTCGTATGGATATTGAGAGTTTACTTTTACCTTGGAGTGGTAACGAATCCAAACTCATTGAAGGAGCCTCCAAACGTTGGTATAAATATATAATAACCTCTTATGTTTATTTCATATGCAAACAACGTAAATCTAGTATAAGGATCTTAGGGTTCAAAGGTTTATGGATCAAAATATTTTTGTATTTTGTTGCGTAAATCTAATCCGTAAACCTACATCTTGTAGTTTTGTTCAAAGAAAAAAGAGGTAAGTCTCTCATACTAGACACGTAAGGCTTGTTTCAATCCATAAAGTGTAAGTAATTGATCAATCATACGCAACAGAAAACAAAAATTCAATCGGTAAATCAATTACCTTTCTTTGCCAAGATCCGAGTATTATACCATTTACATGTTTATAAACAAAATCTTTATAAAGTAAATCCATTTAAGGATTAGAATACTTATGTAAGTTTGGAGACTCCTTCAAATATCTCTGATTTCAGACACGAATACTATTCATCAGTTACTGTTCACCATCTATTGTTCACCATCTACTATTCGCGTGATTTTTCGCTAATCGATCCAAAGTAGGATCGCCCTCACGAAAGTCCATATGAATATAATCCGCAGAACCCTTGATTATTTTTCTAGAACAATCAAGGGCTTCAAGAATCAAGAAATAAGAACAAAAAAAAGTTCTCTTCTTGAGAGAGAGAGAGGGAGAGAGAGAGATAGGGTGGCTAGGGTTTTAATTGAATGAATAATGCTCATATGTTTTAATTTTAAGTTGCACTTATATAGTGCAACAATTAAAACTCGATTCCACTTAGGAATAGACATGGGCTCCAACCCTAGGTTACCCTTGCAACCAAACACACCCTTTATGGTATTTTAAGTAATTAATTATTATATAATTAAAATCAATTAATATATAATATTAATATTTAATTAATAATAATAATTCATTTAAATATATACAGAGATATATTTAAATATAATCTCACTAATTTAATTTAATATTAAAATTAAGTACAGGCAACAACCTCAGCAAATTTAATTGCACTATGAAATTACCAAAATACACTTTTGTCCTAAAAGACGAAATACCTTTCTCACAAATTGATTCTTAAATTATCTTTTAAATGTGTGACCCGTAGGCTCCTCATCATATCGATAGTGTGTAGTATTACGATTAACACCAATTAATCGTCTCACTACACATAGACCACGATTGACCCCTAGCAAGGCATCATGGCCACCCGATAGATTCGGATTCAGTGAAACCATAACCTGTCAACGGTGTGGTTACCGTGCAATCAAATCCTTTCATCAACTGTTATCTCATCGAGACTGAGGTACATAAATAGTGTCAACCTCAGATATCCTCGACATGTTTGTATTCAGTTACTGGACCAATGACAAGAACATTAAATTAGATTAAGCATAAACTCAATCCCACTATGGCCACATATTTAGTGTCATTGCCATTTACTGAATCACCCAGTGAGATAACTTCTCCCATACCCAAGAGTGATGAATCCTTTGTCGATCCACCATAGTCTCGATACACTTCTCAATGTAGCCAATCACTATCATATTGATAACTCTAAATAGAACTACGTTAGGCTAGTGTCAAACTACGCCAATTAGTGCACAAGGCGCTCCGATGATCTAAAGTCTAAGGATCACATGCACCACCATCCGTTAGAGGATTTATTCCATAGACACTTGGGTTACCATCCATATGGAATCCTCTGGTGGGTCTGTCCAGTGAACTTGCCTCTAGCAAGCACCCATGCGTTGCACCAGGTTGTCGGCAAACACCCTTGACAAGTGAGACCAGTCACTACCTTTCGACATGGTCGTTCAACACTATGATAGCCTTACCGTATTATCTGTGTCCTTGGTTAGAATAATGCTAGGGCTATGGACGTTTCTAGAATGGCCACCATATATGATCATATGGTTCTCACTATCAAGATTTGAAACACTTGATACCCTCGTCACGGTTCTGCCATCCTAAGGACATATATCATTACATACACGATATAGAAGAATATGTCTTTTCTTGATAAATAAACATTTATTACAGAGTCAATTTTACAATAATTGATTGGCTCTAAGGCATCTACTCTAACATAAAGTGCTCTCTTTAACTTGTAGACATGATCTGGTTTGTGTGGCTCTTGAAATCCAGCAGGTTTCTCTACATAAACCTCCTCCATCAACATCCCATTTAGAAGCACTCTTTACATCCATCTAATATAGCTTGGTCTTCAAATAACATGCATCAGCCAACAACAATCTGATTGATTCAAGTCTCGCAACTAGAGCAAAAGTTTCATCAAAGTCCACTCCTTTTACTTATGTGTATCCTTGAGTAACAAGTATGGCCTTGTTCCTTATAATGTTTCCAAACTCGTCAGCCTTGTTATCGAAAATCCATTTTGTCCCAATAACATTGATTCCTTCAAGTCTTGGAACTAGACTTCAAACGTCATTCCTCTCAAATTGTTCAAGCTCCTAATGCATGGCAGCAGCTCAATAGTCATCCTCAAAGGCTTGTTTGGCATTCTTAGGCTCTGCAAGAGAAACATAACACGAATGGTTAATTTTGCTTAATCTTTTCCTTGTAGTAACCATTACCTCTTCGAGATCTCCAAATAATAATTGATGGAGGATAAGCCTTCTTAATCTAGGAGGGTGGTCCTTTTCTGGTTGATGTCTTTCTTTGGGTGATCTCATTAGCAAGTTCAATTCTTTCATCTTGAAAACAAGGTTCAGAAATTGGTTCATCTCCAAGATATGCTCCAGTTGTGTTAACATCAGATGAAGATGTTGGCACATTTATGTGAGCTTTTGGTGCTTGAGGCTCAGATGTCTTCACATCCTCTTGACTTGTGGGCACATTCTATGGAGCAGACTTGTTACCAATTTCTTCTTCTTGTGAAAATTTTGAATAATCCTCTATATCACAAAACATAACATTAATTGACTCTATAATACTTTTGGTGGGCATATTATAGATCTTATAACCTTTACTACTGGAAGAATATCCAAGAAACACACCTTCATCACTTTTTGAATCAAACTTCCCCAAATTTTCTCTTTCATTCAAGACATAGCACTTACACCCAAAAACATGAAAGTAAGAGAGATTTGGTTTCTTACCTTTCCACAGCTCATATGGTGTTTGTAGAGTACATTTTTTCAAAACCACTCTATTGGAGATGTGGCATGCAGTGTTGATTGCTTCAACCCACAATCTCTTAGGCAAATTTTTGGCATTTAACATCACTCTAGCCATCTCTTGAAGGACTCGATTCTTCCTCTCCACAACACCATTCTGTTGTGTTGTCTTTGGGGTAGAAAACTCTTTCCCGATACCTTGCATATATATAAAAAAAAAAAAATGACCAAAATGAGTGTTCTCAAACTGTTTTCCATGGTCACTTCTAATTCTCACTATTTTTTTCACCAAGCAATTTTGTTCAACTTGCAACTTTTAACTAAGACTTGGAACACATCAAAATCATCGGATTTTTCTTTCAAGAAATCAACCCAAGTAAACCTCGAAAATGTTAGTGAACGACCTAATTACACAGCGGAAAACAGAAACATAAACTACATGGATCGTTCCTTAGAACCAAGATCCGGGTACAAAAATCACAGCTTATACAAAAATAATCAAATCTGTAGAAAAATCAGTTCAAGGTTTAAGAAACATACGCACGTTTGGAGGCTCCTCCAAGTTGTCTCTGAACGTATTTTGCTACCGACCCAAATGTAGGATCGAACCGACGAAGTCCACATGAAGACAATCACAAGGAACTAAGGAGGGATTTGCTAGATCCTCCTTAGCCTTAAGAAACAAGAAGAAAAATCAAAGAAGAACTTTGATTCTTTGCAAAAGCAAAACTGGCGTGAGAGTGAGAGTGTTTTGGGGCTGTGTATTCTCTTTTTCAATGAAGGAATGAATGAATGAAAAGTCTCTCTAATTTTCCAACTAAAACCTTTTCTTTTATAGTGTTATTTTAATGCCCTATTCCCATATGGAATGGGCTTGGGCTCCAACCCAAACACCCCATGTTACCAAACACTCCCAATTAGATATTTATTTTATTTCATCATTATCTTCAATTAAAATCAATTAATATATATTTAATCTATATATATTAACATTTAACAATAATGATGATTTAATTAAATATATGCGAACACATATTTAAACGTAATTTCACTTATTTAATTTTTCTAATAAATTAAATAAAGGCTACGACCTCAGCAAATTTAATTGCACTGTGAAATTACCAAAATACCCTTTCGCCTAAAAAGACGAAAACGCCCTTCTTTCTTCTTGGATCTTAAATTATCTTCTATGTGTGTGACCCATAGGCTCCTCATCATACCGGTAGTGTATAGTATCGCGATTAACACCAATTAATCGTCTCACTAATACACAGACCAAGATTGGCCCCTAGCAAGGCATCATGGCCACCCGATAGATTCGGATTCAGCAAAGTAGCTACCTGTCAACGATATGGTTACCGTACAATTCGATCCTTTCATCATACGTTATCTCGACGAGACGAAGGCATAGAAATAGTGTCAACCTTCGGTTACTCTCGATATTATATATTCAGTTTCTGGACCAATGACCCGTATTATAATCTGGATAGAGCAACAACTCAATCCCACTGTGGCCACAGTTTTAGTGTCATTGCCATATACTGAATTGCGCCGTGAGATAACTTCTCCCGTACCCGGGAGTGATGAATCCTTTGTCAATCCACCATAGTCTTGATACACTCCTTGATATAGCCAATCACCACCGTACTGACAGCTCTGAATAGAACTGCGTTAGGCTAGTGTCAAACTGTACCAATCGGTGCACAAGGCGCTCCGGTGATCTCAAGTCTAAGGATCACATGCACCACCATTCGTTAGAGGATTTGTTCCATAGACACTGGGGTTACCATCCATATAGAATCCTCTGGTGGGTCTGTCTAGTGAACTTGCTGCGGTGTCTTCGCCTACAGCAAGCACCCATGTGTTGCACCAGGTTGTCACCAAACAACCTTGACAAGTGAAATCAGTCACTGCCTTTCGACGGGGTTGTTCAACACTATGATAGCCTTACAGTATTATCTGTGCCCTTACTTCAGAATAATACTGGGGCTACAGACGTTTCTAGAATGGCCACCGTATGTGCTTATAGGGTTCTCACTATCAAGATTTGAAACACTTGATACCCTCGTCACGATTCTACCATTCTAAGGACATATATCAATACATATTGCAATAATAATGATTTACGCGATATAGAATACAATGCCTTTTATTATTGATTAATGAACATTATTTCAAAGAGTCAATTCTACAATAATTGATTGGCTCTAGGGCATCTACTCTAACAGAAAAGTCATCAACACACACATAAACATACCTCTTTCCACCAATGCTTTCAGTTTGCATTGGACCCATAAGATCCATATGAAGTAATTCCAAAACATGAGAGGTAGATAAGTAAGACAAGGGTTTATGTGACATAAATGGTTTGCTTATTGTGTTGAAAAGGGCAACAAACTTTACCTTTTGGAAGTTCAAGTTTGGGCAGACCTTTTACGACATCCTTTTTGGAAAGTCTCATGATAAGAACATGAAAACACATTTTTATTTGGTGATTTAGGGGGATGATTTATTAGATAAATGGTTAAAATTGTCGTATTTGGTATAATTGTTTCATAATTATCTTTTGTGGGATCACAAGTATGTTTTGAGTGTTTTTAGGTTAATAAGGATAAAAAGAAATTCATATAGAGAACAACACGAGCTAACAAGTGGTTCGAGAATCAGAGCTGACATAAGGAAGTCCAAGGGGGTAATATAGGAGGTGGAGTTGGAGTTGGAGTTGTTCAAAGAATAATTAAGGACTATTCTAGCCCTTCAATTGAAGGGTGTACATCTAGTATTAGGCGATCAGCAGTTCAAGCAAATAATTTTGAAATAAAGCTAGCTATAATTCAGATGATACCACAATCGGCGTAGTTTGGAGGATTACCAAGCGATGACTTGAATTTGCATATTGTAAATTTCTTGGAACTTTACGATACCTTCAAGCATAGTGGGGTATTTGATGGTGCTATTAGAATTAGGCTATTTCCCTTTTCTCTTAGGGATAAAGCAAAGGCTTGGTTACTATCACAACCTATTGAAGGGATTACCGCATGGTACGAATTGGTTTACTTTTTCCTTGCTAAGTACTTCCCACCAATTAAGTATGTAGAAATGAGAACTGACATAACAAATTTTGTCCAACAAAGATATGGAGTCACTATTGATAAACCAATATTTGTCCTAGTATTTTGTTATGTTTTTTGTTATCATTTGTGTGTTTTACCTTAAGAATATGTTACTTTGAGGTGGTTTTTACCATTTTGAAGGTACATGAGCTCTTGAAATGCATTTGGAAGAAGTCGTGCAGAACGGGTCGAGAATTGGATTTGAAATGAGGAAATAAACGCATTTTGAAGGAAGACTAAAGTGTGTCACGGCAGAAACTGAAAGAGAAAGACATAACTTTTGGAGGTTGCCATAAATTCCTCAAGAAGAATTAGGTGATGTATTGCATGCACTAGAAATCTTTAGAGGTCTAGTTTATGCAGAATTTTACGGTTTTTTATTCTGAATTTTCTAGAGAAAGATATTCCATTTTTAGCATCTGAAGGTCGGACTAGATGATGGAGCGTGCTGCGGCACTTTTTTGCAGAATCGCGAGTTTGGGGCATTTTTGTCCAGTTTTTCTAATTTCTTTTAGGATTATTATTAGTAGTTTTATTAAAAGTCTACCCCAAAAAAAAAAAGAAAACCTAGGCTATAAATATATACTTTTAACACAAAAGAGGCAGACTTTTGTGGAGCTTTTGGATGTCTTTACGTTTTTGAGGGTGTGTTCTTAGTGGTAGAAAATTGTGAGGTTTCAACAAGGGAGAGAAGGAAGAGGATCAATCTACTTTGATCCTATTACTTCTTTTCAATTTTATCTTAGTTTTCAATATGATTAGTTCTTCATCATTGAAATCATTGGTTTAGTTTAATTATGAGCACTAAATATATTGTGGGTGTTTAGCTTACTATCATGATTGTATTGGATTTTGGTAATCTATTTTTATGAAAGTTTTAGATTGTTTCTTGTTTAATTGTTCTCATACTTAATTATAATTTACTCACTCGCGAACTATTTTTTTAATTAAAATTGAGAATTGGGTTCTAGTGATCATTTTGCCTTAATTAGCTCTATTAAACAGAGTTCAAATTGAATACATGTAAGTGTTTTGATTTGGATGGTTTGATGATTTCCTTGTGCAGTATGATTATTAGTTAACAACTTGATCATAAGTTAATTACTTATTAAAAACGAAGAATAAACATGATCATTGAAATTCTCCAGGTGTCCAAAAAAGGGCTAATATCACATGCCAAAAAGTATTGGTGCGTAGAATTGTTATTATCAATAGCATTAATTTTCCATTATAATATTGTTTTACCTTTTGATAATTCTTACTTTCGATTATTTTGTGTAAGGACCGATTCAACCAAGAAGCGTTGAATGTGGGTTTTATATAATGAGATACACGAAGATATAGTTAGAATGGGTTAGTAGTACTAAAAAACAATGTAAGTTTTTTTTTTTTTTTTTTTTTCAGTTTTGAATTATAATAAGATATAGTTGATATTTGTTGATTAGTCTTATTGTGTTTACTATCCATTTGGATTACTATAAGAGTCAATGTTGGTTTATTATATAATGATTAAGGGGTTTTGAGAATATCATACATGAATGTTGAAACACATATCTATAGCATGTCCTGTTAGGAAATGGTCCATATACGCAACAGAAAACAAAATCATAATAACAAGGATCGTTCCCATTGAGCCAAGGTCAAAGGTACAATTTTACAGTTTATGTTAAAATAGAAATCTACAGAAAAATTAATCATGAGTTTAGAAAACATACGCACGTTTGGAGGCTCCTCCAAATTTGTCAATAAACGTTTTTGCTACCGACCCAAGTGTAGGATCGAACCCACATAGTCCACACGAAGACAATCACAAAGAACTAAGGAGGGATTTGCTAGATCCTCTTTAGCTTTAAGATTAAAGAAGAAAAATAAAATGAATTGATTTTAGGCAAAATGAAATACTAACATGGGAGAGAATTTGGGGCTGCTGTGTTTTGGTTTTACAAAGAAAAAGTGAACAGTGAATGAATTAATTCTTTTTACAAATAACTCTTTTCTTTTATATTGAAAACTTAGTTGCCCTATTCCCATATGGAACAAGCTTGGGCTCCAACCCAAACACCCCATGTTACCAAACACTCCCACCCCATGTTACCAAACACTCCCAATTAGATATTTATTTTTATTTCATCATTATCTCAATTAAAATAAATTAATATATATTTAATCTATATATTAACATTTAACAACAATGATGATTTAATTAAATATATGCGAGCACATATTTAAACGTAATTTCACTTATTTAATTTTTCTAATAAATTAAATAAAGGCTATGACCTCAGCAAATTTAATTGCATTGTGAAATTACCAAAATACCCTTTCGCCTAAAAAGACGAAAACGCCCTTCTTTCTTCTTGGCTCTTAAATTATCTTCTATGTGTGTGACCCATAGGCTCCTCATCATACCGGTAGTGTATAGTATCGCGATTAACACCAATTAATCATCTCACTAATACACAGACCAAGATTGGCCCCTAGCAAGGCATCATGGCCACCCGATAGATTCGGATTCAGCAAAGTAGCTACCTGTCAACGATATGGTTACCGTACAATTCGATCCTTTCATCATATGTTATCTCGACGAGACAAAGGCATAGAAATAGTGTCAACCTTCGGTTACTCTCGATATTATGTATTCAGTTTCTGGACCAATGACCTGTATTATAAACTGGATAGAGCAACAACTAAATCCCATTGTGGCCACAATTTTAGTGTCATCGCCATATACTGAATTGCACCGTGAGATAACTTCTCCCGTACCTGGGAGTGATGAATCCTCTGTCAATCAATGCAGCCAATCAGCACCATATTGACAACTCTGAATAAAACTGCATTAGGCTAGTGTCAAACTGCACCAATCGTGCACAAGGCGCTCTGGTGATCTCAAGTTTAAGGATCACATGCACCACCATTCGTTAGAGGATTTGTTCTATAGACACTAGGGTTACCATCCATATGGAATCCTCTGGTGGGTCTGTCCAATGAACTTGCTACGGTGTCTTTGCCTACAGCAAGCACCCATGTGTTGCACCAGGTTGTCACCAAACAACCTTGACAAGTGAGATCAGTCACTACCTTTCGACAGGGTTGTTCAACACTATGATAGCCTTACCATATTATCTGTGCCCTTACTTCAGAATAATACTGGGGCTACAGACATTTCTAAAATGGCCACCATATATGCTCATAGGGTTCTCACTATCAAGATTTAAAACACTTGATACCCTCGTCACGGTTCTACCATTCTAAGGACATATATCAATACATATTACAATAATAATGATTTACACGATATAGAATAAAATGTCTTTTATTGATTAATGAACATTATTACAAAGAGTTAATTCTACAATAATTGATTGGTTCTAGGGCATCTACTCTAACATGTCCTTAGCATGAGCAGAAAGTATGCTTAGGCTTGTAGTGGAGAAAGTCATTATTCTAAGGATAATGAATCAAATACAATCTAAATCTTATGCTCATAGTAAAATGTAATTTATGCATTGCTGATGGGTGGCATGTTGTTTTTTTTGATGAAACTGCTATGTCTTGTTGGTTTTCTACTATGTGTTTTAATCATATATGTTATGTAGTTGAATTACTAATTGTTTGATTACTAGAGCTCGTCATTTGATGGTTTTGCTACTAGACTAAAGTCAAATATTATATATTAGATGGTTTGTTTTGGTAGTTACCACTACTGAAGTGTAGCCAGTTGTTGCTAGTTTCTATTTTGCTTTACTGGGGAGCTAAGATGAGTTCTATTGTTGAGGGCTATCACTTTTACTCCTTTGTATGGAATTTTTATTGAGTTGAAGAGTAGTTATTGAAGTTAAGATGCAAAGATGAAAGGATTTTTTTTTTAGTTGTGATGAATTCTGTAGCTGAGATGTGTGCTCATGAAGAGTAGTTTGTTGATCTATTTCATTCTATATGTTTTTATTTGCATGCATTTTCAATACTTCATATATATATATACTGAATTTATCTACTTTTAATCTTTTACAGTTCATGGGGAAAGAAATATACACAGATGCGAAAGTCGATGTGTTACAGTAGGTGCCCTAGAGCCAATCAAATATTGTAGATTTGACTCTTTGTAATAATGTTCATCAATCAATAAAAGACATTTTATTCTATATCGTGTAAATCGTATTGATATGTATTGATATATGTCCTTAGGATGGTAGAATTGTGACGAGGGTATCAAGTATTTCAAATCTTGATAGTGAGAAGTCCATGATCACATATGGTGGCCATTCTAGAAATGTCTGTAGCCTTAGTATTATTTTGACTAAGGACACAGATAATACGGTAAGGCTATCATAGTGTTGAACAACCCTGTCGAAAGGCAATGACTGATCTCACTTGTCAAGGTTGTTTGCCGACAACCTGGTGCAACACATGGGTGCTTGCTATAGACAAGTTCACTAGACTAACCCACCAGAGGATTCCATATAGATGGTAACCCCAGTGTCTATGGAATAAATCCTCTAATGAATGGTAGTGCATATGATCCTTAGACTTGAGATCACCAGAGCGTCTTGTGCACTGGTTGGTGTAGTTTAACACTAGCCTAACGTAGTTCTTTTTAGAGCTATCAGTATGGTAGCGATTGGCTACATCGAGGAGTGTATCAAGACTATGGTGAATCAATAGAGGATTCATCACTTTCAGTTACGGGAGAAGTTATCTCACGACGCGATTCAGTATATGGCAATGACACTAAAGCTGTGGTCACAGTGGGATTGAGTTGTTACTCAATCCAATTTATTATTCCTGTCATTAGTCCAGCAACTAAATACAAAGGTATTGAGGATAACTGAGGTTGACTCTATTTTTGTACTTCAGCCTTGATGAGATAACAGATGATGAAAGGATTTGATTGCATGATAACCATATCATTGATAGGTAGCTGTTTCGTTGAGTCCGAATCTATCGGACGGCCATGATGCCTTGCTAGGAGCCAATCTTGGTATGTGTGCAGTAAGACGATTGATTGGTGTCAATCACGATACTACTCTGTCGATATGATAAGTAGCCTACAGGTCACACACTTAGAAGACAGTTTACGGATGGTAAATTTTGGAAGGATATATTTGTCTTTTAGATAAATGGGCAAATTGGTAATTTTGCTATGTAATTAAATTTACTGAGGTTGTGCCTAGTGTCCAATTTTGTTATCTAAGTAATTTAATATTAATATTTAACTAAATAATTAAATAGGGACTAATATGCGATTCCACCTAATTTGGGTTGTTGCTAAACTATGGGGGTGGAATGGAAATTTTGCTTGATTATTTAAAGAAAGCAAAATTTAGGTTTTGTGTGAATTTTTTTCATTCAGCCGTGGGAGATAAAATTTTGAAGAGAAAAATTTTATCTTCTCTTCTCTACACCCATCCTTTCAAACACTTGATTCCTTAAAGCCAAGAATTAATTCTAACAAAATTAATTCTTGGTCATTGGTGTACTGTCTTCGTGTGGACAATGTGAGTTTGATTCCATTCACGAATCGGTAGCGAGATCGTATTCAGAGATATTGACGGAACCTCCAATCGCTGGTATGATCTTATCCTTGTATGGAGCTATATTATTTCAATTTAAGTATGTAAAATATGTATCAAACCTTGATCTTGGCGAAATTAGAGTAATTGATGGGCGAAAATTTTTGTTTTTTCGCTACCTTTGTTCATCGATTTACTAACACGATGAAGTGAGAGGAGAATGGACGATGTACTTATCAAACCTTTTTTAATTATTGATGTTTCAGTGATGTCAGAGGTCAATGAGGGCAAAAAATATGTATCAAACTTTTAATTATTGATGCACTATTGCCATGGGTCTTTTATTCATGTATATATACTGAATTTATCTATTTTTCATCTTTTATAGTTGTTTTTGCAATATTTTAAAACTTATATTGTTGTTCAATTTTGTTTAATAAGAGCAACAGTAATATATATATATATATTAGAGATTGTTGAATTTCTAAATTTATTGTTGAATTGTGATAATTGTTGTTGGTTGAGGAATATTATGAATAATTTAATTGCATTATTCCATAATTTAATTGATAATAATTAGGAAAATAAACTAATTACAAAAAAAAATAAAAATTTACAAAAGAAAATTCTTGACATTTTTAAGACTGTCAAGGATGAAAAATTATTATTAATAAAATTTTATTATTATTATTCTATTTTATTTTATTTTTTTGTTAAAAATTGTTGATAGTTCTAGAAACTGTCAAGAATTTGGTTAAAATTCGAAAAATAAAACCAAATCCTTTACAGTTTGAAAATTTTCAAGGGTTTAGTTAAAATTAGGCCAAATCTTTGACAATTTTCGAACTATCAAGAATCTGTCAAGAGATTCTTGACAGTTTGGAAATTGTCAAGACCCTTCCTTGACAAGGGATTTTTGTTGGTTTTTGGATCGTTTACGCAGTAGAAATGTATAAGATTTTGATCACAAAAAAACCATAAAACCAATGATCTAATTATGGATCTACATCAATTTAATACAAAAAAAATATTTAAACCAAGTTTAATGTCATACCAACATTTGGAGGCTCCTCCGATTAATGTGATTCGCTCCCACTCCAAGTTAGAAATGAACTCCCGGTATCCACATGAAGACGGGACAAACATCGTTGAGGAATAATTAGGCTAGGTAATTCACTCAACTATGGGAATAAAAATCTGCATAATTTTGGTGAGAGAAAAAATCTTCTCTCACCAATGGAGGCTCATGGTTTTGAGTGAGAGAGAGAGGAGGCTAGGGTTTCTTTTAATTTTGCAATATTATGTCGTTCACATAAATGAATTAATTTTAGTTGCACTTAAATAGTGCACACTAAAACCCTATTCCAAATTGGAATAACCATCTATTCCAATTGGAATATTGGAATAGATTACCCTTGCAACCAAACATGGCATTTCAATTCAAATTTAAAAACCAAATTTGAATTCATATTATCAATATTAATATTAGATAATATCCATTATATATATATATTAAAACTAAATATTTAAATATATATAATCTCACTAATTTAATTTCCATATGAAATTAAATTTAGGAAACAACCTTAGTAAATTTAATTACACTGTGAGATTACCAAAATGTTATTTCATCTTAAAAGACGAAAATGCCCTTTCACCATAAATGACGAAAATACCCCTCTTATGAATTTTATTCTTAATCTGTCTTCTATGTGTGCGACCCAAAAACTCTTTATCATGTCGACAGTGAATAGCATCGCGATTGACAATCAATTAGTTGTCTCACTAGACACAAACCAAGATTTACCTCTAGCCAAACATCATAGCAACCCGATATATTCGGATTCAACAAAACTGCTACCTATCAATGATATGGTTACCGTGCAATCCAATCATTTCATCATCTATTATCTCATCACGGTCGAGGCATAGAACTAATGTCAACCTCGAATATCTTTGATATCTCGGTATTCAGTTATTGGACCAACGACTAGAATATATTGGATTGAGCTACAACTCAATCCCACTGTGGCCACAGATTTAATGTCGTTGCCATCTACCAAATTACTCAATTGAGATGATTTATCCCATCGGGAGTGATGAACCCTCTATCGATCCACCATAGTCTCAATACACTTTTCAATGCAGCCAACTGCTACCGTTTTGATAGTCTTGAGAGGACTAAGTTGGGCTAGTGTCAAAGTACACCAATCAGTGCATAAGGCACTCCGATGATCTCAAGTCTAAGGATCACATGCACCACTATTCGTTGGAGGATTTGTTCCACAAATACTAGGGTAACCATCTTTGTGGAATCTTCCGGTGGGCCAGTCTAGTGAACTTGCCTACAGCAAGCACCCATGTGTTGCACCAGGTTGTCACCAAACAACCTTGACAAGTGAGATCCGTCATAGCCTTTTAGCAAGGTCGTCCAACACTATGATAGTCTTATCGTATTATCTCTGCCCTTGGTCAGAATAATACTAGGGATATGGACGTTTCTAGAATGGTTATCATATGTACTTATAGGATTCTTACTATCGAGATTTCAAACCCTTGAGACCCTCGTCACGTTTCTACTATCTAAGGATATATATCATTTTCTTATATTAATATAATCAAATAACATGATATAGATAAACACCTTTATTGATAATAAAACATGATTACAAAGAGTCATTACAAAATATGACTGGCTCTAGGGCACCTACTCTAACACTTCCTTGACAGTTCAAAGAACCCCCTTCTTGACAGTTAATAACTGTCAAGGATCAGGGTTTTTCTTGTAGTATCCATAATTACTTACACTAAATCGATGGGAAACTAACCAAAAAAAGGTTAAGAAAATTCTAAAGTAATTGAACCCAAATCAATTCCCGAAAATGGCAAGTCAATTTCACATATGCTCATTTCCATTTGTCAATTGTCACTGGCTGACCTGCAACGCTCCTCTCGCTCACATCATTTATCGTACAATAATAGTCCCTTTCCATATCCCATTAACCCAAAACTCAATTTCCAACAACAAAAACTATTCTTCGTTTTTCTTGCTTGATCACACTATCAGAATACATGGTAACCGCTCATGCATGAACTTCATCTCGGTCAGGTGAGATTGCTCAAAATGTTATTTTTCTTTATACGTTGGAGAGCTTCTATTTTACGAATGTATGGAGAGGATTTGTTCACTTATTTTTCGGGGGGGTCTGTGCAGGTGCATTACTAGAAGACCAATTCCGATCATGCTCTTGGTTGCAGTGACTGTTTTGCTTCTGGTGCTGCCTCTCATGTTGCCACCGTTGCCACCACCGCCATTGATATTGTTGTGTATTCCAATTTTTATGATTCTTTTACTCCTTCTCTTGGCGTTAATGCCATCGGAAACACCCAATATGAACCTCTTGGAATCTAGATAAACCAAAAAAGCATATGGTGAATATATTTATATATGCTGAAACTTTTGTTCCTAGGGAGCCCTTACTTGATGCAACTAAGCGAGTTCCTTGTTTAATTTTTTTTTTTTTTTTTCCCCTTTCCTGAATACTTGTATGATCAGATCAGGATGGTAGATTTTGGGGTTCCTGGCAAGTTTCGTTTTATTATTTTAGGGCTTTTATCGATTCCTGTTTAATCAAATAACAAAATTTTTGAAGTTAAAAAAAAAAAAAAAACATAAATTTTTAACATATATTCTTATGTCATTGGTGGCTCTTAAAATTTTAAAATTCATAAAATGATGGATTAATGAATATTTATTTATTTGTCTCTCTGTATTTATTTTAATATAAAAAATTGACAGTAAAAGAATTTTAAGAGGATTTTGTTATTTAATCATACCTAAAAAATATGATCACATGGTGATTTTGTTTTGTTGTTTGATTATATCTGAAGGAGATAATTGTTTAGTAACCCTATTATTTGCCTTTATACATATTAGTTTTGTTGAATTTGTCCGGGTTACAAAACAAAAGACGGAGAATGATAAAAATTAAATATATGACTCAAAATTGAGAGCAAAAAGGCTAGGCAAAAGAAGAAAAAGTGTGTATCCTTGATCACGAAGAAGATACACATGTTAAAGGTGGAAAGTTGTGGTGATGTGGCTGTAGCAAAATAGAGGTAGCATGCATGCATCCGGAGTGTATTCATAAATCAATATTGGAAATAATAAACACAAGTCAAAGACTTAAAAGGAGACGTAGAGAACGAGGAAACACAAGTCAAACAGAATAACATGCATGAGCACACGTGGTAATAAAGGTCTAATTTCCACTGTAAATAAAGAAGAAAAATATGTTTCCTTAATTAACATGGGCTGTAACAAGCGTTAACTTTTATGGTCATTTTCTCGCAGTAAAGGCCACATAAATAGTACCCAAAAGTCAAGATAAATATCTCGGTAATGGATGGTATATTAAGATAATTACATTGAACCTAGTGGCGGACCAGGATTTTTATCCTGGGAGTCTCTACAGCTCCGTCATTGTCTCTACAGCTCCGTCATTGTTTCCAATCAATCAGTAAAAAATTTTAAAAACCCATCAAACCTTGAGCAAAGTAAAAAATATAATATCAAGAAACTGAAAAGAAATGATACAATAATACAATATTTTTCCTACTTGGATAAATTTATGAGAAATAAAACCTTAAGCTATGTGTTGAAAATCACATTTAATTCACAAGAAAAATTTTTATGTGCGAAAATCTCTTCAATGAAGAAAGCAAAAAACTACGGGAAACTAACGATTTACTTAAATCCAATATAATCAAAAGAATTTACAGCAACCACAATCCACCAAAAATGTTTCACACAAATTTAGAGCTCAATCACAACTCTAACACAAGTAAAATACATAAAGGTTTATGTTGTGTGTGATTTTGCCATAGAGCTCGTAGAGAGATAGTTCGATTCAGAATCAACTCGACTCAAAATCAGTTCGATTCAGAGTAAGCTCGACCCAAGTAAAGTTCGTCACAGCGACCAATCCCAATAGTTATTCAACGATATCAAAGATAAGCTTCAATCTCGGATATTTAGGGTATAGGAGAAATTATCTCGATGAGATTTTGGTAAAGGACAACGACCTTGGAATCTGTGACCATAGTGGAATCGAGTTGATGCTGGGTTGGTTGATTGGTCTGATAACCAAATCTAAATATGTGAAGGTGGTTTATACTTGAAGCTAACGTTACTTCTATGCTTCAAACCTTGATGAGATAATAGATGATGAACACATTTGATTGCACGGCAACCATACTATCGACAGGTAGCGAATACGTTGAATCTGAATCTGTGGGTGGCCATGATGCCTTATTAGAGGCAAATCTTGGTTTGTGTATAATGAGATAATTAATAGGGTGTTGATCGCGATATTACTCACAACCGACATGATGAGGAGCCTATGGGTTACACATATAAAAGGAAATTTAAAGAAGATAACGAGTGAGGGGCATTTTCATCATTTGTTGACGAAGGGATATTTTGGTAAATCGTACAGAGCAATTAAATTTGCTGGAAAGGTTGTTGCCTGGATCCAATCTCGTATTGGATTTAATATGTAATATTGGTTATTTATTTAAATATATATATTGTCGTATATATATTGTAAATAAATAAATTGTCATTATATATATATATATATATATATATATATATATATATATCTCTCATTTATATATATTTTATATGTGTAATAGGTTTGTAATATTGAAAAATCATTATTAGATAAATAAAATAATAATGGCCTATACCCGATTTATGATTTTGTTCGGAAATCATGGATACTAATTACCAAGGTTTTAAAACCCGACTCGGGGAGCAACCTGGCAAGTCATCGGGTCCCGGGTCTGACGGGTTGAACGGTCTGATCGGCGGGTTGGATCGTGACGTCATCCATGTTGACATAAGCAAAAAGCCAAAAAAGGTTGAAAAAAATGTAGATTTTAACCGTGATAATAAAAAATCTCTTGTAACAAATTCATCCAAATCTGAAATGAAATTAAAACTACAAAGTACCAATTTATAAAGTATAAACAAGTAGTTTAAATTAAAACAACACAATCAAAATGAAACCAACATCCTATATTTCTATTACATTTCCATTTAATTCAAGTCAAGCTGATTTTGGGCACCAGATCCAGAAGCAAAATTACTTATATCAAGATCATCTTCGTCATTGTCATCGTCATCATCAGCATAACCAACATCTACAAAAAATTGCAAGCAAAAATAAAGTTATTAGTTAAATTTTTTTATTGTAAACTAAATTGACTAATGTAATATAAAATTTAATAAACTAAATTAAATAATGTAAGTTAAATTAAATAACATAAATGAAAGTTATTAGTTAGAAGTTAGAACCTCCAACAGCTTCTGTAGAATCATAATAGGCAGGGTGATAACCATGACCAATAGGAATAGATCCCTCTCCATAAAGTGCTTGTTCCAATTCCTCATAATTAAGGTCAGCATCCTCCTCTTCCTCGTCAACCACCTAGAAGTCAGTCTTGTCGATGCTCTCATAATTAATAGGATCGAAACTAGTTTTCTTGTAACTCATCCTAGAAGACCATTTTTAACTATTAAAATTTAAAAGCATGACAAATAAAAAGATCAAGGAAAATAAGAATAATGAGAAAATAAGTACAGCGTAATCAATGATATTTTATACCTGTTTTTCAACTACAAGTTATAATGAACAAAGACAAGATCATTTAATCGTTGATGCTCCAATCTATTCCTCGTTTTTGAATGTATGTGCTCAAAAACACTCCAATTTCACTCACACTTGGAAGAGGTTGAAGTCTGGCTGAGAATTTTGCTTACAAACTTTTGTAAATTTGGAGTAGTGTACCCATATGTTCTTCACCATTCATCTAATTGAACATTAGACACAAGAAAAAAAAAACTTGGATTCATAATGTGGAAATCAAACTTAAAACTCACAAATTAAATAACTATTACATAATACATACCAGGTCGTGTGGTTTTGCATGTTTGAATTGCAAGTTCCCAAGAAAAGCTCCCCTCGTGGTCTCGAAATAATCTACTCTAGCTCCTCCACCAACGCAGTCTTGTTTAATTTAAACGCATTTGCCTTACTCTCAACAACATCAAGGAAACCACATTGAACCTTCTGTTTGGAGCTAAATCCACTATCATATTGGAAAGCTGGATTTAAAAAGTAAGCTGGAGCATGAATATCATGCCGTAACATCCTATCCCATCACAGCTTAATAATGTTTGTATAAGGCTTGTACAATCTCTTCTTATTCTTAAACAACTTCTTGATCCCCAACCTCGTTCTGTACATGCCATCATACATATATCCTTTGGAAGGTCTCTCATTTGAGTATACAATCCATAGCATACCCATCAACGAATCCACAACTTTGGAAACTATACACATTGCATCCTAGAATTCGTTGTCTAGAATTATGGGAATAACTTCCTTGCCTTCATGACTTTTTGCATATTTGGAATCCACAAAGAATTTATCTGTCAACATGGCTTGCAAGTCATGTTTGTGATCCTATAGACTTCTCAAGGCAATAAAAGTTGTAGCAAAACGAGTTTCTACTGGGCGTACAATTTTCATCCAACCCTGTTCAAGTGACAGAAGACAAATATAGATGTTAGTAAAATTGTTTTTGAGATAATAATTAATATGTTATGAATTATAACTTCACAATAAAATAAGCTAAAGATACATTACTTGTCTTTTCCTCAACCATGCTATCAACAATGATGATTATACACAAACTTCGTCACTTTAGATGCACGTTTTGCAAGAGTAGCTATGTGATTTATCTCAGCTATATCCTTTAACATCAAGTTTATGCAATGTGCTGCACAAGACGACCAAGTTATACTCTTATATTTCTCAGCCAATATTCTTCCCACAGCTTTATAATTTGCTCCATTGTCAGTGACAAGATGGACAGTGTTATTTGGTCCAACCCATAAAGCTAATTCCTCAAGTAAGGTGAACAATGTCCCGTCATCCTTCACAACATTTGAAGCATCCAATGACTTCACAAAGGAAACTCTTTTAGGGCAATACACAAGAAAATTAATCAATGACCTTTGGCAAGTATCATTCCAACCATCTGCCATTAACGTACATCCAACCTCTTCCCACGTTTTCCTATAACTGCCCACAAGTAGCTGCACTTTCTTCTTAGCATCTCTTAATAAATTGACTCGCATAGCATGATAAGATGGGATTTTATACCCAGGACCTATTGCACCTATAGCATCCACAAATGGTTGAAGATAAATTGAATTTATTGCATTGATAAGGATGCAAGCATCGTAAAAAAACCTTGCAAAAGCCATATCAACTCTTGACATATCAACTTTCCCAACCAAAACACTCTTAATTAAGGGCTGAGGCCCGAGAGTAGTCCTTGGAGTAAAGTAGTTACAAATCCCAACTAGTTTATTTCTATTAGTATTAGGGATTGTACGTGGTTTTTTTCTAGCAAAACCACCTTCATTCACAATCATTTCTAATAGATGCACCTCTTGACAATCTTCACCTAACATGTCGCCCTTAAATCCATAAATGTTGGCACCATACGGATGTGTATGCTTACGAGTCTCTGTTTTTTGGGTATTCTTTACCCCAATATCATTTAATGCCTCTTTCATCTAAAATTGAACATCAAAAGGAACCCTGGAACACGTTCCAACTTCCCCCTTTACTCCCGCTAGATGAAGTTTCATACGATAAATACCTCCTCCTCTAATCGCTTTTGAACAATGTAGACCTGTTAATGTCTTCCTTCCATTTTGATCAATGCCCTCAACAACATGTCCCCATGCTATGTCAGTCCTTCCTTGATGAGATTATGAGGAAGTACCCACGGATGAAGATTGTTGCCCAGACGCAGATGATGACATTCTCGATTTTTGTCTATTCCCTAGCAACCAACAACAACAAAGATAAATGTTAGCACTTATCTTATACTCTTTAAGCAATGAATTAAAAAATTGCAAAAAAAAATTGGGACATTGCATATATGAGAAATACCACACTCCGGTGTGCAAAATTGCAGTATGTGAATTTGCACACTGCAGAGTGCAAATGCACACTGTAGTGTGCAAAACTACAATGTGAAAATGCACATTGTTGTGTGCAAATGCACACTACAGTGTGTGATTTCATACATTGTAGTGTGCATTTTCATGCTCTATTTTTGCACACTGTAGTGTGCAAAATCGCACACTACAGTGTGTATTTTCACACTACAATTTTGCACACTACAATGTGCATTTGCACACCCATTAAAAATGGGCATGCAAATGCACAATATGAAAATGCACACTGTAGTCCTTTTTGTACACTACACACAACCAACCAATGTCAAACACACCATTTTTACACATTTAAATTCTCAAACACAACCAATCTCACACCAAACAATCACCTCTTCAATATCAAGTTTCAAACCCACTTTTTCGATATCAAACAATGTTTATCTCAAACACAAACAATCTCACAGCAAACAAAACAATAACAATAATAAACAATGAAACACACAAACCTCATGGGAGCTACTGAAAATCAAAGATCGAAGAAGAAGAAGCTATCAAAGCCAAAGCTCGAAGATCAAAGATTTAGAAGTTGTCCAAGGCCTAAAGATTGAAGATTGTTAAAGATTTTGATGATCGGAATCAAGGAACCCAAAGATCAAAGAAGTCAAAGTTGTTGTTTGGTTTTTTTTTTTTTTCTTTTCAACTGAGTTTTGTCAAATGAAATTGGGAAAGGAAGAAAAGAGATTTAATTTTAATTATTTCCTTTTTGGTGTTACTGTAGTAGACCCAGTTTATACCAGTTGGACAAGCAGTTCATCACAAAAAAACTGGTCCAACCACAGTCTAAAGTAGGTCAATTAATGAATCCAGTTTTTTATATGAACCAACCCAGTCTGGCCACCGGTTCAACCGGTTAGGCCGGGTCGAGTTTTGCTAATTACATAATTAGTGAAAGGGTATATTTGTAATATACTAATCAAAGGAAACTAAAGTGTGCCGGTAAAGGGCACTTTTCCCTAAATTTCCCTAAGAGAGCTCATTTGGCCGCCCAAGAGAAATTCATTGAGAGAGTTTTCTCTCAACTTTTCTCACTCACATTATCTTCTTTAAACCTCACAAATCAAACTAATATAGTGATTGTATGTTCTCGCCTTTGTGTGGATATCGTTGGTTCACTCCTATCCTTGGAGTGTGAGCATTTTCATCAGATCAAAAAACATGGAGCCTCCAAACGTGGGTAAGAATCAAAACCTTGCATGGGTTTTGGATGATCTATAACATGTAAATATCATCACTCTCTGATAAGAGTGTAATTTATATATTTTTTATTCCTTTCATATTATGTTTTTTGTTATGTTTTATGCCTAGTTGAGTTGATTAGAGTTTATTTTGTAAGTTTGGCATATTTGGATGGACTTTATGAAATAATTGAGAAAAGATTAGGAAATTCCAGATTTTTGTTATTCTGACCAGTGCTGCGTTTTTCAGGTTTTTCATGTAGTCGGATTTCTCGATTGCAAAAGTGTTCTTCAGAAAAAGTAAAGTAGACAAATCAAGCCTTCTAGGAAGGTATTATGGGCGAGAATTTGAGTTCGTTTGTGCCCTCATTAGTTGTTGCAAAACCGGACCTGGAATCCTATTTGTGGAAGGATTTCCTGGCTGAGTATTGAGTCTTCGAATGGGCCTAATTGGAGCTTCAGATATCGAAAACAGGTGGTTCAAAAGCCCAAATTCATCTACACATCTAGGACTACAACCGTTATGAAGTGACCAAGACCAGAAAAGTTTCTTTACATTGTGAGAATCCTAGTGCAAGCTGGATTACGAATTATGTTTTCCATATCTAATAAGGAATTGACAGTTTTGGAAGTCTATCGTTTAGGAAAGGTCTAGGAAAGTAATTTCTGTTTTTCCTGGGGCATAATTGAGGAAAAACACATTACTTATTTATGAGTTGTTAGGTTAAACAAAAAAGAGGAGAACGGCAATGGATGTTTTGTTTTTAGTTTTTTACTTTCTACGTCAATATGTGCGGCTCAGTTCAAGGGGATTTTGAAGCCTGAATTCATGTCATTGGTGTAACTTAACTTCAATAACATTGTTCTTAATGTCGTTCTTATTGGAATTGTTTATGTTATTCTGTTTTAATTGTTTATGATTCTTGTTTGGGTGATTTAGTAATGGCCTGCTAAATTGTTTAATTAGAATTTTATCTGTTAGAATTAGGAATTGTGATACGTAATTGTCCTCTTTCCATTCAATGAGTAACACATGATGATAGATGATTACAGACAAGTTTTCAGTCTGTCACCTTGATTAACATAACCTAAGTTTAATAATCCGATCTTGCGTGATTGTTGCTTGGATTTATCTATTTTCATAATTCTTAAGGCTGCCATTGAATTAAATTTAGAGAGCTTATTCTAGGTTGTTCAAAGATTAGGATCTCATTGAAGAGCTTATTTCAGTAGTGACAATTAAGGGAAAATTCGGGTAACAGAGCTTGTTGTTTCCTATCGTCAATAATTCCATAATAACGAGATAGAATAACGTTACGGTTAGTTCATGTCCAATGCATGTTTTGGTGGATCTTGAACCGAGAACTAGTTATTTTTAATCTGATATTTTCTACCATTGGAGATTTATTCGTTTCACTTTAGATTGCATTGTCTACAACCCCTTTCATTATCTTGTTGTCATGTTTACTGTTTAAGATCTTATTTTATTTTATTTTTCTGTTGTTTTTGCTGTGGTTATTGGTTAGAATATAGGATTTAATCGAATCATTCCCTGTGGGATTGACCCTTGCTCACCCTATATGCAATTTAGTAGTTAGGTTAGTAAGGATATTAATTTGGAGCATTCGGCATGCTACCACTCTCATATATGGATTTTGGGGCTTCTAGGGTTTTAATCAATAAATTTTTGTTTTCTGCTGCCTATTTCTTTGATTAAATCCTAACAATGGTATTAGAGCCTCTTATTTTAGATTACGGTGTTTAATCTTCACTGGAAATTTGTGATTTGTTGATTGCATGTTTTGGCTTTTAATTTGATTGGTTTTGATTTTGATTTTGATTAATTGGATTAAAACATGGATTGTTGTGTTTAGGGATTTGTTGAAATCTGTTGTGATTGGATTGATATTTGGTGAAATTGGGATATTTTTTTGTGAAACCCTAAGCACCATTGTGTGTGGTGGTGCCGGCTGTTGTGACTCAAAGCAGCAGCAACGCATAGCTACTACTACCTGTGCACTGTTGTAGCTAACCGCGCATGTGCTAGCACGCAGTTGCTATGGGTATTACACATGGCAATCATTTGCTGCCGTCCCTAGAGGAGGGGATGGCCGTGTGTTTCAACACGTGACCTTGGTCAACACCCTTCAAGGTGTTTAGGGGTTGTGTGCCTCGTTGTCCCCAACAACCTCGGTTGAAAAACATAGGGTTGTCATCTTAATCACTATAACAGTGTTGTGTACAGTGGTTGCCTTGGGCCGATCAATGCCGAAAATGGCCCAGCCTTGTTGGCTATGTTGTAGCCTTGATCTTCACGTTGAGTTTTCACTCAAGTGTTTGACACGTTGAGCGTTTTTATGCTCAAATGTCTTGTTGTGGGCAACCTGTGATTTTCCTTTGTGGAAATCACTCTCATTTACACTACGGTGTTTGGTTTTGAGCAATTCAAAATCTCACATGTTCCTACATGTGTGAGGATCATTACAGTGGGCTTACATTAGTTTTTGGACTACTGTAGCAAGGGGTTTCAGTATATTTACAGTCAATCGATGCTTGTGCATGTTAATTCGCTTCATGTTCGTAAATAGGTCATAACAGATTCAATAGTAAGTCAATTAACTCAAGCTTTACACCAGTGGATTTTTAACATGCTGATGCACATTTATCAAGTCTTTAATGTTGCTGCCCATATGTGTCGATGCACGTAAAACTACTGTTTCGAGCAGCCTACGCATTGGTGTAGGTAGGCTTCATTTTTTACTATTTTGGGCATTGTTGCGAATAGATGTTGGTCTAGAATTTTATATAAAAATTTTACACATATTATAATCATTCTGGAGGCCCAACAATAAGGGGCTTTACTAAAAAATTTACAACTTGTTGGGTTTAAACACAACAAGGTATAACATTAAGGTGTAATTCGTAAAAAAATTGTTGTTTTTTATTGATTATTATATGCAAATTGCATGGTGTTGGTTGCATTTGCCATTAGACCTAGTTAAATTTGAGGATTGTAATTTCAATTTAAATAAGGCCTGCGTGCCTTTCCTTTCTTTCAATCTCTTGTATTTCTCTCTCACCTTACTTCCCTCGAATGTAAATCGAGGTTTATCTTTATTGATGTAAAGTTAAATTAGAATTTATTTTAATTTAGAGTAATGATCGAGGAGAAGAAGCATTGGATTGACAAAGGTGGGTTTTTAAATTGAAAGTCCTCTTGTAATTTAATTACCTAGATTGACATACAAATTCTCCAATGCTCGAAGAATTTGGTTTAGTTAAGGCAATGCACCAACACGTTTATCTTTATTGCTTTAGTTGGGATGCTAAGGTTAAATGTTATGGATATAACATGTTAGTAAAGATAATAAAATGAAGAGACCAAAAGAGGAAAAAGTCTATGAACGCCTTCCAACATCATGGGCTTAGTCAAACCATAGATCTTTGTAACCTTTTCGATCAACGAAGGGTATGCTTTTATCAATGCGAAACAAAGTTTCATTGGAGTTTTTCCTTAATGATGTCGGGTTAGACTTAACTAGTAGTTTTGGCTTTTCAATCAATGAAGGTTAAAAACGTACTAGAGGCACACGTAGAGAAATGCAATTTTACTAAAGCACAGGAAGATCTATAGTATCTACTCTACGAATCCAAGAGTTGCACTTGAGGTCAATGGTCGACGCCATTGGATTGTGTAATTGGTTTGTTTGCCCAATCTATATTTGAGGATTAATGGTTGGCGCCATTAGATGGTATAAATTGAGTTTGTGGCTTACCTATATCAACTCATTTTTAACTTGATTCGATCAACAAAGGTTCAAAATGGAATTGATGGGATCCTGGCCCACTAGGAAAGCCAACGGGCATTCTCGAGTTTAATAGTGAGGGCTATTAGAACTTGAGTAAAATAGTGAGAGCGTTTAATTAATTAAAAGACCTTGATTAATTAAATTTATAACATGATATTAACTCGCATTATTTTGCACTTGTAGAATCTCAAAAAGACTTCAAACAACCTATCATTATGATCAATCATTGAAAAGGATAATAGGTTGGATGGTACTAACCTCATGGATTGGAATAGAAATCTTCATATTGTACTCAAATCTGTAAAGAAGTTATATGTCCTTAATGAGCCTATTCAGGAAATGTCTGATCTTGAAGCTACCTAGGAGGTGAGAGATGCTTATGGCACGTATCTTGACGATGCTGACAATGTGCAATGCCTTATGTTAGCATCGATGACTCCAGATCTCCAAGAGCAACATGAACACTTGGATGCTCAATCTATTTTGATTCATCTCTGGAGCTCTACGAGAAGCGTGTTAGGCATTATCTTTATGATGTGTCTAAGTTATTGTTTAGATGCTGGATGGCAGAGGGATCTCAGATTGGGCTGCATGTACTCAAGATGATACAAAAGCTTGAAACCTTGGGTTTTGTCATGGATGCAAAATTATCAATGGACTTAATTCCACAATCCTTTCCTGACAGCTTCTCATAGTTCATATTGAACTTCTATATGAATGGTATGGAGAAAACCCTCTTTGACCTCCTAAATATGCTGAAGACAACAAAGCAAGACATGGAGAAGTCTAAGCTAGTGATGCTAGTTGATGCTACCCATAGGAGAGGCAAGGGAAAGAGCAATAGTAAAGGTAAATCCAAGCTCAAGTCCAAGTACAAGTCTTAGAAGGTCTTGAAGCTTGCTGGTGGCGTGAGCAAAGATGGAAAGGTAGTTTGCTTTTTCTATGGCAAGCCTAGCCACTGGAAGAAACACTACAAGGCTTTCCTAGCTAGTACGAAGAAGAGTGGAGCATCTTCTTCTAAAATTATATTCATGATTGATATAAACTTATCTCCTAACACATCTTGGGTCATTGACACTGGATGTGCATCTCACATTTGTACTAATGTGTAGGGACTATGTTATTATGTACCTTCCATTTCTAAGAATATTATTTTGGTGTCTGCGTTGGACAGTAATCAATTGTTGTCTTTTAGTTTGGATGGTATTCATTATGGAAATGCTAGGTTACATAATGGTTTATATGTTCTAGATATGGATAAAGAGATATTTAATCTTGAAAATAAGAAAGCCAAGCATGGCAATCTTAACCAAACATTTCTCTGGCACTATAGGTTGGTTCATGTTAATCAAACTCGTATAGAAAAACTCCATAGGGATGGAGTCTTAGGCCCATTTGATTTTCAATCTTATGAGGTATGCAAGTCATGCCTTTTAGGCAAAATTACCAAGTCGCCTTTCACTAGCAACAGTGAAAGATCTATAAAACTGTTATGGATCATCCACAGTGATGTATGTGGTCCTATGACAATTCAGGCAAGAGGAGGGTATTCTTACTTCATCACATTTACTAATGATTACAGTAGATATGGTTATGTCAATTTGATGAGACATAAATCTGAATCATTTGACAAGTTCAAAGAGTTCAAGAATGAAGTACAAAATAAGCTTGGAAAGAGTATTAAAGCCCTTCGATCAGACTGGGGAGGTGAATAATTAAGCTTGGAGTTTGGTGGATACCTTAAGGAATGTGGGATAGTATCACAACTCACACCTCTGTATACACTTCAGCACAATGGTGTATCCAAAAGGAGTAATCAAACTTTACTTGACATGGTTCATTCAATGATGAGTTTTGCTGATCTACTTGCAGTATTCTGACGTTATGCCCTGGAGGTTACAATTTACACACTAAACTGTGTGCTATCCAAATCAGTGGATAAGACTCCATGGAAACTATGGAATGGGCGAAAGCCTAAGTTGTCTTATTTGATAATTTAGGGTTTTAGTGCTAATGTCAAGAAATTGATGTCAAATAAGCTTGCCCCAAAATCTAACAAATGTATCTTTGTGGGATATCCTAAGGAAACCATGGGATACTATTTGTACCAGCCAAAAAAGCGAATGGTTTTTGTAGCTCGATTTGGGGTATTCTTGGAAAAGGAATTTATCTAAAATAGTATAGGAGGTAGAAAGGTTGAACTCAGTGAAGTTCCGACTCCACAAGATATGGTTGATGAGGAATAAGTAAATGCACCACCAGAAATAAAGAAACATCAGGAGGAGGTCACTCCACAGATTATGGACGAAGTGGATTAACTCAGGTTACACGGGAGCTACGTAGGTTTGGTAGAATACATCGCGAGCCCGAGAGATATGGTTTTCTCATGACTCAGCACGGCGACGTACTGGTTTATCAGGGCGGTGAACCTCAAACCTATAGTGACTTTGTATCGGATCTAGACTTCTCTAAATGGCTTAAGGCTATGAAGTCCGAAATGGACTCCATGTACTAGAACCAAGTATGGACACTGGTGGATTTACTCGATGGAATAAAACCCATAGGATGTAAATGGATCTTCAAGAAGAAGACAAACATGGAAGGTAACTTGCATACCTATAAGGCATGTTAGGTTGCCAAAGGTTTCAAACAAAATCATGGCATAGACTATGATGAAACTTTCTCACCAGTAGCAATGCTGAAGTCTATTTGGATGATGCTTGCAATACTTGTATACCATGATTATGAGATTTGGCAAATGGATGTCAAAACTACTTTTCTGAATGGAAACCTTGAAGAGGATGTCTATATGACACAGCCCAATGGTTTCATTCTTGAAGGACAAGAAAGGGAAGGTACGCAAGTTGTAAAGGTCTATGTATGGACTTAAGCATGCATCAAGGAGCTGGAACAATCATTTTGACGAAGACGTTAAGGAATTTAGTTTCATCAAAAACGAAGATGAGCCTTGTGTTTATAAGAAGTTCAGTGGGAGTGCAGTGGCATTCCTAGTATTATATGTCGATGACTTATTACTTATTGGGAATGATATACTGAACTTGCAGATGGTAAAGACTTGGTTATCCAAGTGCTTTCCCATGAAGAACTTAGGGGAAATAGCCTACATCCTTGGTATTAAGATCTATCGAGATAGATCACGTAAGTTGCTTGGCCTAAGCAAAGTACATATATTGACAAGGTACTGAAGAGATTCAATATGGAAGAATCCAATAAGGGATTCCTTCCTATGTCACATGGCGTTTATCTCTCGAAGGACATGCATTCGAAATCACTCAAGGAGAGAGATAAGATGAACAGAATACCATATGCATCCGCTATTGGATCCATTATGTATGTCATGTTATGTACTCGGATTGATGCCTCATATGCTTTAAGCACTTGTAGTAGATATCAATCAGATCTAGGTGAGCATCGCTGGATTGCAGTCAAGAACATTTTTAAGTACCTGAAAAGGATTAAGGATGTGTTCTTGGTTTACGAAGGAGAGGATACAGTGATGCCAGTTTTAAAACTAACAGAGATGATTTTTTTTATCACAATCAGGTTTTGTCTTTTGTCTCAATGGAGCTATAGTGAGCTGGAAAAGCTCAAAGCAAAGTATAGTAGCTGACTCTACAACAGAGGTTGAGTGCATTGCATTGTCAGATGCAGCTAAAGAGGTGTTTTGGATCAGAAAGTTCATTAGTGAACTTGGTATGGTTCCAAGTATTATTGATCCAATATAGATATTTTGTGATAACAATAGGGTCATTGCTCAAGCCAAGGAATCATGGTCTTATCAGAGATCCAAACACATACTCAGACATTTCCACCTAATCAAGGAAATTGTTCAGAGGGGAGATGTGTAAATAAGCAAAGTACCTACTGATGATAACATCTCAGATCCTAAGCTTTGTCGTAACATAAGCATGATAGGCACTTGGCTTCATTTGGTATTAAATATGTAAATGAATGGCTATAGGTGCAAGTGGGAGATTGTAAGAGTAGGTGCCCCTAAGCCAATCATATTGTTGTATGTTGACTCTATGGATCATGATTATTCAATCTATAAAAGGCATCATTTATATTATGTAAAGCATATTTCATATGTATACATTAATTTATGCCCTTAGAGTGGTTAAACTGTAACGAGGGAATCAAGTAGTAATAAGTCTTGATTGTGAGATCCCTATGATCACTTATGATGGTCATTCTAGAAACGTCTGTAACCCCAGTATTATCCTGACCTAGGGCACAGATAATACAGTATGACTATCATAGCATTGAACAACCCTACCAAAAAGTAGTGACAGATCTCACATGTCAAGATTGTTTGGTGACAACTTGGTGTGACGTATGGGTGCTTGTTATTCATGAGTTCACCAGATTGGCCCATCAAAGGATTCCATATAGATGGTAACCCCATTGTCCATGGAATACATCCTCTAATAGATGGTGGTGCATGTGGTCCTTAGACTTGAGATCACTGGAGCGTCGTGTGTACCTATTGGTGCAGTTTGACACTAGCCAACCGTAATAATAATAGGGTTATCAATATGGTAGTGATTGACTACATTGAGATGTACATCATAACTATGGTGGATCGACAAACGATTCATCACTCCTAGGTATAGGAGAAATTATTTCAGTGAAATTTGGTAAAGGACAATGACCTTGGAATCTGTGGCCATAGTGGAATCGACTTGATGCTCGGCTGGTCAATTGGTCCGATAATCGAATGTGAATATGTCAAGGTGGTTTATACCATTGTTTTAGAAGTCAGACCGGAGAGCAACCTGCTCAGCTTCCCGGGTCACGGTTCAACTGATTGGACCAGTGACATCATCACACATCATGATGACGTCAACACATTTTAAAAAAACTTTTTTTTTTTTTTTTTTTTTTTAGATTTCCATTTTTTAATAAGACAATAACAACTTAATTACTGTCCAGCATGATTCAAAGTTCAAATTCAACAACAATCCCAACATAATTTAAGTATTTAACAACAATTCAAAGTCCAAATCCAAACAGGATGTTGTATTTACATATTAAATGACAAAATACATAATAATTAATAACAAAACATTTAGTACAAGCTAGAAAATAACCAAATAAGGATCCAAAGCTTGTATCATTTTCATGGATCATTGGTGGTGGACAAAGCCTAATGAATGTTGAACATTCTGGGGTTGAACAGCTTGTATCATCAATGCTTTGTACTAAAATTCCCTCTCTTTTTGAACAAGTGCTTTTCAAAATTCTCAAAACTTTATGGAGGGGACTCATTTCAATATACAAAATGTGGGATCATCACAACTCATAACTCGTCCATAAAATCAATCAAAAAAGAAATGGACACAATCATAATAACAGGGTCATAAATTCTAGTTCTTTCTTTCCTAAATATTCTTTTCTTTTCTTTTCTTTTCTTTACACTTTAACCCTTCTAAGCGCAATTTCTAGGACCTAATATATACTTCATAAGCAGATGCACCAATTTTGTCACCATAAGCTACAATTAGGGAATTCAGTGTCCCCAATGTTGCCTACCTCAATGCTCGATTAGCCTAGTGCCCAAGTTAAGAGAGAAGTCAGTACTTTTGTAGACATATCTTCAATTCAACAGCAAATAAACAAACTTCCATACCTTTCGCAGGAATGCCGTCAACTCTATGATTACATGCTCCAAAACACATGAGAGATCTATGTGAAGTGGTGAAGCAGCAATGATAGCAAATGCCTAAATTCAAATCCAAGGTTGTAAGTGATCAAATCCTTACAAAATATTAGAGGCATCCAACAACAAATCCTATTATCATACTTAATACCCAAAAATTCTAAATTGAATGATTTTGTTTTTATGCATAGAAAAATAATATAATGCATATGATAAATGCACAATGTACCCGATGTATCCAACAAAGAAACCACAAGTATTCAGGTATTCAAGATGGCACTTTTGACTCAATAATGAAAAACAATGGGTTGTACAACAGAGTGTGAAACCTAAACTCAGTTCTACTTAACCCAACAAAAGATGTCTACTAATTTGGATCAGACAACTTATAAATTAGCGGACATAAAATATACACCCACATAGAATTTAAACCTTGCGATTATGAATGCATGTGTTGACAGCAAAACAACTCACATATACCCAATAATGAGTACAAAATAACTCCTTAAGAGCAGATAATTGATTTTTTGATCCATTTCATTTCATTGAAAATAACCAAATAAGCATCCAAAGCCTGTATCATTTTCATGGATCGTTGGTGGTGGACAAAGCCCTATGAATGTTGAACATTCTGGGGTTGAACAGCTTGTATCATCAATGCTTTGTACTAAAATTCCCTTTCTTTTTGAACAAGTGCTTTTCAAAATTCTCAAAGCTTTATGGAGGGGACTCGTTTCAATATACAAAATGTGGGATCATCACAACTCATAACTCATCAACCTAGCCATAAAATCAATCAAAAAGAAATGGACATAATCATAATAACAGGGTCATAGATTCTGGTTCTTTCTTTCCTAAATATTCTTTTTTTTTTTTAACTCAATGCCACTGAAATGGTTGTCATGAAAATAACCAAATAAGATTGGCTAATGTGGTTTTTACCTGGATCGTTGACGAGAGGAGGAATGGAGCTGTCATCGTCCGATCGTCGTCGATTTTCGGCGAGGGAGGAAGACATCGTCGCGATTTCAGAGACTGGAGTTGCGATTGATTTCAGCAACGAATGGGTGCGATTTCAACAAGGAATGGTTGCGATTTCAGCAAGATTGAGTTTTGATTTGTGTGGGATTTCAGATTTTTGCGATTTCATTCAACTTTTTTCAGAGTTTTTTGCGCGTAGAGGAACTGAGGAAGAAGAAACTGCGCAGCACAAAGGGAGAAAGTGATAAATTAGGGTTTTTTTCATTTTTCAGATTGGGCCAGTTTTCTTGAGGGCGGGTTGGACCGACGGTCCAAAACTGTTTATGAGGTCCAATGATGGGTTAAAACAGTTTATTGTGTAATGGCGGAATTTATGCTAACTCGAACCGGACACATGACCAGTTCACGGTCCAACTGGTTGGACCGGTTGGTCTGGTTTGGCTTTTAAAATAGTGGTTTATACTTGAAGTTGACATTACTTTTATGCTTCAAACCTTGATGAGATAATAGATAATGAAAGAATTTGATTACACGTAACCATATTGTTAGCAAGTAGTGAATATGCTAAATCCTAATCTTTCGAGTGGCCATGATGTCTTACTAGAGGCAAATCTTGGTCTGTGTGTAATGAGACGGTTAATAGAGTGCTGATCATGATATTAATCACTACCGACATGATGAGGAGCCTATAGGTCACACACATAAAAGGCAATTTAAACGAGATAACGAGTAAGGGGCATTTTCATCATTTGCTGACAAAGGGGTATTTTGGTAAATCTTATGGAGCAATTGAATTTGCCAGAAAGGTTGTTGCCGAGATCCAATCCTGTATTGGATTTAATATGTAAGATTGGTTATTTATTTAAATATGTATATTGTTGTATATATATTGTAAATAAATAAACCGTCATTATTTAAATATATATATTGGTGTATATATGTTTTAAATATTGAAAAATCATTAATAGATGAATAAAATAATAATGGCCTAATACCCAGTTTATGATCTTGTTCGGAAATCATGGATACTAATTATATAATTAGTGAAAGGGTATATTTGTAATATACTAATCAAGGGAAATTAGGGTGTGCCTATAAAAGGGCACTTTTCCCTAAATTTCCCTAAGAGAGCTCATTTGGCCGCCCAAAGAGAAATTCATTACTAGAGTTTTCTATCAACTTTTCTCACTTGCATCATCTTCTTTAAACCTCACAAATCAAACTAATAAAGTGATTGTGTGTTGTTTCTTGCCTTTGTGTGGATATCGTTGGTTCACTCATATCCTTGAAGTATGAGCATTTTTCATCAGATTNAGCTTATGATAGTGTAACTGGAGTTTCCCGATTCATATTCTTGGTAAGTTTGGTTTCCCTCCTCGAATGATTTAGTGGATCTGTGAATGTGTGACTATTGCGTCATTCTCTGTCTTTGTTAATGGTGAGCTCCATAGATTCTTCCCTAGGAAGAGAGGATTTAGGCAAGGGGATCCTTTCTCTCCTTATTTGTTTACGATAGTTATGCAAGTTCTCACTGCACTGGTTTGTAGTAAAATTGAGGGGAATGATGGCTTCAAGTACCATTTAGGTGCGAGAAGCTAAATCTTAGTCACCTTTGTTTTACATATGATATGTTTCTTTTCTGCCATGGAGATACTATTCGGTTTCGATCATTAACGATGCTCTTTCAAACTTTCCTCAAGTCTCCGGGTTAAAGCCCAATCCCTTGAAAAGTGCTATGTTTTTTTGTAATGTCAAGGAGGAGATTCGTACTCAGATTAGAGACATTATGGGTTTTTCTGAAGGTCATCTCCCTATTAGATATCTTGGGGTTTCATTGATTACCGCGAGGCTTACACAATGATTGCATTCCTCTCATTGAGAAGATGAAAAAAAGGTTGAAGTCCTAGAAGAATAAGTTCCTTTCCTATGTTAGGAGGCTTCAGCTTCTTATCACTGTCCTCTCCTCTATGTAAGTTTATTGGGCATCCCTTTTCATTCTCCCGAGTTCTGTGACCAAAGCTTTGGAAAAACTGATGAGAAGCTTCCTTTGGTTAGGGAATGAGCTTGTTAATGGTAAGGTTAAAGTTGCTTGGAAGGATTTATGTGTGCCAAAGACAAATGGGGATTTAGGTATTCGTCCTCTGAAAGGATGGAATTATTCTCTTATGATCTCCCATCTCTGGAGTGTTGTGGTTAATAAAGATTCGTTATGGGTGAAATGGATTAACACATTTCGGTTAAAAGGTAGGAGTTTTTGGAATGTGAAGGTGCCGTGTGATGCTAGTTGGAGTTGGCGGAAGGTTCTCAATTTAAGGGATGAGGTTCAAACCACATTGGGGTAGTGGGGCTTCTATTTTTTTGTGGCATGATAATTGGCATCTTCTTGGTCCTTTGGATGGGATTATCCCTAAGAGATTGATCTATGAGGCTAGAATGAGCCTTAGGTTAGTGAGATTATTCTTAACAGGTAATGGAATTGGCTAGAGGTAATTTGTGATAGATTCTCCCAGGTTGTTAATCAGTCTCCTTCAATCCCTAATGCTGTTAATAGAGATGAGATCTTTTGGAGGACAAAGGTAAATTGGTGTGCTTTCCTGTGAGACAAGCTTGGTGGGACTTGTCCCCAGGTGGCTTCAAAGTCTTTTGGCATCATCTTCTGTGGTTTGGTCAGAACATTCCTCTCCATTCTTTCATTCTATGGTTAGCTATTAAAGGTAAATTACTTACACAAGATTGGATGAGGAGGTGGGTGACTACGACTTGGATGGAGTGCGCTCTTTGTAACGGTTTTATGGACTCCCATGACCACCTTTTCTTTGCATGTCCTTTTGACATAAGGTCCAAGATAAGATAAGGGTAGAGTTCCTGTGGGAGATTGGCAAAGTTCCATTGACTGGTGTGCATGTAATCTTAAGGGCAACAAAAGCTACATCGATTATTTGTTGCCTCTTTATAGCTGCTATGATTTACTGGATCTAGAAAGAAAGAAAATTGCGGCTTTTTAATAGTGACAAACACAGCCCCTAATGGGTTGAGCTTCAAATCATGTCAGCGGTTAGGCTTAGGTTGGTTTTAAGTTCAAGAACATTGTGCATGTTCACAATTTATTGGTGGAATGGGGTGTGTCTAGATGCTGCTTTGGTGAGAAATACAAGGATCATTCTTGTATCCTGTAGTTGTGGATTTTTTGTTGGTTCTTGGTGTTATGATGTTTGCCTTTTGGGAGACTTGGGGTTATGACGAGGATGGTATGATTGTTTGGAGGTGTTGTGCTGTTTTGCTTCTCAAAAGCCTTATGGAGATTTGTTTGGGTTTCTAGGTAGGTTGTCTGTGTCTTGAAGGCTCCTCCTTTTTTTGCTTGTTGCCAGCCTTTTGCTTGCTGGTTAGTATCAGTTGGGTGGGTCACTGGGTGGTGATGATTGATTTGTCTAGGCAGTTTGAGTTTTTGTTTTGCTTGTATGTTAAGCTGCTAACTTCTTCGCCTAATGCTGACTCATTTCTCTACTCTTTTTTTGTTTTTGTTGGTTGTCTTATGGTTCTGAGGGCCTCGGTGTGGATTGTGGATTGTTTTGTATAGGCGTTCCTATCTCCTGCCTTTTCTTTGGATTCAGGAATTTGTTTTGGTTTGTAAATCCCGTCTTGTTTTGCTGTTTTCTTTTGAGCCTCTTGGCCTCTTGCTAATTGCTAAGGATGAAGTGTTGGGGTTTTTCTCTCTTACTTGTAATTCATTATTCTTTTTATGAACCTCTAACCAAAAAAAAAAAAAAAAATACTCACCACCATGCAAAATTTTTATTAGCTAATCAAATAACAACGAATCACGACAATTTATATTTTTCCACCATACAACCTAAATATACACATCTCACCAAAATTGCAAAGTTTCACCTTAATAATAAACTAAACTGGAGTAAGAAAACAACATAATAAATTTTTTGACACCATACTTGCAATCCTCATCCACATTGATAATCATGAAACACTATTCATTTTATATACACATCTCAATTAGTTTTGGGTGGTTGCAAACTACGAATCATCTCGAAATTTACAAGTAAAGACGAATCTGGTTCCAAACATCACTTGAAGCTCCACCAATTCCATTATATGATTGCTTGGAATGAAGGCAGAACATCAAATACATACAGAGGCTTCCAGTCTTTAACAAGAATAGACACATCTTCAAAATCTCTTCAAAAGTTTGTAGTATTTTGGTACTTCCCCACACAAACCACAAAAATATACAACTATTGATCATATATCGAAATTGACGCAGCAAGTTAGCGTGATAAACAAGGCCAGTAGATGACTACACCTTTAAAACTAATAACACAAGTCTCAATCTAGAAACTTAAACTGCAAAATCTGAAGTAAAAACTGAATAATTTATTGAATGACATCCAAAATGAAAAATAAGTTTATATAGGGTGACAGCCAACCCTAATAAGACTCATAATAAGAAAGGAAACAAAAACTAAATTAATTAAAACAAGAAAACTCGAAATAAAATTGGAAAAAAAGTGTGAACAACTAAAACAGCCACAAAACACGCCAAAATGGTGGATTTTGACCTCAAAAATGACCTCCAATCAATTAACATTGATGAGCTCAAAATAAGCTTTCCAACGATATCTTACGGGCCTTGTAACGCTTCCCGGATCAAAAGTTATGGTCGTTTGAATGGGGCATGCTCATTTAGCATCTTTGGGCTTTACGCATGGACTTTTGACGTTAAGTCTGCTCCATGAATTCATCCGCCAGATATTCTACGTCAGTCCCCTTCACTTAAGAAAAACTCAACCTCGACTTGAGTTGGGCATTGGGATACAAGGGTTTATCAGAAGAGTGAAATGGGTAAATATTCGCCATGTTAAACGTCTTAAAGAAATTCCCATTGCGTCTGGTAATTCCCATGGGTAAATATCTGGCCTGTAATCTTTTCCATCATGCAGAAGTTCCTCCCTTCAATCTACATGCGACCAGTTTCACCCTTCTCCCCTCTAGGATCTCCATATTTTCAAAAAACCTATCTACTTCTGCCATCCAATACAAAAATTCCTCAATATCTAAATTTCCTCTAAAGCAAAGGATATCTGCCTTTAATCTAATTCGTTGGAGTCTCTGTCACTATGCTAATTTCTACCATACCCCATGTTCCTTTCAGGTTCTTCATAATAACCATCTTCTTCGTATGACTCTTCCATGTAAACTGGCTGTCTAGGTCTATTTGCAAAAATAGGTCTGCCAATAGGCCATCCATGAGTAGCATCATCCTTGGTACATTGCCTTTTGTCAAAACGTCATTCCAAATGCTGGAATCTGAGATCGATTCGCTGTTCCAAAGCCATCAACACCACCCCTTGCGAGGTCTCAGCTCCTTAATCTTCGTCATGAGAACCATCGCCTCTTACAACTTCATCACCTACCATTAGATCAAACGAATTTTGCCTGCTCTGATACCAACTAATGCAGCGAGTTAGCATGATAAACAAGACTAGCACATGACTACACCTTTAGAACTGATAACACAAGTCTCAATCTAAAAACTTAAACCACAAAATTTGAAGAAAAAATTGAATAATTTATTGAATGACATCCAAAATGAAAAATAAGTTTATACAGGGTGACAGCCAACCCTAATAAGACTCCTAATAACAAAGGAAACAAAAACTAAATTAATTAAAACAAGAAAACCCGAAATAAAATAGGAAAAAACGTGCAAAAAACTGAAACAACACTGAAACACGCCAAAACGGTGGATTTTGACCTCAAAAATGACCTCCAACCAACTAACATCCACGGGCTCGAAATAAGCTTTCCAATGGTATCTTATGAGCCTCGTAACTCTTCCCAGATCAAAATTTATGGCCATTTGAATGGGGCATGCTCATTTAGCACATTTGGGATTTACGCATAGATTTTTGACGTTTGGCCTGCTCCATGAATTCATCCCCCAGACGTTCTATGTCAGAAACTGATGATTGGTATCAACAAATTGTGATTAACTGAAGAGTTGGTTCAAGGTTCATCACTTTATCCCTTTTTTTAGTATTTAAATTGCACAGATTGAAGGAAATCTCAAGCAAATTATTGATAAGTATTGTATACCAATTCATCAAAAAATTAAAAGAAAAACTATAACATTCTCACTAACATTGCAAAATTTAAATAGTTAACAACGAAATTAACACAAATTCAGCAATGTTAAATCACCATAATAAGTCTTAAAACAACAATGAAATCTCATCAAAAACACCCCAATCAATGCCTGGACGGTGTGCCTAAATATACACATCGATCTCATTGAGATTGCAACATTTCACCATAATAATAAACTCAACTAAACAAACATACCTGCTTTGTTCTCCCCTACTAAATCAACTGTGAAAAAAAATATTATTTTCATTAATCCTCTTTGCAGACGGGACAAATCCCATCTCTAATCAGAACAATCATGTGTTTCCCATCAATCCCACGTCCTCTTTTCTAGTTATACACAAGCCGCCCAATTTTACGGTTTTGGGCAAATCTTGCTCTGAATCTTCCATTCCCAGTGATTCAACTTTTATGAAACGTTTGATTTATTTATTATTAAATGAATAATTTAATAACGCCCTTGTGTTCCAACTATTCCCAATACCTCCAACAGGTTTCAAAAATATGAACGTAAGCCCCCATTTTTTTTAAAGTCGATTATACCGATATAAAAATGTTGAAACATGTCAACAGTTTTCATATTCCAATGATAATACATATTATGACTATTATGATCTTCGGCTATTTAAGTAGTGGTCATTCATGCAAGGCAACTTACAAAACATTATCAACCAGCGGTAAGTATTTGAATCAAACCATTATTCCGCACTGAAGTTCCAATTTAATGGCTGAATTAAGTAATACAACTACAACTATACAAGCATAGGTGTATACCAACAACATGCAAGTAGAAATATAAACGACGTACTTACATGGAAGATGAAATTAAGAAATGCAGCAATAAAATGCATGTAATATAAATATGAATTAACACTTGAGTTTTTCTTCCATCTATTTTACATGTTGAAACGATAAAATATTATGAAACATTATGCAGTATATCAAGAACAACCGGAACATAATAATTACCATGCAAAAAAAATTAGTCAATTTGAACAAATTATATAATAACTTAATCAATGCAATCCGTACAGAAAGGCAAACATTGGCTTGTTTCACCACTAAAGAATAAAATCTAGCCTTACTATGTGTTGGATGGTAATACATGCAGAATGAGGACCAGACACGTGTTCACCAGGTGGACCCACTTTCAGAGGACAAAGCTTGCAAAAGAGGGAATGAAGCCGCCTTTGCTAGGACCATGTGCTTTCCCAGCATGAGGATAGCTTCACCAATAAGAATGCGGCTTCGACATCTTTCCACATGTCTGCTTGCATGAGGGTTGCTTCATCCACCTAGATAAAAATAAGGCGTCATGTGTTTGGATATATGTGAATTACTTCGTATCAAAGATTACCTCCATAACAATATAAATAAAGGGTTTTCACTCCAAATGTGATATATATGAGAAATCTCCTAAAAAAAGAGAGAACTATCCTTATTTTATAATCTCAACAATAAAATAATAGTGGATGTAAGAATTGCTTCACATCCAAGATTATCTCCAGAACCACTTTAATTTTTTTTCTCTTGTTTATCTTTCATTTGTTCTTTCATAGTATTCATTTAGCTTATTAATCTCTTTCTACACACAAATCGATCAATTACTCAATCCCAAAAAATCCGGGTATCGATTATATTGTTTACGTATATTATAAAATCTGTATAATATCAAATTAATAGCAAATCCATATAAGGATTTAGATTCACTTACGTACGTTTGGAGGCTCCTTCAAAAGTCTCTGATTTGATTTCGCTTCCGATTCAATGTAAAACCGCACGAACGTTGATCCATACGAAGACAATCCGAAGAACCCAAAAGAGATTTGTTAGATCCACTTGATGGCTTCAAGAATCCAAAAGAAGATTTTTTCTTCTCCACTCAATGAAGAAGAACATGAAAGGGAGAGTGGGGTAGGTGGCAAGGGTTTTTCTTTATTGAATAGTATTATATTTGTTTTAATTTTAAGTTGCACTTATATAGTGCAACAATTAAAACCCTATTCTAGTTAGAAATAGCCATGGACTCTAACCATAATCCACCCTTGCAACCAAACACCCCATTAATGGTATTTTAAATTTAATTAATTATTATTATAATTAAAATCAATTAATATATAAAAATATATTAACATTTAATTAATAATAATAATCCATTTAAATATATGCGCACATATATTTAAATATAATTTCACTAATTTTAATTTTAATATTAAAATTAAATACAGGCAACAACCTTAGCAAATTTAATTACATTATGAGATTACCAAAATACCCTTTCGTCCTAAGAGACATAAATACACCTTTCACAAATTGATTATTAAATTATCTTCTAAGTGTGTGACCGGTAGGCTTCTTATCATATAAACAGTGAGTAGTATCACGATTAACACCAATTAATCGTCTCACTACACACAAACCAAGATTGACCCCTAGTAAGGCATCATCGCCACCTGATAGATTCAGATTTAGCGAAATAGCTACCTATCAACGATATAGTTACCGTATAATCAAATCCTTTCATCAAACATTATCTCATCGAGGCTGAGATATAGAAATAGTGTCAACCTCAATTATTCTCGATATCTTTGTATTCAGTTATTAGACCAATGACTAAATTAATAAATTGGATTGAACAAAAACTCAATCTCACTGTGGCCATAGATTTGGTGTCATTTCCATTTACTGAATTGTACAATGAGATAACTTCTCTTGTACCTGGGAGTGATGAATCCTTTGTGGATAGTCTTGATACACTCTTCGATGTAGCCAATCACTACTGTATTGATAGCTCTGAATAGAACTATGTTGGGCTAGTGTCAAACTACACCAATCGGAGCGCAAGGCGCTCTAGTGATCCCAAGTCTAAGGATCACATGCACCACCATTCGTTAGAGGATTTATTCCATAAACACTTGGTTTACCATCTATATAGAATCCTTTGGTGGGTCTGTCCAGTGAACTTGCCTACAGCAAGCACCCATGTGTTGCACCAGGTTTGTCGGCAAACAATCTTGATAAGTGAGATTAGTCACTGACTTTCGATAGGGTTGTTTAACACTATGATGCCCTTACTGTATTATTTGTGTCCTTGGTCAGAAGAATATCGGGGCTACAGACATTTCTACAGTGGCCACGAGATGTGATCATTGGGTTCTCACTATCAAGATTTGAAACTCTTGTCATGGTTCTACCATCCTAAAGACATATATCAATACACACAATTATGATTTACATAATATAGAAGTATATGCCTTTTATTGATAAATAAACATTATTACAAAGAGTCAATTCTATAATAATTGGTTAGCTCTAGGGCATTTACTCTAACAAATATCATATCAATCGGATATGTATGACTCGATATATGCCTTCTTGAATATATCAAGTTATATGACTACCTCAAAAGTGCTTCCAATTTCTTAATTTATTTTTTAGCCTAATAATGTATGATTGATTCCAAGCATGGAAATAATGCTTAAAGGGTTTTGAAGGATGTTAGAATGAGTGATCTTTGTGATTATTTAATGATTGTATGGGCATATATATTTGATGTAATGAATGACCATGGAGGTTATGTGTAATATGTTATGTATTACCTAATTATGAGCTTGTTTATGTATAAACAAGCCTAAATATGCTATGTTTCTATGAATTTTTTATGCATCCATGAAATGGTCATGATCAAATGATATGTGTTCATATATGGAAAGTGTATGTTTCTAAAGATTAGAGCATGTCAATTATATTAATGATGAAAAAAGGGGGACTTGATCCCAAGTTTGAGCAAAGTGCTTTCAAGGTACATAAACATGCATTTTTGTGAACAAAATGATTTTTAAGTTTTATGGAAGTTGTTGTCATGTATGGGGAACCTGAGTTCACTCAAGCACATGTCTAGACCAAAAGAAATGAATAGTCCATAGCGTGCATGACCATGGGGACTGTGTTATAAGTTAAGGTTAGCTCATTGGCCAAAGGTTCTGTAATCCAGGCCTCAGCTTAGTCCCATCGGCAGAAAGTAAAAAGTTTTCAAAGAAAAATGTATTTATACATGCATGGCATTGAAGTGCATCATTCATAAACATTAAAGGAAAGCATTACATCGATTATATTATGCGTTATGATATAAACTTAATATGCTATGTTATATTACATTTATATTATTAATGTTTAGTTCATGTACAAGTAAATAAGATGTTTCCAACTTTAAGAATGTTGCATATTAACCCAATTTAATTATTTAGTTTAAATATTAATATTAACTCTAATAATTAAATTTATTATTTTGCTAAATTACTCCAATAATGAAATTGGACATAGGCTACAACCTCAGTAAATTTAATTACACAACAAAATTACCAATATGCCCATTCATCTAAAAGACGAATATACCCTTCCAAAATGTCATCATCCTTAAACTGTCTTCTAAGTGTGTGACCTGTGTTAGAGTAGGTGCGCAAGAGCCAACGGTTTAAATGTTGTAAACTCATTTCAAATTAATGAATAAAAGGCATCACTTATTTATGAGCATATACTGTAGCATCAATTTACTGTGCGTAAAGAAAATAGTATATGTCCTTAGAAAGGTTGGAACTAGGCATGGCAATGGGGCGGGGCGGGGCGGGGATCTCATTCACCGTACCCATCCCCACCCTCAAAATCATTCCCCACCCCTGCCCCATCCCCGTTACAAGGATGACAGGAATTCCCCTTCCCCGCCCCAAAGGGGAATGTTGGAGGCCCGTCTCCGCCTCATTAATTTTATATAAACAAAAATTAATTTGAGCATTACCAAATACAATAGTTAATTCTCGTCCACATGACAAACACTTAAATTAATCGTTTAAACATAATTAATTATACATAAATATGGGTCAAGGTTTGTTCTTGTTTAATTGTTTAGGGTGAGGGAATTAGAAAAATATGGGTTTATATAGGAAGGATAATTGTGTAATTATGTGAAATATAGGGATATTAGTGAAAAGTAAATATATATATACATTTTTTTAATTTTATATATTATATACGGGGCGGGGCGGGCCGGGGGAAAGGTATCACCCACCCTCGCCCCATCCCCGAGGACGGGGATTAAAACACCCCCCACCCCCGCCCCTATCCCCAAAAAAACCGGGGCTTCCCCGCCCCATATAGGGCTGGGCGGGACGGGTCCCCGAAATCTCGGGGAACATTGCCATGCCTAGTTGGAACCATTGACGAGGAAATTAAGTGTTATAAATCCTAATTGTCAAAACCCAACGAGCACAAATGGTGGCCCTTCTTAAATTGTCTATAGTCATAGTATAAATCTAACCAAGGACACATATTATATGGAGAGACTATCATCACATTGAATGACCTTATCGAAAGGTAGTGACAGATCTCACATGTCAAGGTTATGGGCATCAACTTGGTGCAACGCATGGGTTCTTGCTTGTGCAAGTACACTGGATTGACCCATCAGAGGATTCCACATGAGATGATAAACCCAGTGTCTGTGGAATATATCCTCTTACGGATGGTGGTGCATATGGTCCTTCAACTTGAGATCACCAGAGCACCGTGTGTAAATATCTATGTGATTTGAAACTAACCTAACATCGTATTTTTTAGGGATTACCAAAATGATGGTGATTGGTTACATCGAGAAGTACACTATGACTGTGGTGGATCAACAAATGATTCATCACTTCTGGTTACAAGAGATTTTATCTTGGCGAGATATTTGGTTAAAGAACTACGACCTCGAATCCATGGCCATGGTGGAATTGAGTTGGTGCTCGAATCTAATTTTATAGTAGTCAGATTCAAGAAACAAATATAGAACATGTTAAGGTAGCTTTTGAGGTAGACACTATTTATGTGCCTCAAACCTTGATGAGATAAAAGATGATGAAATGGATTGAATTGCACAGTATCCATACTGAAGACAAAATAAGCCTAAATCGCTGATTCTTTACTTACCAGGGAATCATGATGCCTTACTCGAAGCCAATCTTGATTGGTGTATGAAAACACTAATTGCTTGGTGCTTAATTAGTTATTGGGACACTGTTGGCAAAGTGAAGAGCCTTTGGGTCATACACATAGAAATTAGTTAAGTGAGAAATGAAAATGGAAGTACAATCTTGTCCTTGGGCCAAAAAGGGTATTTTGGCAATTTGGGAGTCCAGAGGCATTTTCGTCATTATGGGCGAGAAGGGCACTTTGGTAATTTTGCTAAGGGGTTGAATTTTTTAACAAAATTTGGAATCGTGTTAATTTTAATTAATATAGAGAATATATATTTAATTTAATTAAATATATATTAAACTCATATATTAAATATGATAAATATATATGGATTAAATAAATAGTAATATTTATTTAATTAGAATCTGTATTTATATAAGAATTAAATAAATAAGAATATTTATTTATTTAATTAGGATTCATATTTAAGGAGAATATCTTTAAGAGATATTCTAATCTCTTATATCATGGATTGCAATCCAATTCAAATATGAATTAAAAGGATTGTAATCCAATCCAAATAGGAATTAAGGATTTACAATCCTTATTGGATTCTTATTTGGGATTGCCATAAAGTTAATTTTTCAAATTGAATAGCAAAATCAACTCTCCCGTTCATGCCAAACCCTAGTTACCTTATGAGTTTTTCTCACACTAATTTTTGCCACCTTCACTTAAGCCCTCCGATTGATCTAGCAGTCAATCATAGGGTGATCCTGAGCCTACCTTTGATGGACACTGGTGGACTTGATCCTATGTTGGATCAATAGCGAAGTACTTGTGAATAGTACCCAAGAACAATACCTGTGAACAGTATCCATGAATAGTATCTATGAACAGTATCCTGTGAACAATACCGGTGAATAGTACTGAAGTTCTAATCCAGAGAAAGAGCAACCAATGGGAGTTAGATCACATAATTTTGTATGGTTGTTTTAATTTATGTTGATTAATTTAGTCGAAATCATGATCTTGGGTAATGGAATCATGCCATGGCAGGAATTTTTTTTTTTTTTTTTTGGTTATTCTGTGCTTGCCACGACATAGTTCTTACAAGTGGTATCAGAGTTTCGATTCGGCTATTAATTGCATGTATGTGATTGGGTGCTAGATTGGCATGTGTAGGTTTTAATTTTAATTTTAAACCTGCTGTTTTTGATTTGATTTTGTTGATGAAGTTTCTTTGAAGATTGGTTGGATTAGGGTTTCAAAAACCCTAAAGATGGTGGCTGATTTTCGAGGCTACGCATGGTAGTCCATTGTTATGCGTTGGCGCACGTAGCCCCCTTCTTCATGGCTGTCCATGGTTGTGTGTGCCTGCACACAGCCACTTAAACAAGATTGTGCATAACCTAGCCCCAACACCTCTCTTGCAGCATGTTGGCATGCACAACACTCCCTTTTGCTGCACATTGTCGCTCGCGGCTACTCCTAGTTGCCTGTTGCCGCACGCCACTAGGTTGCCCTAAGGGCCCTCAGCTGTGCCTTCATGCACAGTTGGCCCTCTTTCGAGGGTGTGCGCCTTATAGTGCCTTATCCCCTGGCGCATGGTGCCTACTGCATGCAAGCGTGCAACACTTTGCCCCAATGCCGTATGCTAGTGTGCAACAATGGCTTGCCTTGGCAAGACAAGGCTAGGCACTAACATGCCTAGCTGCTCGGGACTTATGGGCCTTGCACTATGTGTTTGGGCCTAGTGAGAGTGGCCCGTTTTGGGCTACTAGGGTTTAATGGTTGTTTCCGTCGATGAGGATAAACCCCGCAATCTTTCGTGTGGGAATTAGAGGGTTGAAAAGGACTTATCCTGTTGCTGCAGGATAAGGATATTTTAGGGAATGGAGAAAAGCGTTTTGAACTTTTACGTTTAGCCATCAATAGAAGAATAAGTTATCGCTATTCTTGATTGTTTAGTCAATTTCAAACTAGACAAGGACTAAACTATAAATTTACAAAGTTTAGAGACCAACAAAAACTATACAAAATTAAAGGGGTAAAGTGAAATTTACCCGACAATTCAAATATGGTAAATTTAAATTTATGCATTATATGATTGGTGTTTATTATGCATGGTGTTTGGTACTCGGCCATAGACATTAGGTTTTATTATTCTGAATTTGTTTATTTTAAATAGGGTCTACATGTCCTACCTTACCACCCATTCTTTAATGTAAATTCTCTTTTTATCTAAATCCCCTCGAATGTAACTCCATGTTTCTTTAAATTTATATGTAAAGTTGAATAGGCTTTGAAGAGGAGGTAAAGACGTGACGAATCCCGAATATGTTTTATTCTTTGTAATAGAATAGTAAACCTAGGGTGACCTACCAACTTCCTTTAAGCTCGAGGAAATTGGTGTTAGAATAGCCATGTACCAACATGAGTTTATGGAGAATCTTATTTGTAGAAGCATGCTAAGGTTGAATGCCAAACAATATCATGCTAAATAAGATAATAAAATGGTGAGAACTTTAAAGCATGAGCCCCTCATAAAAGATATTAAGTAAAAAACAAATGGAGCCTTCCATCCCATGGGATTAATCAAACCATCATTCGTCGTGGTCTTACTTGCCCTCGTAGGGAGCCATTTCTACCTTTGGGAGGTTAATCATCATTGGAGTTTTTCCTTAATGGCGATGGGTTATAACTTGACTAGGCATACTTTGCTAGATTTGCCTCCGTGAAGGGTTGATAAGTACAACTAGAGGCATGGTAGAGTAGTGCATATTTAAAATGCATGAGTGGGCATGTAGTGTCCAAACTCACCGATTCGAAAATTACACTTGAGGCCAATGGTTGGTGCCATTGGATTGTGTAATTTGTTTGTCTACAATACTTATATTTGAGTTTAATAAGTTGGTGCTATTAAATGGTGTAAGCTAGAGCTTGTGGCCTACCTACTCATCCTACTTTAGTCTACTTGCCCCAGTGAGAGGTCAAATTAGGAATGATGAGATTTTGCCCACTAGGAAGACCAACGTGACTTCTTAGTTTAATAGTAAGGGCCATTAACTTGAATAAAAATAGTGGGAGCATATTAAATGATAAAAGGCCTTATTAATTAATAAAAGAATATCAAATCTGTAAAAATTTGTACTTGTAGAAATCCATTTAGTGGGTTGACGCCCATAGCGATCGATCATCAAAAGGAAACATGTTGGATGGTAGTAATTTTATGGACATGTATTGATTGTACTCGGAGTTTGAAAGAAAATTATACCATTAGGCAGGCTCTACCTCAAGAGTAAGGAGATGACATCACCTAGGAACAACAAGATGGATAAGGGTGCCAAAGTTGATCCTCATGTACCCAAAATGATTGGGTATATCAAGAGATTTGAAATCACCTATTCCAATTCAAATGGGAATTAAAAGGATTGTAATCTAATTGTGCCTATATAAAGGGTCATTGGGCTTTGATTTAATAGAGCAATTCTCATAAAGTTAATTTTTCAAATTGAATAGCAAAATTAACTCTCCTATTCACGCCAAACCCTAGCCACCTTGTGAGTTTTTCTTACACTAATTTCTGCCACCTTCACTTAAGCCCTCTGATTGATCTAGTAGTCAATCCTATGGTGATCCTGAGCCTGCCTTTGTGTGGATACCGATGGACTCAATCCTATGTTGGATCGATAGCAAAGTACTTGTGAACAGTACCCATGAATAGTACCTATGAATAGTACATCATGAACAGTGTCAGTAAATAGTACATGTGAACTATATTGAAAGTTCTAATCTAGAGAAAGAGCCACCAACGGGAGGTATATCACATAACCTTGTATGGTTGTTTTAATTTATGTTGATTAATTTAGTCGAAATCATGATCTTGGGTAATGGAATCGTGCCATGGCAATAATTTTTTTTTTTTGTTATTCCGAGCTTGCCACGACATGGTTCCTATAACCCGTAGGCTTCTTATCATATCGGCAGTGAGTAGTATTACGATTGATACCAATCAATCATCTCACTATACACAGACGAAGACTGGCCCCTAGCAAGGCATTGATATCTTTATTACATTAGCTATTTGAAATAAATAAAGCGGATGGAATTTTTGGAACGACAATTGATATCTTTATTACATTAGCTAAAACTGATTTGTTCTTGTTCATTCCTATCACAAAAAGATGGACTTTACCTAGATTAAGAATGGACCAACTCTTAAATCTTGGCTGGAAATTTCTTTTACCTATTTCTCTCGGTAATCTATTATTAACAGCCACTCAATAGATTCAAATTCAGCGAAATAGCTACCTATCAATGATATGGTTATTATGCAATCAAATCCTTTCATCATACATTTTCTCATCAAGGTTGAGGTACAGAAATAGTGTCAACCTTAGATATCCTTGATATCTTTGTATTCAGTTACTGGACTAATGGTCGGATAATAAATTGGATTGAGCAACAACTCAATCCCATTGTGGCCACAGATTTAGTGTCATTGCCATTTACTGAATTTTGCAATGAAATAATTTCTGCCTACTAGGAGTGATGAATCCTTTGTAAAACCACCATAGGCTTGATACACACCTCAATGTAGCCAATCACTACCATTCTGATAGCTCTAAATAGAACTATGTTAAGCTAGTGTCAAACTACACCAATTGGTGTACAAGGTACTTTGGTGATCTCAAGTATAAGGATCACATGCATTACCATTCGTTAGAGGATTTATTCTATAGACACTGGGGTTACCATCCATATGGAATCCTTTGGTGGGTCTATCCAGTGAACTTGCCTATAGCACGCACCTATGTGTTGTACTAGGTTGTTGACAAACAACCTTGATAAGTGAGATTAGTCACTGACTTTCGACAGGGTCATTTAAGACTATGATATCCTTACAATATTATTTGTGTCATTGGTCAAAATAATAATAGGGCTATGAACATTTCTAAAATAGCCATTATATGTGATCATAGGGTTCTCACTATCAAGATTTGAAACACTTGATAACCTCGTCATGGTTCTACCATCCTAAGGACATATATCAATAAACCCAATTATGATTTACACGATATAGAAGAATATACCTTTTATTGATAAATAAACATTATTACAAAGAGTCAATTCTAAAATAATTGATTGACTCTAAGGCACCTACTCTAACACATAAATGGATCTCTTCAACTTGCATATCTTTTCTGCTTGCCTATCAAGAACGAAATTGTAACAACTGCTGTAAACTAGTACAATGCATGCATAATAATAATAGAAAATGGACCCAAAACTTTCTTTTTATTATATGTACTAAGTCTTTTATACACAAAGAGCATATTTACAAAATGCCACTTAAAAAAGACAAAAATAGGGGAAACAGTGTAGCTATTGCTCCTCGCTTGCCGACGCCCCTCCGATTGCATTATCACCTAGATCCTGCATCCACAAAGGAAAATGACGGGGTGAGCACAAACTAGTGCTCAGTAAGTAAACCCTTCATCTATCTATCCCTGTAAGTATTTCTCTTAATTCTTTCCTCACACTTTCTTTCTATTGTTTTCTACTAAACGTCATGGCCTCATCTTACTGGAGGTACGGCCGGATGGCGTTCACACAGCTCCATCACACTCTTCATGACTGTCGGGTAGAGTTCACACAGCACCAACTCGCTCTTAATGACTACCAAGTGGGGATCACAAAGCACCTATCTGGTTTTCATAACTATCGGGTGGAGATCACAAAGCACCTACCCGTTTCTCATGACTTTCGGGTGATGATCACAAAACATCAACCAGTTTCTAATAACTATCAGGTGACGATCACAAAGCATCAACCTGTTTCTAATAACTATCAGGTGACGATCACAAAGCATCAACCTGTTTCTAATAGCTATCGGGTGACGATCACAAAGCATCAACCCGTTTCTCATGCTCTTCTCATAGCACTTCTCATTCTCTCTACCCTTAGAGTAGTTGCATTCACAAAGTTCTCTACTCATAGAGCAAGTGCCTACACAAAGTTTTCTACTCTTTCTTAAGTCATTTCTCAATGCACAATTAATGCATATGGATGGTTCATCTCCACTAATGCACTTATGAAATGCCAACATGCAATGTTGCAAGAATTAAGGTTCACTANGTCTCTCAAATAATTTACTAATTATGAGTACTCTTTTGATTATGTATGAACGAATGGTAAATGTTATGCCTAGGAAGAGTAATGTTACAGTCACTGAAGTAGTGCACCGAATGACATGACAAAATCCTGACCATTGATTAATTTTAACTAAATCTTAATAGATGGTCAGGATTTTGCCACGTCATTCGGTGTATAAAATCGGTGCACAATCTTCGATGGCTTTATCATTTCTGACCTGGGAAAATAGGGTTGACGTGGCGCACAGTTAAGTGCAAAAGGTCAGACCTCGGGAAGAGTCCGTTGACATTCTGGCCCAGCCGCGTCACGTAATAATGCAAGCAGCACACTTCTGTCGGTACAGTGGGTGCGTGCCAGACTGAAGAAAGGCTAGAGGATGTCCACGTGTCCAATCCCTGCAGCAAATCGCGTGAATTACTCTAGAAGGTGGGTAATGTGACATAAAGAAGGATTTGCACGGATAATTCCACCAACTCACAGATTCAGTAATGATAACTTTAATCCATCCCACTATAAAGTGGGAGTTCTCCGCTCATCTCTAGAATATACAGCGTTTGATACCTTGTATTATCATTGTAAAGTCAGAAATCAAAGTATCTTTATTCCCTATTAGTATTATGAGTTGATCCATAATTGGATTGATTAGAAAAATTCTGGTAAATCATTGATTCATCTGGTGTTTAAATATATCGGCTATTTCCAACTTTACTAGATCGAAACTTTAGGAGTTCAAAAATTTATAGATCCAATGTCACATTCAGTAAAGATTTATGATACATGTATAGGGTGTACTCAATGTGTCCGCGCCTGCCCCACAGATTTATTAGAAATGATACCTTGGGACGGATGTAAAGCTAAGCAAATTGCTTCTTCTCCAAGAACTGAGGACTGTGTTGGTTGTAAGAGATGTGAATCCGCCTGTCCAACGGATTTCTTGAGTGTTCGAGTTTATTTATGGCATGAAACAACTCGAAGCATGGGTCTAGCTTATTGATATTGAGACGTTTCAGAAAACCCCACTTAAATCCATTTCGAATCCATTTTCTTTTTTTTTTTTTACCGATTACCGACAAAAACCCGTACTCTAAAAAGAAAAAACCAAATAAGGGCTAAAACGATCTGACCCTTATCATTAATACAAACATCAATAGACGTAAGACTTGCTTCCTTAGCATCCGAACCACTTTAAAAACTTTTTTCTCACTGCATTTGCTTTCGATTCTTTTGCTTTCACATATATCTTCTGGGCCAGCTCAGCATCTCACACATACATTTCATTGGTATCAAAATCACGCATTAATAGTAAAGAAGATAAATCATAAACCTTATACAAACAGAATAATGATCTTCTTTCACCATTTCTTCTATTCATGTACTTCGCCCTACCTACTTCATTACAACTGGAGGTTACAACAAGCTTCCTTTCATATTTGAAAGACCTTACAAGGAGTATTTACAATGATAATGATAAGATTAATATTATAGGAAGAAGGAAACAATAAATGAAATAGTTATTAAGAAATGAAGAAATTAAAATTTGACTGATGTTGTATATATATATATATACACGGTCGGATTAAACTAATTTATTACTATGAAAAGATTATAACTTAATAGATATTGAGTTACAAAAATTATTATTTTGATTTAGTTTATTAAGATTGGACCTAAAAAAATTATAACTTATTACAATGTGAAATTTATTCTTATTTAATATTTATAACTCGTCTAACTTAGGATCAGTTTTTTTTTTTTTTTTTTTTTTTTTTTTTTTTTTTTTTTTTTTTGTTTTTTTGTTATTACATGAAGGTTGTTTCTATAAAGTATCACTATAGAGAGGTTTTATTGTATATATATAACTAATTAATTATAGGCATTAACTAGTGGAGGAAGGTAAATTTGATGATAGTAATTTTAGGGTTTACTGAGTGATGTAATATTTGCTAAGAGCAATGCTAGTTTTATAAAGATACATACAAAGGGGGTATACAAAGACAATCCCCACCATTGATTTTCATTATTTCTTTCTTTCTCTCTCTCTCTCTCTCTCTCTCTCTCTCTCTCTTTCTGTTTTTTCTTTCTTTTTTTCTTCTTGATGATATCACTTTATAACCCTCTTTGTATGGGTCTTTGTAAAGATAACATTTTCCATTTGCTAATTGTTGTGGATAGATTAATTAATAGTATCGAGATATTTACAAGCCTTACAAAGAGATATACAAAGAGTCATACAAATAGTCAAATCTAACCCTTAAAAGAAAGGAAAAAAAGAGAGAGAAAGATTTCAAGGGTAGATTTAACTCTTTATATAGCTCTTTGTATGCCTCTTTGTAAGATTAGTATTACTCTATTTACAAACCCAATAGATACATAGCTCATGAAATATGTTTGAATTGAAGGCGGATTGTAACGACTAAAGAAAATTATGGAAACTGAATAAAGGAAAAAACTGTTTAGAAAGCCCAGTACCGCATAAGCTAAAAAGGATGTGTTATACATATAGCTGTGTTCATAAATGCAGACTGCACTACAACTGGAAAAATTTCAAAAATAATCGTCAAGAATATATATCATATTATACACGTTAATTATTTCAAACCCTTTACAAAATAAATAAATAAAATATTAAGTAAAATTTATCTATCGCGTTGCACTGGATACTATATTTAATTATGTGTACAATTAAGAGGTTTATATATCATATTAGAAGTGAATATGACTATCATGTAAAAACCAGAAAATAATCATAGATTCGTAATAGAAAATACCACCCAAATCTTTGTATAGTCTGTCCCCGTAAGAACTGGGACGAGACAGCTGTCAATATGAGCATTCACAGCGTTCACTGTGGCTGCTGTGAAAACCCGGCAAATTGGACAAACCATATCTAATTTCTCTCCTTCCTCCTCCACCAACTTATTCCTTCTTTAGCTTCAGCATTTTCAACACCAGAGGAGTTGGAGTTGTTTGATGATCTGAGAAGGTCAAGTTCGTGGGACCACCAGCGGAATTTGGTGACGGTGATCGGTGGAAGAAAGGTGAGATATTCTTCTTTGCTAATATCTCATCCGTCCCTCCACTAAACGGCCAGCATTTCACCACGTCAACGCTTCTCATCTTCGCCGCATATTCACTGCAACACGTCAAACAAGACAACAAGTTCACAAACACTCAAAACTAAACCCCCAAAACAAAGAAAGAAACTACCAAAATAGTAACTGCTACTAACACTCTTAAAACTTACCGGATCGAGAAGCCCTCAAACACAACAGCCATAGCTAGACAGCAACAGCAAGGATATAGTATTACAGTTAGTCGTATTATAAAAAAACAACACCTAGATAGAGAGAGAATAGAGAAACAAACCGACGAACGGAAGAAAGAGCCAACAATTATCCTTTCAAAATTAAAACGAAGGATCGCTTAAACAGCTTCTAAGTAGAAATTTGACAAGAAGAACCGTAGACAAAAGAATAGAAGGGCGCCATGGACCATGGTTAACATAGTAACAGATGAGATTAGAGAGGGAGAGAAAAGAGTTGAGAAGGAGAGATGAAAGGCTTTATTTTCCCGCTCGAGAGAGAGAGAGAGAGAGTGAGTGTGATATATCTGTTTCCATAGCAATTAGCTTACCTCTATTGCTTTCCCTTAATTTATGACTGAAAGCGACGTATGAGAATTGAGATCGCAAGCGACCGCTAAGTGTTTCAGAGTATATCGTATACAATCTTTTTTTAATTCATTAAATAATTCTTTTTCGTTATTTTATTCAATAAATTAACAGTACACTCTATGTCTTATTTTTACTTGTAGCACTCATACGCACTGTTGTAAGTAAAGGAACAAAGATCGATGGTAAGACAAACCAACCATACGCGATGTATATCAGAGCGTATTTTACACGCGCCGTTTACGTAGAGAAGAATTGATTTACAATTAGTGCAGTCAGAGAAGTGGGGTTGTTTGGTATTAAATTTGCAGCTGGTGGTTCTCATTTACGTACAAAACGTGGGCTCAATGGTACCAAGATTGATCTTGCGTCTACTTTTACATACACCATTTTATATATATATATATTTCATTCTTCATTCAGTTTATGAACTTTTACAGACTTTGAGAAGAGTTAATGTATAACAAGAATTGTTGGGTGTAATGAAACGCATGAAAGAGTTTAACAGCGTTGTCTTTCTGCAGGTTGAGGAGAAAGGTCATTCTATATCTATATGGCTTTCAGTATTAATTCTGCAGTTAATGGCAGGCCACAAACTTACAATTATTCATTCATCTTGATTCAAGGTAAAGTCCAGAGATGTTCAGTAGCTAATCATCGTAGCTGTACAATTCTGGCCGCCTTTGAGCTTTAAACTTGAATTCACAGGCACCGTTCTTATATCATAACAAAACTATAGTCACCTCTATATATGTTTGATAGTATATCTTACCATTTATAATGTTACTAGTCACTTGTGAAGACATGTGTGAATTCCTAAGACCCATCTGGATTAGTTCATTCATTAATTAGTTTATAAAAGATGCACCCCTATGTAAAATGTGAAATATATTGTTATAATAAACTAAATGACATCGCACGAAGAAATTTTAAGAACATCATGAAGATGACCCTTATATGATGAATGAGGATTTGTTTAACTCGTCGGTAGGTATGCCAAGTACGACTTTTTTATTTACAAATAAAATTGAAAAAGGATCATTTTGGAAGTGAAATTTCTCTTTACGTATTACATAATATAAATCTCGATATCATTGTCTAAAGGCGACATGCATCATGCATGTCTATTAATGCGGTCAGGAAAGAAATATTTTGATAATCTGATCACCTTCACAAGCTTCTACTGTATGGTTAAATGAAGTTCCTCTTTCTTAATTTTAATCAAAAAAAAACTGTCCTCTGCCTCTTGGCTTCACAAATCACAAGTGCTATCACGACACTCACTGGAGCCCTCAAAACAAATAAGAAGATAACGATGAGGAATAAATACTAATTTAAGCATCCAAACAGACACTTCTGAGATCTTTGTGGCTTTACAGGACTCTAAACTGTTCATTGTCAACCCAATTAATTAACATGTATAACTTTTGGCTTCAGTTGGAATCAAACTATACAGCCTCTCTCAAGTTTGATCAGCGCCTCGGTTATATCATAAGCATTAAAAATTATGAACTCGCTTTACATTAAAGTTCCAGAATAAAGTGAACTGGTAATCTTTCATAGTATATATGTATGCACTCTGATCAAGAAAAACTAAATACAGTAGCCCTCGAATAATTTATTTTTACCAATAATTCATAGTTTTTTTTTTTTTTTTTTACAGAAAATTCAGAAATCAACTTCATTGGGATTTTAATTTATAGCAATAGAGTCTCTAATAATAACTAATTATGAGTACTCTTTTGATTTGTATTTTACAGAAAATTCAGAAATCAACTTCATTTGGGATTTTAATTTATAGCAATAGAGTCTCTAATAATTAACTAATTATGAGTACTCTTTTGATTATGTATGAACGAATGGTAAAGAAGATAAATCATAAACCTTTACAAATAGAGTATTGATCTCTTTCACCATTCTTCTATTCATGTACTTCGCCATAACATACCTACTTCATTACAATGATGTTAACAAGGTCCTTTCATATTTGAAGACTTTACAAGGAGATTTACAATGATAATGATAAAGATTAAATGATATAGGAAGAAGGAACAAATAAATGAAATAGTGTTTAGTCACATTTTTTTTTTTCCTTTTATTCTCATTAATGTTTTATTAAAGTCTATTTTCAATTGAAGACATGCAGTGGCAAGAATCTCATCACTGTGGCATCTAAAATCTCCCAATAACATCTTTAACTGAAAATCCATCATCAACGATCTAGGCTGCATTGTCATTGAATCATTAGCTGACTGGAAAAGGCCAAACATATAAGGAAATAACGGGGTTTGTTATCACCAACAAGCTAAAACTATATATAAGAAGATAATTAGAAAAATATAACCATTGAAATTCTAAATTTCTACCAGTTGAAAAATAGAGCATATTCCATCAACAAATATCTTATGATTCATAATTTGTTGGACTATCTGACCAGCATCTATTTAAGGCTATTCAGATGGCAATTTGTTAGTTGTTTCTAGATAGATGACTTTCAAGGACAAAACAGAAGTCAGAATATCAACTCTCATAGTCCTAGACTACTAATGCAAGTTATGAGATTAAAGCCTTCGTGCTGTAAAGGTAAAAAATTGACAAGCAATATGTTCTTCTCAATCATAATATTTTGGACAGAAATTGAAGATTTTTCATTGGCTATTTCCTGTTAACCCTTTTATAGAACCTTAAGTCATTCTCTAATCCATATGGTACTAAGCATTCTCTGGACAAATTGGCATATCATAATACCACTTCAAGGTCTGCCATGCAATGGTACTATCAAACAATCAGCTCAGTTAATAGCTTCAATCATAGTAGCAATGTTCAATCAGTACTCCCTTAACAAAACATAGAATAAATCCCTAATTGGAAATATAATGTTGAATCCAAAGACACCAAGATGCTTCCCTATTTTAATAAAGATTTCCATACAATAATAGAAAGGACCTGCAACGTTGTGGTTCTATCAAGGGGCTAAGTAGCAAATTATCCAAATGGCATATTTCCATAACAAAATATCAACAAGATAATGTCGCCTTGAAGCTCAAAATTCTCTAAAAATTAAGTTTCCCAGTCAAAGGATCATCAGCATAGCCAATGAGTGGAAGCTTCTCATGGGCACACATCTCCTGAAGTACCATTCCATTGAACTTAGACAAATAAGGAGATTTTTTCCAAACACTTTAACAACATAAAATCCCAAAATTAAACAACCATAAAATCAGTCTCTTCTCCTCTTTGACAAAGAACATCACTTATATGCAAATGTACTTTTCCTATACCAACAAAAAGCCAATCCAAGTAATATATATTCCCTTCACAACATAATGTTTATGTGCTTAAAACACATATTATTCAAGTAATCAATAATTTAACAACATTCTACAACTTTCTCATTTCTGGCATTGCACGATCAGCTTCCCCATGCATTTAACATACTACACTATCAATATCGTCCACAAGATATCTTAGCACATATGTTGTTGTGATCTAATCCGCCAAATACTCCATTGGTGTGTCATCAACAAGCCCACCTCATCACCAAGTCAATACTTCTAGTTAAAACTTACTTTTGACATACAATTATAAACAATGCATATTTCAAAATCCTCCAATCGATAAAAGCAAACACAAGCTACTCATCAAATTATCAGCCCCGACCTCAGACCCAAATGATTATCTTTCACATAATTATAATATTGCAAGTCTGCAATAGTTGAAAGAAACAACATCATTAATCAGGGATACATATGCTAAACCAAGGACAAAATCCCTTCAACTTATAAAAGCCCCTCTGCCCAACCCGTACTCTACAGCTGGAGTACCGCACAACACCACAACACCCCAACCACACCACCCCCCCTCCCCTCCCTATAGCCTGCTCAAACCTTCCCAAACATGAAAACCCCATCTCTTTCTTTTAACGTTTTCTCTTTATGCTGAACCTAATTGCACATAACAGGTACAATTACGAGGGTAATGGCTCTCGGTCTTCAAACTACATACAGTCTTTAACCAGCTTTTCCAGCCGTCAATTTAGGCATAAAGTGAAAAGATAGGATAATCCTAACGAAGATTGTGTACAGTAATCAATCATGAAATTCAATCCAAGAAAAAATCCAGTATCACAAGCCTACAGTATTAACAAAAAAATAAACATTCTTTACCTGACATAAAATAATGAATCATCATAATCCTTCTGCAATGAAAATGTTCTAAATCTAAAATTAACTTCAGTCGCAAAACCAAACAATACAACAATATATAATAGTAATCCGTAGAACACATACCTTGTTTGTAATTAGCCTATTCTTTAAACTCTTATTCTTCAACTTCTTCTTCTTCGTCAACTTGTTAACCATTTTCACTTTCTTCATCTTATTCTTCTTTTTCTTCTCAATCTTGAAATTAAACTCAGCACTAGTACAATCCAGTTCATGTAGCTGACCGTCCTCTTTATCCAAATTGTCGTCATCAACATCAACCTTGTCGATCTGCCGAGACTCAGCAAATATCTCGACGATAGATCTTTTTTTAGGCGGTCTTGATTTTGCCTTTATGGCCAATCTCATTTGGCGTCTGTCCTCCCTTGAAGCCTGGACGAGACAGCTGTCAATATGTGCATTCACAGCGTTCACTGTGGCTGCTGTGAAAACCCGGCAAATTGGACAAGCCATATCTAATTTCTCTTCTTCCTCCTCCACCAACTTATTATCTTCTTTAGCTTCAGCATTTTCAACACTAGAGGAGTTGGAGTTGTTTGATGATCTGAGAAGGTCAAGTTCGTGGGACCACCAGCGGAATTTGGTGACGGTGATCGGTGGAAGCAAAGGTGCGATATCTTCTTTGCTAATTATCTCATCCGTCCCTCCACTAAACGGCCAGCATTTCACCACGTCAACGCTTCTCATCTTCGCCGCATATTCACTGCAACACGTCAAACAAGACAACAAGTTCACAAACACTCAAAACTAAACCCCCAAACCAAAGAAAGAAACTACCAAAATAGTAACTGCTACTAACACTCTTAAAACTTACCGGATCGAGAAGCCCTCAAACACAACAGCCATAGCTAGACAGCAACAGCAAGGTATATCGTATTACAGTTAGTCGTATATATAAAAAAAACAACACCTAGATAGAGAGAGAATAGAGAAACAAACCGACGAACGGAAGAAAAAGCCAACAATTATCCTTTCAAAATTAAAACGAAGGATCGCTTAAACAGCTTCTAAGTAGAAATTTGACAAGAAGAACCGTAGACAAAACAATAGAAGGGCGCCATGGTTAACATTAGTAACAGATGAGATTAGAGAGGGAGAGAAAAGAGTATGAGAAGAGAGAGAAATGAAAGGCTTTTCATTTTCCCGCTCGAGAGAGAGAGAGAGAGTGAGTGTGATATATCTGTTTCCATAGCAATTAGCTTACCTCTATTGCTTTCCCTTAATTTATGACTGAAAGCGACGTATGAGAATTGAGATCGCAAGCGACCGCTAAAGTGTTTCAGAGTATATCGTATACAAATCTTTTTTTTAATTCATTAAATAATTCTTTTTCGTTATTTTATTCAATAAATTAACCAGTACACTCTTATGTCTTATTATTACATTGTAGCACTCATACGCACTGTTGTAAGTATAAAGGAACAAAGATTCGATGGTAAGACAAACCAAACCATACGCGATGTATATCAGAGCGTATTTTACACGCGCCGTTTACGTAGAGAAGAATTGATTTAGAATTAGTGCAGTCAGAGAAGTGGGGTTGTTTGGTATTAAATTTGCAGCTGGTTAGGTTCTCATTTACGTACAAAACGTGGGCTCAATGGTACCCAAGATTGATCGTCTACTTTTACATACACCATCTTTATATATATATTCTCATTCAGTCATTCTTCATTCAGTTAATGAACTTTTAGAGACTTTGAGAAGAGTTAATGTATAACAAGAATTGTTGGGTGTAATGAAACGCATGGAAAGAGTTTAACAGCGTTGTCTTTCTGCAGGTTGAGGAGAAAGGTCTATTCTATAATCTATATGGCTTTCAGTATATAATTCTGCAGTTAATGGCAGGCCACAAACTTACAATATATTCATTCATCTTGATTCAAGGTAAAGTCCAGAGATGTTCAGTAGCTAATCATCGTAGCTGTACAATTCTGGCCGCCTTTGAGCTTTAAACTTGAATGTCACAGGCACCGTTCTTATATCATAACAAAACTATAGTCACCTCTATATATGTTTGATAGTATATCTTACCATTTATTAATGTTACTAGTCACTTGTGAAGACATGGTGTGAATTCCTAAGACCCATCTGGGATTAGTTCATTCATTAATTAGTTTATAAAGATGCACCCCTATTGTAAAATGTGAAATATATTGTTATAATAAACTAAAATGACATCGCACGAAGAAATGTTTGAAGAACATCATGAAGATGACCCTTTATATGATGAATGAGGATTTGTTTAACTCGTCGGTAGGTATACCAAGTACGACTTTTTTATTATACAAATAAAATTGAAAAAAGGATCATTTTGGAAGTGAAATTTCTCTTTACGTATTACACAATATATAAATCTCAATATCATGTGTCTAAAGGCGACATGCATCATGCATGTCTATTTAAATGCGGTCAGGAAAGAAATATTTTTGATAATCTGATCACCTTCACAAGCTTCTACTGTATGGTTAAATGAAGTTCCTCTTTCTTAATTTTAAATCCAAAAAAAAACTGTCCTCTTGCCTCTTGGCTTCACAAATCACAAGTGCTATCACGACACTCACTTTGGAGCCCTCAAAACAAATAAGAAGATAACGATGAGGAATAAATACTAATTTAAGCATCCAAACAGACACTTCTGAGATCTTTGTGGCTTTGACAGGACTCTAAACTGTTCATTGTCAACTCAATTAATTAACAATGTATAGCTTTTGGCTTCAGTTGGAATCAAACTATACAGCCTCTCTCAAGTTTGATCAGCGCCTCGGTTCATATCATAAGCATTAAAAATTATGACACTCACTTATACATTAAAGTTCCAGAATAAAGTGCAACTGGTTAACTCTTTCATATGTATGCACTCTGATCAAGAGAAAACTAAATACAGTAGCCCTCGAATAATTTATTTTTACCAATAACTCATAGTTTTTTTTTTTTTTTTTTTACAGAAAATTCAGAAATCAACTTCATTTGGGATTTTAATTTATAGACAATAGAGTCTCTAATAATTAACTAATTATGAGTACTCTTTTGATTATGTATTTTACAGAAAATTCAGAAATCACTTCATTGGGATTTTAATTTATAGACAATAGAGTCTCTATATTAATAATTATGAGTACTCTTTTGATTATGTATGAACGAATGGTAAAGAGATAAATCATAAACCTTTTACAAATAGAGTAGTGATCATCTTTCACCATTTCTTCTATTCATGTACTTCGCCATAACATACCTACTTCATTACAACTTGATGTTAACAAGGTCCTTTCATATTTGAAGACTTTACAAGAGATTTACAATGATAATGATAAAGATTAATGATTATAGGAAGAAGGAACAAATAAATGAAATAGTGTTAGTATAAGAAATGAAGAAATTAAAATTTGACTGATGTTGTATATATATATATATACACGGTCGATTAAACTAATTTATTACTATGAAAAGATTATAACTTAATAGATATTGAGTTACAAAATTATTATTTTGATTTAGTTTATTAAGATTGGACCTAAAAAAATTATAACTTATTACAATGTGAATTTATTCTTATTTAATATTTATAACTCGTCTAACTTAGGATCAGTTTTTTTTTTTTTTTTTTTTTTTTTTTTTTTTTTGTTATTACATGAAGGTTGTTTCTATAAAGTATCACTATAGAGAGTTTTATTGTATATATATAACTAATTAATTATAGGCATTAACTAGTGGAGGAAGGTAAATTTGATGATAGTAATTTTAGGGTTTACTGAGTGATGTAATATTGCTAAGAGCAATGCTAGTTTTATAAAGTACATACAAAGGGGGTATACAAGACATCCCCACCATTGATTTTCATTATTTCTTTCTTCTCTCTCTCTCTCTCTCTCTCTCTCTCTCTCTCTTTCTGTTTTTTTCTTTCTTTTTTCTTCTTGATGATATCACTTTATAACCCTCTTTGTATGGGTCTTTGTAAAGAACATTTTCCATTTGCTAATTGTTGTGGATAGATTAATTAATAGTATCGAGATATTTACACCTTACAAGAGATATACAAAGTCATACAAATAGTCAAATCTAACCCTTAAAAGAAAGGAAAAAAAGAGAGAAAGATTTCAAGGGTAGATTTAACTCTTTATATAGCTCTTTGTATGCCTCTTTGTAAGATTAGTATTACTATTATTTACAAACCCAAAGATACATAGCTCATGAAATTTTTTTGATTTGAAAGCGCATTGTGACACTAAAGAAAATTTGGAAACTGAATAAAGGAAAAACTGTTTAGAAAGCCCAGTACCGCATAAGCTAAAAAGATGTGTTATAATATAGCTGTTTTCATAATGCAACTGCACTACAACTGGAAAAATTTCAAAAATAATCGTCAAGAATATATACATATTATACACGTTAATTATTTCAAACCCTTTACAAAATAAATAAATAATAATTAAGTAAAATTATCTATCGCGTTGCACTGGATACTATATTAATTATGTGCAATTAAGAGGTTTATATATCATATTAGAAGTGATATGACTATCATGTAAAAACCAGAAAATAATCATAGATTCGTAATAGAAAATACCACCCAAATCTTTGTATAGTCTGGCAATTGGATTATTCTTTCACTGTATTCCCGCAACACATAAGTTGGGACAAATTCAAAGCGCGTATACTGGCGATCAAATATTAGGGTTGGTGGTTAGTGTTAGCAAATGGTGAGAGGTCAATATGAAAAAGCAAGCAGTGATGATTATTGTAAAGAAACTGCAAACGTAAACACAAGGTACCTATTAATTTTTGGATGATGGATATATCATTGTATTTGGACTCATTCGATGATGGATAAATTAATCATAATATACAGAACCAAGATGGAGGAGCCAAAACTCCAAGCAAGGAAGATGAGATGAGTGAGAAACATAAGCGTGATGATAACGCCCAACTGTGGCGGACCGACACAAAAATGATGAAGGCTAGTTGAAGAGATGCGAGAGTTGGTAAGTGTGCGAAGAGAAAGCGAGTATGGTATATTGAGTTGGTTTGAGTAGGAGAAGATCTTAAAAGTACGTGAACATTATGAGGTAGCCCATGACACTGACCCCTTGAATTTAATTACAATTTTTATAGTATATGCTCTATACAAACAACATCGTAACCTTTTTACAATTTTCATTTCAATAAATAATGTGTAATGAACTGCATTATGATGCACCAAAATGTGTGTTAATGATAATGATACATGCATGGCAAGAGAGAATATACTACTAATACATGATACATAATACATCCAGCATGAATGAATGGTTAAATAATTGGGACAAGCACTCCACTGGAGAACTGACATGGATGATGACCCCTCCACAAACATCTGCATATGCTTATACTACATACTGTCAGAGCTTTTTCTTTTTTCTTTATGTTATTGCTTATAATTCATTTTTAATTTTGTAATTTAATCTTTATCTGTTCGAGATATTTGTGATCATGATTATTGAATACGTCATTGTTTGTTTACCAAATAATTCGTTTTGTAGAAAAATTAATTTAATACCTAACCACTAATTCATGACATAAACAATCACAATATTCTCAGTACGATCAAACTTGGTTAGAAAATGCATTGGTTTTGTCTAAAAATCAGACTGACATAAGCTTACATTACAAGTCCAATAAATTCAAAAGGTTTTATGTTGCTCAGAATCTATCACATCGCCCAAAGACAGAGAGAATATGGTTATCACCAACTCATAGGCTCAAGTTTTATCTGTGATGAATGAGGTCTGCACACCTGTCTAAGTCTCATATAATTTAAAGATATTTCTTAAGTTATCATCCGATAGGACGAAAAGCAAGACTTTCATGACGTCTACCCCACTTATAGACTTGTTCATTGCTTTGAACTCAGCACACTATAAATAAAGGACGCCTCCTCACAAATCTGGATCTTTGATTTCAACAAAATATACCAAAGATAAACCTACGAAAAGAGACGGTTTAATATTCTTTCTGAATACCAATCTCTTGTAATTCTATTCGCGTTTGCACTTCTTGTAACTTGGCTATAACCAAAAACACTCGTATAAAAGAAACAATGGTGTAAAATCCGCTTTAGGTATCTAAACTATTATAAATTCTCACTGTCTCATTTACTATTAAGCCTCTGTATTCAACTATAACTATAACCTAAACCTAATCTCATGATCAAACATGTGTAATTTTTAAGATCTACTTAATACTTTACATGTACAAAATTATTGATGTCAAAATAAAGCATCAACATTTATGGAACCATTGTTTTCACTTATGTTAGTTAATAAGACTTTGATATTACTTCATTCGGGGGCCCACCCCATTCAGGACAGAGTTTACTTCAAACAAGTCGGGTGCGGGTCTAAAAGAAAATACCCATTATGGGGTGCGGGGGAGGTGTGGGGATGGCCCTAAACCCACACCCGATTTATTCCATGTTTCTCTAACCATAAATGTTTTATACAACAGCTTTCAGAAAACAAAAAAATCAAATATACTCCAACATCCATATTTATTTCCAGGAATAGTTCATGTGAAACTCTCTGCTAACCTGGAAAATCCAATTGGCAAGGAATAATTGTAGGCTCGCTGCAATGAACCACACATGCTTGCACCAATATTTACAACACCTTCTCCCTGCATATTATAAATTAATATATTTTATAACATATAATAAACTTGAAATTATTTTAGAAAATTACTTAATTACCTTTGCAATATTTCCAAAGAATGTGGTGGTATAATTTCCAGTAGAAAATAGAGCTTACAATTATTGGTGCAAGCTCTATTTTCTACTTGCCCCCGAGGGCGGGTCGGTGCGTGGGTGGGTGTAGGGGGCAAGTTCAGGTTCAAGGGTTGGGGTCCTTGGCCCCAACCCACCTCGCACCCATCCCTAGACACAACATGTTTTCTATATCGAAAATTTGATTATTGTGAGAAGGTTATAACCTAGTAGAATTGTAATTGTAAAAATTATTGTTTTGATTAATTATCCTAATGCAAGTGGTATCAATAGAGGTAAAGTGTGCATTACATTAATAATTAATTAATTAAACATATCAAATCCGTATAAACATCGATAAAAGAGATAGACATAGTTTCATGTCAAGAAATTTTAAATATGTTTAAAAACTTAGAAATATTTTGGTTTTAACAAGATGATGTTCATGCTGACAAGTTATTAAGTACATACAAGTTCAAAGATGTGATAATAACTCCAAAGCATAAATCATTGTGTCAAACAACTTTAAATAAATATTTTATTTCATCTTAAACCTTTAATATAAAATAATATATATTTTTTTGCAATATATCGATAATTATTAATATGTAGAAGCAAGTTCCTTAAAACGAGAATTAGAAAAATTATAACTTATAATTATAATGTAGAGTTTATTCTTATTTATAGCTTACTCAGTTGAGACAAGATTTTTTTATGACTGCATAGAAATTATTCTTATATAAAATATTACTGTGTAGAGATTCTACTGTATATTAATATATTAAATGGGTATTTTTTCGCTGATGTAAAAACCAGAAAATAATCATAGATTCGTAATAGAAAATACCACCCAAATCTTTGTATAGTCTGGCAATTGGATTATTCTTTCACTGTAATTCCCGCAACACATAAGTTGGGACAAATTCAAAGCGCGTATACTGGCGATCAAATATTAGGGTTGGTGGTTAGTGTTAGCAAATGTGAGAGGTCAATATGAAAAAGCAAGCAGTGATGATTATTTGTAAAGAAACTGCAAACAGTAAACACAAGGTACCTAAATTAATTTTTGGATGATGGATATATCATTGTATTTGGACTCATTCGATGATGGATAAATTAATCATAATATACAGAACTAAGATGGAGGAGCCAAAACTCCAAGCAAGGAAGATGAGATGAGATGAAGTAAGAGAAACATAAGCGTGATGATAACGCGCAACTGTGGCGGACCGACACAAAAATGATGAAGGCTCGTTGAAGAGATGCGAGAATTGGTAAGGTGTGGCGAAGAGAAAGCGAGTATGGTACATTGAGTTGGGTTAGAGTAGGGGAAGAGACCTTAAAAGTACGTGAACATTATGAGGGTAGCCCATGACACTGACCCCTTGAATTTTAATTACAATTTTTATAGTATATGCTCTATACAAACAACATCGTAACCTTTTTAACAATTTTCATTTCAATAAATAATGTGGTAATGAACTGCATTATGATTATGATGCACCAAAATGTGTGGTAATGATAATGATACATGCATGGCAAAGAGAGAATATACTACATAATACATGATACATAATACATCCATGCATGAATGAATGGTTAAATAATTGGGACAAGCACTCCACTGGAGAACTGACATGGATGATGGACCCCTCACTCCACAAACATCTGCATATGCTTCTACTACATACTGTCAGAGCACTTTTCTTTTTTCTTTATGTTATTGCTTATAATTCATTTTTTAATTTTGTAATTTAATCTTTATCTGTTCGAGATATTTGTGATCATGATTATTGAATACGTCATTGTTTGTTTATCCAAATAATTCGTTTTGTAGAAAAATTAATTTAAATACCTGAACCACTAATTCATGACATAAACAATACAAATATTCTCAGTACGATCAAACTTGGTTAGAAAATGCATTGGTTTGTCTAAAAAGTCAGACTTGACATAAGCTTACATTAACAAGTACCAATAATAATTCAAAAAGGTTTTATGTTGCTCAGAATCTATCACATCGCCCCAAGACAGAGAGAATATGGTTATCACCAACTCAATAGGCTCAAGTTTTATCTGTGAATGAATGAGGTCTGCACACCTGTCTAAGTCTCATATAATTTAAAGATATTTCTTAAGTTATCATCCGATAGGACGAAAAGCAAGACTTTCATGACGTCTACCCACTTATAGACTTGTAATCATTGCTTTGAACTCAGCAACTATAAATAAAGGACGCCTCCTCACAAAATCTGGATCTTTGATTTCAACAAAATATAACAAAGATAAACCTACGAAAAAGAGACTGGTTTAATATTCTTTCTGAATACCAATCTCTTGTAATTCTATTCGCAGTTTGCGACTTCTTGTAACTTGGCTAATAACCAAAAACACTCGTATAAAAGAAAACAATGGATGTAAGAATCGCTTTAGGTATCTAAACTATTATAAAATTCTCACTGTCTCATTTACTATTAAGCCTCTGTATTCAACTATAACTATAACCTAAACCTAAATCTCATGATCAAACATGTGTAATTTTTAAGATCTACTTAATACTTTACATGTACAAAATTATTGATGTCAAAATAAAGCATCAACATTTATGGAACCATTGTTTTCACTTATGTTAGTTAATAAGACTTTGATATTACTGTAGACACAACTAGGGGGTCCACCCCATTCGGGGCAGGGTTTACTTCAAAAAAATCGGGTGTGGGTGCGGGTCCAAAAAAATACCCGTTATGGGGTGCGGGGGAGGTGTGGGGATGGCCCTAAACCCACACCCGATTTATTACATGATTCTCTACCCATAAATGCTTTATACAACAGCTTTCAGAAAACAAAAAAATCAAATATACTCTATTTATTTCCAGGAATAGTTCATGTGAAACTCTCTGCTAACCTGGAAAATCCAATTGGCAAGGAATATTAAATAGAGATATGGAGATCATAATACTGTAAATTACTATTGGCAAGGAATAATTGTAGGCTCGCTGCAATGAAAATATCTCTACCACACATGCTTGCACCAATATTTACAATACCTTCTTCCTGCATATTATAAACTAATATATTTTATAACATATAATAAACTTTTAGAAAATTACTTAATTACCTTTGCAATATTTCCAAAGAATGTGGTGGTACAATTTTCGGTAGAAAATAGAGCTTAAATGAGATATTATGCTAAAACCAATGGAGGTTGGGCCACAGTAGTGACAGCTCCATCATATCGCGTTTGTGGGGTGGGGGGCGGGGGCGAGGGTGTGTTGCATACATCCCCCATCAAACTTGCCCCCAGGGGCGGGACGGTGTGGGGGTGGGTGTAGGGGGCAGGTTCGGGTTCAAGCCCCAACCCGCCTCCCGCCCATCCCCATACACAACATGTTTTCTATATCCGAAATTTGATTATTATGAGAAGACTATAATCTAGTAGAGTTGTAATTGTAAAATTATTGTTTTGATTAATTATCCTAATGCAAGTGGTATCAATAGAGGTAAAATATGCATTACATTAATAATTAATTAATTAATTAAACATATCAAATCTGTACAAACATTGATAAAAGAGATAGACATAGTTTTATGTCAAGAAACTCTAAATATGTTTAAAAACTTAGAAATATTTTGGTTTTAACAAGACGATGTCCATGCTGACAAGTTATTAAGTACACACAAGTTCAAAGATGTGATAATAACTCTAAAGTATAAATCATTGTCTCAAACAACTTTAAATAAATATTTTATTTCATCTTAAACCTTTAATGTAAAATAACATATATTTTTTTGTAATATACTGATAATTATTAATATGTAGAAACAAATTCCTTAAAACGAGACCTAGAAAAATTATAACTTATAATTATAATATAGAGTTTATTCTTATTTATAACTTACCCCGTTGAGACAAGATTTTTTTATGACCACATAGAGATTATTCTTAGATAAAGTATTACTGTGTAGAGATTCTACTGTATATTAATATATTAAATGGGTATTTTTTTACAATAGCTTTCATGAGAAATGTTATTTGAACCTTATTAGAAGATTGCCTGATTGCCAATAACTAATCTTGTAGCTATGTAATTATTAACTTTTACATGTAGTTTTGCTTTAAAAATTTATTATTTATTTTAGAATTTTATAACATAAAAATGTAATTGTTGAGAAAGTATAAAGAGAGAGAAAATGCACATTTTGCTTTAATAATAATGCACAAATTAATTGATGTAATTAAATGTTTAAGCACAGTTGTATAATTTATTACCAATTTTCTTTTGAATGTTAAGCAGTAGTTTTCGAGTAATACTATACATACAACATTTATCATACAACCTCCTAATGTAACAGAAGATTATTAGATGAAAGTTTATTTTTAATTTAAAACTAGCCAATCATATTTTGCCACATCAAATTATATGAGAAATGTTGTATGTGTAGTATTATGCATAGTTTCCATACACATGAGAAGTAATATTAATACACATGGAAAGGGAGACAACGAATATTTTTTTTTTTTGGTGACCAGGGGTGTCCGAACCAACTTGCGCACACCTCAACTAATCCTCCGGGACTCTGAAATTGACAGTTCGGTAAATCCCTTCAATGGTCACCCTTATTAATAATCTTAGTGGATCGAACTCAAGACCTTTTGAGTAATACACTTAAAAGTTTTAGCTGATCATTGGACCACCTAGTAGTGGTTAGCAGCAAGCCATTTAATCCTCATTAATAGTCAAGTTGAGGCTCCTATATTAGATTAAGAAATATGGATATTTATTAGAAAAATGCGAAAAAAAAAAAAAATGGGTAGCTGGTTAAGTTTATAATTAACCTCTCCTTGCTCGAATTAAGTTTAGAATAATTAGCATCCTCTCCTTGCTCGAATTCTTCTCTCTTAAGTCTTTCATGAAAGGTGTACATTAATGATATATATAATTATAATGTTAATTCTTTTAAACATAGAAGCTATGATAATTATTAAAAAAATCCGATTAATAATTGTGTCTTTGATTTATGTTTTTGTTTACCTATATATAGATTATAGATATTATTATAAAATAAATGATGCAAGTGTAGATTAATGGTTATGCCGCCTGCCAACTTGCTCATAAATTCAGGAGTCTGTTGGAGTTTTTCAGAATCTTTTCTACCAAGAGAACCATTCAACTAAATTTTACGATCACCTTTGAATAAGTGACATATATGTATATTTTGAATTGAGTAGAAAAGTAGTATTGGCTATTAATGAAAGAGGCATGTCTAAATTGGTTATTTTATATTTAAATATTAGATGCCAAGAAAATTTGGTGATGGTGATGAAGCGGGAACATGTTTCTCTCTCATAGTGAGGTGGGATTTGGAGGCTTAGAGATTTGAGCTCTTGGTTTTGACAAGCACCAAAAAAATATTGAGATTAGTGATCACCATTAATTATAATAACTTTTACATGGGTTAAACAAATTACTCGATCAAACCCCAACTGTACTAATGATTCACGAGACAAGGTTGGTATGTCTTATTTCGTTGAATCATTTTTATCTTAACTTAATATCCTATTAATTAGAACCATTCTGGACATGGATCAGAGAATTAAAACGCTTGTTTCTTATCAAACAAAGGGTTAACTTTTTTTCTAACTAGATAATGGTTTAATGACACTTTTTTACCTATTAACTTTTAAAATATCATTTTACTAACTAAATTTATATTCCGACAATGAATAGAAAACAATCTCGATCTAGACTGTTGTAACTTTTGAAGAAGGAGACAGTTGATCTTTTGATGTGGAATATGGGACTTTGGTGGTTGGTATTGATCGAAATTTGACTTGAGAGAACAGCTGAATAAACCCTAATTATCAATTATCGACGTTTAGTGGCGTCGGCAGAGTAGGTTTTGAGAGATTTTGTGAGTGTGATTAGAAAAAAAATAGTGGTGGTGTGAGATTGCAACTTTGTCGAATCAGAAATAAATATAATTTAGATATAAAGTGGTATTGAAAAGTCGTGGTGAAAAAGTATTATTAACCATTATTTAGTGGGAAAGTCGTTATCCAAAACAAAATCCAACTTTGAACCATACTTTTGTTGAAGCTTGATTTTGGACGCCAACCTCGCACGTGAGAAACGCTGAGCTGACTCAGGAGACACACGTTGGATCTATGAGATTTGAATATGAAGCTAGATTATATATTTTTCAGAAAAATAAATAAAAGATGACAAGAGGGGGTTTTTAGTGCTTCGAATTCTCAACAAGCGACTCCTACATCCACTGTTATTTTATTGCTCACTGACTATTTCTATGATTTTGCCCGTAAAGCATACAAAAAGAAGAAATACAGTGTTTACAGAGAGAGAAGAAATGAAGCTCAACTCTCAGCCCAACCCCTTTCTTCGAAAGGGAGTGCTATTTATACACATTTGCACTTAATGTAATGAGTGTTTTGTAGTTACCTGACACATGGAAGACTCTCGTCCATTCATTTCTTGAAAGGAGATAGGTTGGTGAGAATATCTTTGGAGACATGGGCTTGGCAGCTGGTACAAGAAGAAATTAAATGAGTTGACGAGGTGTGACTTTTTAGCATAACAGAAGCCCCCCAGTTTTTGGAGGTGCGTGATCGCGCTTCAGAAACTAAGGTCTTTGATCTGAAAGCTGCAGTCTCGAACTGAAGAGCTTGAACTATTCCTGTCGTGTTGAGTGCTAGAGCTAGGAGCTGATCGCGATCTGTTAGGAAAACGACCTAAAATCTGTTAGGACTCGACCTGAACGAGCATGACCTGAGCACAATTAGCACGACTTGGCTCGACTTGAGCACATAAGAGCCACGACCAAGCCATAACGCACGACTTGGGCTCGACTTGAGCACATAACGAGCAGCACTGTGCTCGACTTGAACGAGCACGACCTGGCTCAACTTGAACGCATACGAGCACACCTGGGCTTAACCTGAACGAGCACGACTTGGGCTCGACCTGAGCATATAACGAGCATGACCTGAGGGTCATGAGCGATCTGGCCACGTGATTCTGAACGGTCTTGAACTGCGATTTGAGCGTGCGATCAGCGATCTGACCACGCAATTGGAAATTCTGACATGTGCGATCTGCGTCTGGCTACGCGATCGGAGAACTCTGACACGTGCGATCTGCAATCTGGCCATGTGATCGGAGAACTCTGACACGGTCATCTGCGATTTGGCCACGCGATCGAAGCTCTAATGCGTGCATTGGCGATCTGCCCACCGATTGGAGAGCTGATTCTTGCGATCTACGATCTGGCCACATGATCGGAGAACTCGGACGCGTGCATCTATGATTTGTCCACACATCGGAGAACTTGGACGCAGGGTTGAGAATCGGACCTGCATGGGCCACCAAACTGTTGACGCTTGATTTTGGACGCCAACGACTCGCACGTAGGAAACGCTAAGCTGACTCAGAGGACACACTGATGGATCTATGAATTTGATATGGAGCTGAGATTATATTTTTGCAGAAAAAATAAATAAAAATTGGCAAGAGGGTTTTTATAGTGGTTCGGATGCTCAACAAGCGACTCTTTATCCACTGTTTTTTTATTGCTCACTGACTATTTCTATGATTTTGCTCGTAGACATACAAATGAAAAAAATACAGTGTTTATAGAGAGAGAATGAAATGAAGCTTAACTCTCAGCCCAGCCCCCCTTCTTCGGAAAGAGGAGTGCCCATTTATACACCTTTGTACTCAATGTAATGAGTGTTTTGCAAGTTATCTTGACACATTGAAGACTCTCGTCTATTCATTTCTTGAAATGAGATATGGTTGGTGGAATATCTTGAAGATATGGGCTTGATACTAGTACAAGAAGAATTAAATAAGCTGACAGAGACGTGACTTTTTACGCATAACAACTTTGTTTACTCAATTTCTGAATTGTCACATTCTGCACCACCAATTCATACATGAACTCACGGATTATGAAAAAAGTCAAAAACATAAAAAAGAACACGAATTTCTGGTGACATAAACTCTTATCAAAATTATCAATTAGTAACGAAAAGCCAAAAATTAGGTTGGTTACACAATTACAAGATGGTTAATGCTGCTATAGTTTCTACTAATTAAAACCGAGGAATACTCAATCTGTTGAAGATGTAAACCTAAACCTAAACCTACCTCGGGATAATTGAATTCTATTTTATTTTTGGAGTTGGGGCTAGAGTATGGAAGCGTGCAATGTTGATTGCTATGGAATTCTTGTCGCATTGACTTTCAACTGTTCCTTACTTAATAAAAGATACTGCACACATAAGCAAGGTACTGTCCTTAATAATGCTATATTAATTGAATTCCATCTCCAGCTGCTGTGCAGCACTTATTAATAGGAATATTACAGACGTATTTCCCTGGATTTGCAGTGGGTCAATGTCTTCATCCAACATGGTTTATTGTTACGGATGTCTCGAGATATAATAATTTCACTGCGTAAATTGATATTTTTAAAGAGAATTAAAATACCCAGCCTTTCAGAAACTTTAAACTGGTAAAAGTTATTGATTTATTTTTTTATGGCTGCTGCTATCGCAAAAGCCTTCAATCATATTCATAATACAAAGCTGAAAAAGGGAAAGAGAAAAAAATTGCTTCTCCTAATAATTCAATCAAGGCACTTACATGCATAGATTTTTGTAATCTTATTTCACACATTAAGGGCAAAAAATGACTGAATGATACAAGATCACTGAATTGAAATATTGAAAATCTAATATCTATTTGTTCTTTGCAGAATGAAACTCCTATTTCCGGTAAACAGCTGAAACAATGCATAAATGGGCAATATTTACTCATTTGTCCTAGATCGGGCGTACAGCTGCTGGATTTGAATTACGTTTTCTTCAAGAAGGCTTCTAGGTCTGAAAACATTTAAGTGGCCCAACCTGTGTATACAGTACCCCTGGACAAGCTTCATGTTTATACACCAAATAAAACATGCAAAAAGATGCTAAATTATCAAGACAATTTTCCTGCTCAATTGAAAAGCATGATGACCCAGGATTTCAAACACCCATCTAGTGAATATTTCGAAAATTGGTGCCTCTTACATAACTTATCCAGGATCAAAATTATGTTTTTCTAATATTCAGGAAAGAAATTTATATTGAGAATCATAAGGTAAGAGGACCCATTTGTCTTCATTTCTCACCCCTTTATGCCCTACCTGTATACATCTCTAGAATTTACTAGGCCTTAAATTGCCTCCCATTCTTGATTTTCAATCAAAACAACTCAAACAAACATGGGATTGTCACATGAACTACCAATCTATATATGCAAGTTCATCACTTATTCTCATTTGCCTCAATCAGTGCCAATAGACTGAGAATCAAACTAGAAAAGCTCGGTCCAAATTGCCAGCATGTCTTATTCTCCTGGCACCGCATTTGCAAATTACAGAGAACTGATTAAGGAAAAGAGATTGGTGTTGAGATCTTGTGAAATGCAAGGCTTAGGGGCGCTTGTTTAATGTAAAATGATTGGGGCAAAATGACACGTAGACTAGTGTGAATCTCCCTTTGGAAAAGTCACCAACAAAACATTCCTGCAGTACATATAAAGCTGGTATTACACAAAATAAATATAAGTCTTATCATACTTTTACCATTATGTTTGATGAAAGGCTAGAGGACAATACACACATATAGATAGAGCAAGCAAGAGAAAGAGAAAGAAGAGAATTGACACCTTCCAGTGCCTCTTATGAGGGAGCTGATTATATATGTAATCCAACCTCGTAATTATTTGCCTGAATGTTGGTCTCTTGAATGGCTCCTCACTCCAACATTCCTCAATTAACCTTCAGATGAAACATAAGATCAAGGTTTTTCAAAGTCAGAACCATCCCATCAGAGAAAAAGAAACAGAACATGGTTGAAAATAATCTGTAATCAGACAATGTCATTTGACCATAGCACAATGAGACCAACAAATACAAATATCTAAGGACCCCTCTTAAGAGAATCATAGAAACGAATGGAAAACTAGAATGGCTAGATCTTAAGACTTCATGAAATGAGATTTTCAAATGTTATTATTTGGAAATTCTTTGAACCTTGTTACTTAGAGCAGAATGTATGCATGTATAGACCAACTGAAAAAGTACTTTTATCTCTTTTAAAATAACAGTTCAAGTCCAATAATGTCGAACTCCTGCCCTTGCATATGGATCCCTTTCCAACTTGGTATATCATTTTAGGATCCTGCCATTCATATGACTTCATTCTTTCTTTTTTGCTGCATAAGAAACAGAACATACTTGTATAGATGTGAATGCCATGCTAGCTTGTATCTGAATGATGTAAATAGCAGAGAATCACAGGCAAGGCAGGATCAAGCACCCACAAAAGCTGAGGTGATTGTTTCGCAATATAAACTAGCATCAAAACCAGTAATATCCAGTAATGTCAATCATATCCATAGACTTACTGTGTTGTATAAATGAAAAAGAAAAACATATTATACAGAGACGTACTCTCTAATCCATATGCATACACTTTGGGGGAGCTCTGAATGGTGGGCGCTCATTTGCAACATATACTTTAGGAACTTCTTTTTCTTGCCTTGTGGAAAATGTGGACAACCTTCATCATCTAGAGTAACAGAGAGATGGCATATATTATTCAACCCGTAAACCATCAATATATGTACAAATATCTAATCTAGACCATCTAAACCTCATGGAATTTATACTACAATAACCAGTTAGCTTAACATCAGAGAATAAAAAGAAAAAGTTATATAATCCACAGAGCCAACTTTGTGATTGTGAAGAAACAAGATTATTAATGTATTACATACCACACTTAATTACACTTCTATATTTATTCATAATGAACAACTTTGTGATCAGGACATGAAAAGCTGATATATGATGAATTGTGTAACTAGTTGTGCACATAAAATAATTACGCATTTTAGGCCTAAAAGCTACACCATGAAGCAAACCTAAACATTTGAAAAATGCACTTTCATTCTAACCACTTTGAGTATAGTCCTTTATTCCAATGGACAGCAAAATAGATTGTGAAAATCAACCATCATTTGTAGTGTCAGCAATAAAAATTGATAAACAAACTAATCTCCTGGAAATGAAACCTCAAATCATAACTAAACTAGGTTGATCACTGAGAACTCAATTTTCATGGAAGCATCCATCCACTATTGGCCCTTGAATATCTATAATAACATACAAGTGTCCTCAACTTTTGACATCTCTCATGTGATAATAATTAGGTAATAAATCAGTTTGTGAACTAGAATTCCATATTTGCTACCACAGATAATCCAAAGTCATGGTAATTGAGGTATGATTAAAAAAAAAACTGTAATAAGTTGCCCCCAAGACAGTATTCATGTCTACTAATTAAAATCCAAAATTAACAGCCCCAGAGAGAGAACCTCTTGTAAGATCAAAGCAAATGAGAACACGTCCACTTTAGTGTCTTCTTCTTCATTTTTGTAAACCTCTGGGGCCACATATCTACCTGCTCAAAGAAATAGATTGCATGAGCCATTGCCATTAAATTATAAATATTCAATTTATAATTTCCAAAAGAATTAATTTGTATATTGCAAGGCCTGCTTGGAAATCTCTTAATACAGCAACTCGTGCAGGAAATTTGAGGGTGTATCCTAATCTCTCTTCTGCAAAGAGAGCAAGCCATTGAACAACCACCTAAAATTCCATTGTAAAAAACATGGCCCATCTTTTCGCAAGGCAAAATCAAGGCTGAATCTGTATCATATGTAGCCTGCCAAGACTAGCATGATCAACAAAAATGAGCATACAGGTTTAAACCGAAGCAGATAACTTACAGGAAGTTTCTTGGCATGTCACAGGTCTGTCTTCCTTACCTGTATTTGAAAATTTCAGTATCTTGCTAAATCCAAATCTGCAACTTTCAGATGCCCAAATCATCCCGCAGTATATTTCTGTTATCTCAATCATGATGATTCAGAAATTTCAAGTAGTTTTAACCAATCAGGTGCTAATTATACATACTTCATAATACTTGAGAAGAAACTTGGTAACTGGCATATATATTTATATAGAATGAAACATACGAAGGTTCAAGATCTCGATGAATTATGGCTTCAGGTTTATGCTCATGCAAATAATTCATTCCCCTGCAAAATATGTCAGGAGCTTCAGTCAAGATTTAAGGGCAAATCAAATAATTCATATATATGTGTGTAGTTTCCTCGAATGCTTTGAGATAAAAGTATGTGAAATTTTTTTTTTTTTTTTTTTTTTTTTTTTGCTGTTTTAGAGGGAGGATTACAGAGAGATTGTGGTGAAGGAGAGAGAAATTTACCTTGTGAATTGTGAGAATCCAATTTTAATAAATTACTAATGCACTACAATATTTTTAATTTTGAATTTTTATCTATCTGTTTTCACCGTTGGATGTATCCAATGGCCTAATATAAGTAATTTGCAAAAGACAGCACTAAGACTCACTAATTATATTATATATTAACTCCCCATTCTCCCCATATCCACCAAAATGAGTAAAAGAGAAACAGAGACATACTGTTATAGAAATCAAAAAACAAAATAAGCAGTCGCAATCCCGCAAGCTTGGTCGTCATGTAATTCCAGTCAACGCAGGATAATTTGTCTCATGCTGATTCTATGTAGTTCAAGAATTCTTTTCCAGAATCAGCCCAAGAGCCGTGACACACTAAGATTTAATTTTAAATGCAACAACTTACCATCTTTTTCAGTTTCTAGAGTTTCTTCAAGGGAAACAATTTCAGAAAGGTGTCATCAGCCCTAGATACTTTCTAGTTATCTGGTCCGCTTGTCAAACATAAAATCTCTCAGCCCTAATGATATAGACATCTTTTCGTACCTATTTATTTACTCTTTAACAATTTTCAGCCGATCAATACGATTCACACAAATCAGCGAATCAGCGGGTCAATAGACTCAATACAATTGTGCAGCAATGTACTGTCGATGGAACGGAATCCTAAAGGAATAAGCAATAGCGGATATTGGTAATCAGCAGTCAAATAGCCAATTGTAACATATCGACTTATTTAATTTAAGAAATATATCTCCCAAAATTCCATATTTTCTATAATTTACTAAGCTTAATACTTGTTATTTGCTACAATAAAATTTTTAAAGGAAAAAAACATTTTTTTTAATTGCTGCCAAGGAAATTCCTTGAGAAACATTGGCGTTAACAAGTGCATCTTTGAATGACAAATAAGGAAATGGAATCAAGTGCCATGTTCGGATATAACATAAAGAGAAATGAAACTTGTATAAAATTCCTATGTAGAATCAAATAAAACCACCTCAAATTCCAATAAACACTTTCTCCCAGTTGCAACCTAACGATTATGCACAGCATCTAAATCCTGCTTTAGTTCAGAATAGTGGGTAAAACAAATATGCGGCACAAACAACGTACCGAGCGATGTCCAGTGCAAACTTCACTGCCAGTGTGGGCTTCAAGGCACCCTTTTTCTTCAAATATGCGCGAAGACTCCGCAAGAAAATGTTTACTCAGACAGCACAAAGGAAGTGAAACATTCTTCTGAGATTAACTTCTTGCACCTCCTCTTTATAGTGCATTACACAAACTTCCTCATGTGTGTAATAGTCCCTTGTCATGATATGCTAATAAATGGAAAGATATTTTAGATAAAGTGGGTTTTTTGGGTCAACTCAATATGAAGAGGAGAAATAAGCCTCTGAATGAAGTTTTCATTTCCTTCACAAAAAGATATGAAGCTTGTTTTTTTTTCACAGATTTCAGTGAATAACATTGGGCTTTTTGTTTTCACATGCGTCCTAACAAAGTTTCAAGCGGGCTAGCAAATAATGTAACAACTATGCAACAGGCTGCTATGTGCTCATTCATATAGAGAAATGATCCGGAGACCAAATTTCAATGTAAATATAATATAATATTTAATGTATACTACCACCAAGAAGAAGCAAAGGAACTTGCTAACAGTAATTTGATGAGATTAGAAGGAGCATAGAAAGTATAATCCAACAGTTTACAATTTTTTTTATCATGTGGTCTTCTACAATTCAAGAGTTACATGAAAATTCCACATTTATTAACACTTCAAACATCAATTGAACTACTAGACCTCCACAATCTGACATGACTCACAGCATAAAAATTTTAAAAAACATTTAGAAAAAAAAAAAAAAAAAAAATCACTTTTGAACATCAATGTTGAGGCCTAAAGATGTATAACATCTATTTTCGGTATTTTTATACAATGTTACTGGTAAGTTAATAGTTCCACCATACCTCAACTATCCGTAACGAATATAATGCTAATCATTATTAATCTATCATATTGTTCTGTAGTATTTTACCACACTGAAAGGGAAATACCCACATGAGAATTGTGATAGAATAATAGATATGCATTTCGTACCCCCAAGACAAAATGATGAACTCACAGATTCACAGGATAATCATCAGCTTTATAAGAAGTAATCTTCTGGTCTGTGATTCCAAACTAAATTTAACCTTAGGTAGATATTCTGTGACAATCATCATCGGATGTGCTTTGAGTTACAGCACCCAAAAACTGGACAACATTTGATGACGTATTCTCTGAAGTAATGCAAGCTAATCTCTGAATGCCTTCCTGGAATACGAACGACATTGAAACTCCCCAATGATAAGAATTATACAGAAAATTATTCAAAAATTTAACCTACCACAAATGGTTAAAAGAAGTAGTATACTGAAAGTCAGAAACAGTCCAAGACCAACCCACACTTTATTCTCATCAGTGAGCACTTCCTCTCCAGTGTCTTAACAGCAACCTGAATACCACGCCAGATGCCATGCGAAAGGTTCCCTATAACAACAATGTCAGAGAGGTGAAAAGTAATACTGTAATGGAAATGGAAGACCATATGCAAATATTTCCTTTGGATGACCTAATCTTGGCTGAAGGTCAAAGCTCAAGCAAAAATCAACGCTCCTTCCATTGCTCTCCATTTGTAAACATTTCCTTTCTGACTTCTCCTATGACATTGTACTTAGAAAATGTCTGAAAACTAAAATACGATGACAGTCTAAATACCGTTATTACTACAATGTGGATACATGAGGGTTATTCTTGTTAACGATTCTACATTAGATGATGTCCCCAGTCTAGTTGGAATTCCTAAGTTTTAAAGTGCAATTTAACAAATTTATAATATAATCATTATATGGAGAAAAAGAAATTCCCTTGCTCATTAAATAAGAGTTCACCATGCTGAGCTACCCAAAATGTCATCATCAAAACGTAAACAAAATGTCCCACCATTTGGCTTTGCCCACCTCTCTTTTCCATTGTTAACAAACATTTTCAATGCACATGAAAAGTAAATAGATTAACTTTTTATTTTCTTATAAGAAATAGATATAGAGTGCAAATTTGTTTTGAAAGCAAGTTGGCAGGTTCCCTCTGCACTACAAATTTATTTGTTTGTTCAAAACAAAATGAACCATACATATTTCACTTATAGAGGAAGAGTGGGGAAAAAATACTGGGTTTCCAAATTCGAAAAACAGCATCAAGCAAAAGAACCCAGGAAACTTTCAATTTCATATTAGTTTATCATTGTGGGCAAAAAGAAAATCTATATCACTAGCCTAGCTAATGCAAAAGAACAAGCTTAATATCTCATTAGCACAAATTTTGGAATAGTAATTACAAATTTATAAGTCAAAAACTGTTTTTTGAATTTGATACACTACGTTTAAAAAATTACAGTAGTGGTAAGTTACAGGTTTGAACTTAAAACTAAGAAAGCAGTATAGATAACAATAGCAACAGCCAAGGAAAAAGTTTATAACACCTTTGTTATCTCAATGCTGTTGGAAAAATCAAGCTCGGCAGGATCATTTCAACCAGGGACTTCACGAGCTTTTTGGACATGCATGGAGCTATCTAAAATGACAGAGACAAATCATACAATTAAATAAGTTAAGGACACACTAAAAAACAAAATGACAAGTGCCACAGGAACGGAAAACCGGGCATACGGGTAATACATACCGGAGGCTTTGCACCATGTTTCTCCAAAAGCTTGATTATGTCTGGTTTTTTGTAATATACTGCATCTGCAAGAGGCTGTTAATAAACGGTGAACATTACCTCATTGTTATGGTACTTATTTGTAATTTTAGGTAATGATTACACAGAAATGCATAAGGCATACGACACATTAAGCAGAATAACTGAACTGTCTCAATTTAGTTGATTTAATTGAGATATGTTTTTGGTTAATTCTACAAGTGATATACTTCTCTTTTGTAATTACACCTATGTTTTAGTAACCACGGCCAGTCCTTTTACGTTTCGAATGAATTATCTCTGTCATAACCTAACAATGCAAGTTAATATAATGTTGTATTGGAATTGGATTTAACTTAAATGATTGTAATGTGACAGCACCACAATAACGATAAAATTATTGGTACATACACCACATTGCATTATATTAACAGGTGTAATTAGTTAACAAACATAAACGGACAAGCTGAATGAATTACCGTGCTGCCCCAACGGTCTTTGGGATCGACTTCGGCTCCACGGCTGACAACAACTAACAACATCGTCTTCCCCTGGCAAGCCGCAACATGCAAAGCGGTGCGTTTATCGATGTCACGGTAATTGACATCGGTGCCGAGTCCAATAGCTCCTTTTTCCCTCCAAATCTCCCTCATGGCCATGTCATAGCCGAACCCTCGGTCTATCGCCGCCTCAGAGCCATCCGCATCCTGGGCTTGAACCGCTGGTCCGGCGCCAGAGAGGACTGCTTTCCTAAGAGAATCTAGCAGGCGATTTGACTCCTTGGGGTACTTAGGCTCAATTGAGAGTCTCAACATTATAACAAAAGGAGTTTAAATTTAAAGGAGAATAAAACAGCAATAATGGAAAAAATAATAAAGATAAGAACAACGATCGAGCTGGCGTGTGTTGATTGTGGGGTTGGGGTAGTTTACCATAGACAACTTTCAAAGACTGATGTCGTTACAGTGATTGTTTTGAATTTGCAAGAAATACCGGAAAGTGTAAATAGAATAAGAAAGAAAGCTAAGTTACAGCGCTTAGGTCGTAAGATATAACAGTTAATTCGTGATTATGATTATGAGATAATGAACAGAAAAATCGTTGTTCTGATTTTGGATGTTATTAGTCGATTTTATATAGTTGACAAAGAATTTGTATACAAAATTAAATCAATCAATACTTATTGATACATTAATTGATTTGATAATTAATAATTGTGTCACTCAAATTTATATACAAATTTGTATATATAATTTCTATTATTAACAAAAGAAATTATCAATACCTTATAATACCTATAAAAATAATGATTTTAATAATACTATTATATAATTAATAGTAATTACTATTAGTTTTTTAAAATTACTGAAATCTTATATTACTTAACACTAACATGAAAATAATAATATAAAATGATTACTTTGCCCCTAACCAAACACACCCTAACAAAATCTATCATAAAATCAGTAATTTAACCTTTTTAAAACCCAGCAGATTTCTTTCTTCTAATCTCCACCAAATGCACTTCAATTACAGTGAAATTTCGATTGAACCAATGGAGGGAGTTTGGGTTTTGTTAAAAATTTGAATGTGAGGAGACGAGAGTTAGGGTTGTTATATATCAAGGAGTATTGATATTTGAACATGTGGAAGGTTATATGTCTTTGTCAAGAAGTATTACGCTATTTGAAAATTTGGAGGGATATTTAATAGATTTTTTTTTTTTGTTTTTTTTGAGGCTGATATTTAATTTAGTCTCATAATTAAATACACGTGGAACCTCCTTTATAGTCATAATAGTGAAACTAATTAATTTTATTATTATGAGAATGTTATAACTTAATAGATATGTAATTACAAAAATTATTGTTTTGATTTCTTATTTTATAATTCATGTATTAGTGGTACAGTATTAAAATTTCAATTCATGTTTTAATAGTATTAAAATTTTAATTTAATGCTTCAATTGCCTGTGTAGACGTAAAAATCTACCTGTACGGAAGGGGGGTCTAATCCCATGAGGCTGAGGCCACTAACGATCCGCTGCACCTGCACACGTAGAGAAACAAACGCGCGAAATGAACAGGAAACACCGGGGTGGTGTTTGCCGTAGGCACTCCTACGCTCAAGTCAGCAAGGCTGAAAGAGGCCAGTATAGTGAGGGCTAGGGAGTAGAGAAGTTACCGGAAGTCTAGTCGGAGACTGTGACTATGGCAGTGATGTAAAGCTCTCAAGTAGAAGCTTCGGGTGTGAAGGTGTAGTGTCATGTCCCTTGTGAGAGGGTTGACCTCTACTTATATAGTGATTGTCTGGTCTCCCAGTCCTGGTGGGAGTAGGAGTCCTAGTGTAACTCTGATATGAACCCTAGAGGAATTAGGGTGGTGGTGAGCTGTCTTACCAGTGTTCGAATAGGAAGGTGATCCCGAACAGGAAAGTAACCTCAAGTAGGAAAGTGACCTGCGGGGGCCATGGGCTCTGAATTCGCGTATAGGTCCAGAAAGTGAGCTGGGATTGAGAGGCTCGCGCCCAGATGGTTTGGGCCGGCTGTATCTTGTATCAATGGGTTTAATTCGGATTGGATCGCATCGAGATTGGGCTTGGTCTCTTCCACATTGTCAGACCCGTTTTCCTATTTGGGCCAAGGACGATTTTTGGCCCTAACAGCCTGCTTTAGAAACAGATAAAAGACGGTGTTTTGAAACTAACAAAGATAAATGTCTTTGATAAAATTGTAAAAATAGTTGCTTCATAGTTGTCAATTGTTTTAAACATTGCAAAATTAGGAAACTTGATATCGATGAATTGCAAATTACTGCAAAATTGAGTAATTAGATTCAACAGCTTAACTACATTAATCAAATGGATATAATGTCTGTATCAATCATTTCAATGAGCAGCGTGTCATATATGTTTTAACTAAAAAAGAAATCATTCTTACAATTAAACAAGAAAAGAAATGAAGTAATATAGTATGAAAATACAAAAAGTTTCGTATCAAAAAACTCTAAACATGTTTAAGAAGTTATAATATTTTGACTTCAATAAGAAGGTGTCCATACTAGCGAGTCATTACATACCCAAAAGTTAAAAGACGTGGTAACAACTCTAAAGTATAAATCATTATCCCAAACAACTTTGGATAAATATTTTATTTCATCTTAAACATTTTATGTATTGTAAGTATATATTTTTTTTTACAATATATAAATAATTATTACTATATAAAGTCAACTTTTCTTAAGATGGGAATCAGAAGAATTATAACTTATTACAACATAAAATTTATTCTTATTTATAACTATCTCAAATTGGAATTATAGTTTTTGACGAGTATATCGATGTTATTTTTATATAAAGTGGTTTTACATTATTAAGGCTATATTCATGTTCCAAAGAAATTTTAAAATATCTCAATAAGAAGTGTCTTTTTATTTATTTCTTAAATTTGTTGCATGCCTTCAAAAAATTCTTTCCCATATTTTATTTTAGAAAGTAAACAAGGGTAAGACGGTTACATTAAGTATAGGGCAACGTGTCGAAACCAGTAACATTTTGATGGACTTCTAGAATAATCTCTGGTCGCTTCGGTTCCCGCCCTTGCTGTGTTGTTGACAAAACAAAGACCGAAGAAAGTTGCAACAGAAGCCAAACAGACCGGAACATGTGTGGAAGAGCGCGTTGTACTCTGAGAGTCGACGATATCCCCAGGGCTTGTCACCGCACCAACGGCCCCGTCCGCACCGTTAACACGGACAGGTACTCGCAGTCTCCGTCTGTCAAGAGCGCCAACTACTTGTAAGTTACATTTATATCTTCAATCTTAACGTTTTTTTGACTTTTGGCCCATTTAAAATTCTGAATAGGTACCGCCCGTCGTATAATGTTGCACCAGGTTCGAATTTTCCGGTTGTCAGGAGAGATGATGGATCTGACGGCGAAGGTGTTGTTCTACATTGTATGAAATGGGGACTAATTCCTAGTTTCACTAAGAAATCTGAGAAACCTGATTTTTATAAGATGGTAATGCTTGCTCATACTTGTCTTATGATATACTTGTTATGCCTTGAAATTATAACCAAATATTTTACACATTGCATATTAGGGCTGGGATGTTTTGACTTGAAACCGTTGGTCTTTTTTAATCCAACAGCTAAGATTTGAAATAAAAAATTGAATTAAGAGAGATGAGTGGTTGAGAACTTGTCTCATTGCAAGTCGAAAAATCCTGTTCCTTCGGATTATTGATTTCTTTGTTAGCCTATATTTATTTATGATCATTGTGTAAAGGTGGTCTTATTCGACCTATGTATCAAATATAAGAGGGCTGTGTTAATTATGAAAGATTCTGATAGTCAAAATTATACTGTGTCATGGAACCTCACTAAACTTCTTTTTTCTCCTTTTATTTGCATAAACTTTCAAAGTTTAGTGAGGCTAGTTTCATCTTATTTGCAGTTCAATGCACGATCTGAATCAGTATCTGAAAAGGCTTCTTTTCGACGTCTGCTTCCTAAAAGCCGATGCTTAGTGGCAGTAGAAGGGTGTGTATTGTGTCTTGACTTGTTGATAAATTAATCTGTGCCCTCTGTTGCATGATTATATTTTTTATCCTTTTAATTCTGTTGCAGCTTTTCCTGGATGTGATTTAGTTGATTGTTTGATGTTTTTCAAATATATACCACTCGTGTGTTCAAGTATAAGATAACATTTTCCAATGATGTCTTGACATATTTTCTTCTAAATGTCTGTCATATTTAGGAGCTACTTTTGCTGGTTGTAACATTCTAAACTGATAGTGGTGTTTTACTTAATGACCTTTGTAATTCTTCGAATGTTCCATGCTTTACTTGACCTCAATGTATTCTTCAGATTCTATGAATGGAAAAAAGATGGCTCAAAAAAGCAACCTTACTACATTCACTTTAAAGATGGCAGGCCTCTTGTGTTTGCAGCTCTTTATGATTCTTGGGAAAGCTCTGAAGGTGAATCTCGCTTCTAATATATAGATCTCCAAGATGGCAAACATTGCATGACAATTCTTTTGTTGGATCGCCATTTTGTGCCTCATTTTTTTTTTATTGTCTGTTGTTAATTCTCAAATTGACAGCTGTCTGACTTCTTGTTATATTTATTCTGGTATAGACACTGAACTTTTGATACAATTTAATCAAGGAAAACTGCTATCATATAAAATTTATCGGTAAAAATATGATACGTTTGCTGTTAATCTCCACTTTCATAGGAACTCTCTTTTCTTTTTTGGGCTGTTATCAAACATTAAGATTTCAAATTTTCAGATAGAAAACACTTTTCTATCTTTCTTTTCTTTTTTGTCTCAGTTGAGAAGCTTGTTTTTTACTCTGTTCATTCTGCACAGTTATTTTAAGTGTTTGCTTTCTTGCAGGTGAGATATTTTACACTTTTACCATACTTACAACGTCTTCATCATCTGCTTTACAGTGGCTGCATGGTGAGTCATGCTTGTTTTGAATGACATTCATTTCCTGCGCTAGTGTCATACCAAATTTTATGTTTGCCTGTTGTTTTAATTAAGGAAACATTTGTTGAGTAGAAATGTTGTAATTTATTTGAAATGGCAACAACTTAAGCCAAATCTCTGCCACAGATTTGTGTTCTCTTGCTTTATAGATCATGTGATAAATGCTTTAATAATTTATTATATAGCAAAAGCAGACAATCAGACAACATATATTATGATGAAAGTGAAATATTTTCCTCTGATTTTGATCAGAATCAAGTCTGTTGTATTATGTATAACTTTTCCTTTAATCGTGTTAGAGAGGGAAATGTTAAGTTTTATATGCTGGACTCAATATTCTGGACTTTCTTTCCATGCCAATTTTTTGCCAAATTTGAAGCATTTGTAGACTATTCCGTTCGTCAGCATTCACGCACTAATTTATTCATTGATTGGTGATTGTAGACAGGATGCCTGTGATTTTGGGTGATAAGGGAGCAACAGACATATGGCTAAATGGTTCTTCATCTTCCAAATTTGATATGATGCTTAAACCATATGAAGATTCGGATTTGGTATGTTCTTTTATGAATATTGTAATGGCATGAGATATATATATATATATATATGTTTCCTGAACTCTAATACTCTGTTATCCCTAGGTTTGGTATCCGGTGACACCTGCAATGGGTAAGGCATCTTTTGATGGGCCAGAGTGCATTAAGGAGGTACGTATGGTTGGTTTTTCTATTACCGAATGTAATTTAATAGGATAACGTTTGTACCCAACTTAATCATGTCTATTATCAGACGTTTTAGTTAATTTCAATCTCCTTGTTTACATAATCACATTTAACATCTGGGATTAGATAGCAGCTTTAATTCAGATAGGTACGAAATCTAAACTCTGAACGGATGTCTTACTTCTACTGGCTGTGATATAGGCATTGAATTTGGGTATGTGGTTGTCACATGAATGAAGAGAAAACCTTTAGAACAAGTTTATTAGACTGGTCCCGTAAGAGAAATAGCAGATGTTGCATTATTTTATTATAAGACGACTGACCAACTGAAAAAAAAAAATCACTAGGAACTGATGATTTCTCTTCACGTAAGGAATTTTCATTAGATTTTGATTCTGGGTATACCCTAAAAGATAATTATATCACATTCTGCAGATACAGTTGAAGACAGAGGGGAAGAATCCTATCTCAAACTTTTTCTTGAAAAAGGAAAGCAAAAATGAAGGATGTTTAAACTTTTTGAATACAAATACAAGTTCGATTGACGAGTCTGTGAAGGCAAATCTGCCAAAAGGCTCGGAGGAAGAACCCAACAAGGAAATAAAAGAAGAACAAGAATTGAACCTAGGCTATAATTCATTTGATAGATCTGCAGAGACAATTCCGTCAAAAAGCCTGAAAGAGGCACTCGTTACTGCAGATGACATAGGAACACAGGCTTCTTCAGCGAAAGCAGAGCATGATTTAAAATCACTTGTTTCTATACTTCCTAATGAGGGTACCAAAAAGTGTAAAACCAAGCGAGACTATGAGCGGTTTCTAGCTGATTCAAAGCCACCTATAGGTAGAACTGATAAGTTGGGCGTTAGTCCTGTCAAGAGGAAGGGAAACCTTAAGGATGGTGATGATAAACAGCCGACACTGTTTTCCTACTTCGGGGAAAAATAGTTCCTCTGGTTTTGGATTCTGGCTATAAAAATGATGTCCACCTATGTAATTGACATTAACAGTTTATGTATGACTACAAAAATGCTGTCTACCTTTGTAATTGACATTTAACACTTTATGTAGAATCAGGTAGTGGTTTTGGACGGAACAATTATGGCTTGTCAGGGGAGTTATCTGCATGCAGGCATTTTTGGGCATGGCTTATGTGTGTCTAGTTCCTGCTGGGAGAACATGATTTGTCCACACAATCGGAGAACTTGGACGCAGGGGTGAGAATCGGACCTGCATGGGCCACAAACTGTTGACGCTTGATTTTGGACGCCAACGACTCGCACGTAGGAAACGCTAAGCTGACTCAAGAGACACACGTGATGGATCTATGAGATTTGAATATGGAGCTGAGATTATATATTTTGCAGAAAAAAATAAATAAAAGATTGGCAAGAGGGGGTTTTATAGTGGTTCGGATGCTCAACAAGCGACTCTTATATCCACCGTTATTTATGCTCACTGACTATTTCTATGATTTTGCTCGTAAGACATACAAAGATGAAAAAATACAGTGTTTATAGAGAGAGAATGAAATGAAGCTTAACTCTCAGCCCAGCCCCTTCTTCGGAAAGAGGAGTGCCCATTATACACCTTTGTACTCAATGTAATGAGTGTTTTGCAAGTTATCTTGACACATGGAAGACTCTCGTCTATTCATTTCTTGAAATGAGATATGGTTGGTGAGAATATCTTTGAAGATATGGGCTTGATAACTAGTACAAGAAGAAATTAAATAAGCTGACAGAGACGTGACTTTTTACGCATAAAAACTTTGTTACTCAATTTTGAATTGTCACATTCTGCACCACCAATTCATACATGAACTCATGATTATGAAAAAGCAAAAACATAAAAAAGAACACGAATATTCTGGTGACATAAACTCTTATCAAAATTATCAATTAGTAACGAAAAGCCAAAAATTAGGTTGGGGGTACACAATTATCAGAGATGGTTATGCTGCTATAAGTTTCTACAATTAAAAACCGAGGGAAATACTCAAATCTGTTGAAGATGTAAACCTCAAACCTAACCTACCTCGGGATAATTGAATTCTTATTTAATTTTTGGAGTTGGGGCTAGAGTATGGAAGCGTGCAATGTTGATTGCTATGGAATTCTTGTCGCATTGACTTTCAACTGTTCCTTACTTAATAAAAGATACTGCAACACATAAGCAAGGTACTTGTCCTTATAATGCTATAATTAATTGAATTCATCTCCAAGCTGCTGCAGCACTTATTAATATGGATATATTTACAGACCGTATTTCCCTGGATTTGCAGTGGGTCAATGTCTTCATCCAACATGGTTATTGTTACGGATGTCTCAGAGATATAATAATTTTCACTGCGTAAATGCATATTTGAAAGAGAATTAAAATACCCAGCCTTTCAGAAACTTTAAACTGGTAAAAGATTAGATTTATTTTTTTATGGCTGCTGCTAATCAGCAAAAGCCTTCAATCATATTAATAACAAAAGCTGAAAAAGGGAAAGAGAAAAAAAATGTCTCCTAATAATTCAATCAAGGCACTTACATGCATAGATTTATTGTAATCTTATTTCACAGCACATTAAAGGGCAAAAAATGAACGTGATGATACAAGATCACTGAATTGAAATATTGACAAAATCTAATATCTATTTGTTTCTTTGCAGAATGAAACCCCTATTTCCAGGTAAAACAAGCACTGAAACAATGCATAAATGAGGCAATATTTACTCATTTGTCAGATCGAGGCGTACAGCTGCTTGGATTTGAATTACGTTTCTTCAAGAAGGCTTCTAGGTTCTGAAAACATTTAAGTGGCCCAACCTGTGTATACAGTACCCCTGGACAAGCTTCATGTTTTACACCAAAAAAAACATGCAAAAAGATGCGTAAATAATCAAGACAATTTTCCTGCTCAATTGAAAAGCATGATGACCCAGGATTTCAAACACCCATCTAGTGAATATTCGAAATTGGTGCTCTTAACTAACTTATCCAGGATCAAAATTATGTTTTCTAAATATCAGGAAGAAATTTATATTGGAGAATCATAAGGTAAGAGGGACCCATTTGTCTTCATTTCTCACTCCCTTATGCCCTACCTGTATACATCTCTAGAATTTACTATGGCCTTTAAATTGCCTCCCATTCTTGATTTTCAATCAAAAACAACTCAAACAAACATGGGATTGTCACATGAATCCATCTATATATGCACAAGGTCATCATATATCTCATTGCCTCAATCCGTGCCAATAGACTGAGAATCAAACTAGAAAAGCTCGGTCCAAATTGCCAGCATGTCTATTCTCCTGGCACCGCATTTGCAAATTACAGAGAACTGATTAGAGGAGAAGAGAGATTGGTGTTGAGATCTTGTGAATGGAAGGCGTAGGGGCGCATTTGTTTAATGTAAAATGAATTGGGGCAAAAATGACACGTAGACTAGTGTGAATCTCCCTTTGGAAAAGTCACCAACAAAACATTCCTGCAGTACATGATAAATGGGTATTACACAAAATAATATAAGTCTTATCATACTTTTACCTTAGTTTGATGAAAGGCTAGAGGACAATACACACATATAGATAGAGCAAGCAAGAGAAAGAGAAAGAGAGAGAAATTGACACCTCCAGTGCCTCTATGAGGGAGCTGATTATATATGTAATCCAACCTCGTAATTATTTGCCTGAATGTTGGTCTTGAATGGCTCCTCACTCCAACATTCCTCAATTAACCTTCAGATGAAACATAAGATCAAGGTTTTTCAAAGTCAGAACCATCCATCAGGAGAAAAAGAAACAGAACATGGTTGAAAATAATCTGTAATCAGACAATGTCATTTGACCATAGCACAATGAGACAACAAATACAAATACTAAGGACCCCTCTAAGAGAATGTCATAGAAACGAATGGAAAACTAGAATGGCTAGATCTTAAGACTTCATGAAATGGATTTTCAAATGTTATTAGCTTTGGAAATTCTTTGAACCTTGTTACTTAGAGGCAGAATGTATGCATGTATAGACCAACTGAAAAAGTACTTTATCTCTTTTAAAATAACAGTTCAAGTCCAATAATGTCGAACTCTGCCCTTGCATATGGATCCCTCCAATGGTATATCATTTTAGGATCCTGCATTCATATGACTTCATTCTTTTCTTTTTTGCTGCATAAGAAACAGAACATACTTGTATATGAGTGAATGCCATGCTAGCTTGTATCTGAATGATGTGAATAGCAGAGAATCACAGGCAAGGCAGGATACAAGCACCCACAAAGCTGAGGTGATTGTTTCGCAATATAAACTAGCATCAAAAACCAGTAATATCCAGTAATGTCAATCTTATCCATAGACTTACTGTGATTGTATAAATGAAAAAGAAAAACAATATTATACCAGGACGTACTCTCTTAACCATATGCATAACACTTTGGGGGAGCTCTGAATGGTGGGCGCTCATTTGCAACATATACTTTAGGAATCTTTTTTTGCCTTGTGGAAAATGGTGGACAACCTTCAATCATCTAGAGTAACAGAGAGATGGCATATATTATTGCAACCCGTAAAACCATCAAATAGTGTACAAATATCTTATCTAGACCATCTAAACTCATGGAATTATACTACAATAACCAAGTAGCTTACATCAGAGAAATAAAAGAAAAAAGTTATATAATCCACAGAGCCAACTTTGTGATTGTGAAGAAACAAGATTATTAAATGTATTACATAACACACTTAATTACACTTCTATATTTATTCATAAGAACAACTTTGTGATCAGGACATGAAAAGCTGATATATGATGAATTGTGTAAATAGTTGTGCACATAAAATAAATGACGCATTTTAGGCCTAAAAGCTACACCATTGAAGCAAACCTAAACATTTGAAAAATGCACTTTCATTCTAACCACTTTGAGTAATAGATCTCTTTATTCCAATGGACAGCAAAATAGATTGTGAAGATCAAACATCATTGTAGTGTCAGCAATAAAAATTGATAAACAAACTAATCTCCTGGAAATGAAACCTCAAATCATAACTAAACTAGGTTGATCCAGAGAACTCAATTTTCATGGAAGCATCCATCCACTATTGGCCTTGAATATCTATAATAACACTACAAGTGTCCTCAACTTTGACATCTCTCATGTGATAATAATTAGGTAATAAATCAGGTGTGAACTAGAATTCCATATTTGCTACCACAGATAATCCAAAGTCATGGGTAATTGAGGTATGAATTAAAAAAAACTAGTAAATAAGTTGCCAAGAGCCAAAGACAGTATTCATGTCTACTAATTAAAATCCAAAATTAACAGCAAGAGAGGAAACTCTTGTAAGATCAAAGCAAATGAGAACACGTCACTTTAGTGTCATATTCTTCTTTTGTAAACCTCTGGGGCCACATATCTACCTGCTCAGAAGAAATAGATTGCATGAGCCATTGCCATTAAAATTAATAATATTCAATTTATAATTTCCAAAAGAATTAAATTTGTATATTGCAAGGCCCTGCTTGGAAATCTCTTAAACAGCAACTCGTGCGGAAATTTTGAGGGTGTATCCTTAATCTCTTCTGCAAAGAAGAGCAAGCCATTGAACAACCACCTAAAAATCCATTGTAAAAAACAGGCCCATTCTTTCGCCAGGCAAAAATCAAGGCTGAATCTGTATCATATGTAGCCTGCCAAGACTAGCATTGATCAACAAAAATGAGCATACAGGTTTAAACCGAAGCAGATAACTACAGGAAGTTTCTGGCATGTCACAGGTGCTGTCTTCCTAACTGTATTTGAAAATTTCAGTATCTTGCTAATCCAAAGTCTGCAATTCAGATGCCCAGAATCATCCGCAGTATATTTCGTTATCTCAATCATGATGATTCAGAAATTTCAAGTAGTTTTAACCAATCAGGTGCTAATTATACATACTTCATATACTTGAGAAGAAACTTGGTAACTGGCATATATATTATATAGAATGAAAACATACGAAGGTTCAAGATCTCGATGAATTATGGCTCAGGTTATGCTCAGCAAATAATTCATTCCCTGCAAAATATGTCAGGAGCTTCAGTCAAGATTTAAGGGCAAATCAAATAATTCATATATATGTGTGTAGTTTTCTCCAATGCTTGAGAGTAAAAAGTATGTGAAAATTGTTTTTTTTTTTTTTTTTTTTTTTTTGCTGTTTTAGAGGGGAGGATTACAGAGAGATTGTGGTGAAGAGAGAGAGAAATTTACCTTGTGAAATGTTGAGAATCCAACTTTTAATAAATTAATAAATGCACTAATATTTTTAATTTGAATTTTTAATCTATCTGTTTTCAACCGTTGGATGTATCCAATGGCCTAATATAAGTAATTTGCAAAAGACAGCACTAAAGACTCACTAATTAATATTATTAATAACTCCCCATTACTCCATATCCCACCAAATGAGTAAAAGAGAAAAGACACTACTGTTATAGAAAAATCAAACAAAAATAAGCAGGTCGCAATCCCGCAAGCTTGGTCGTCATGTAAATTCAGTCAACGCAGGTAATTTGTCTCATGCTGATTCTATGTAGTTCAAGAATTCTTTTCCAGAATCAGCCCAAGAGCCGGGACACACTAAGATTTAATTTTAAATGCAACAACTTACCATCTTTTTCAGTTTCTAGAGTTTCTTCAAGGGAAACAATTTCAGAAAGGGTCACAGCCTATGATACTTTCTAGTTATCTGGTCCGCTGGTCAAACATAAAATCTCTCTAGCCCTAATGATATAGACATCTTGTACCTATTATTTACTTTCTTACAATTTTCAGCCGATAATACGATTGCACAACAATCAGCGAATCAGCGGGTCAATAGACTCAATACAATTGTGCAGCAAATGTACTGTCGATGGAACGGAATCCTAAAGGAATAAGGCAATAGCGGATATTGGATAATCAGCAGTCAAATATGCCAATTGTAACATATCGACTTATTTAATTAAGAAATATTATCTCCACAAATTCCATATATTTCTATAAATTACATAGCTTATAATGTTATTTGCTACAATAAAATTTTTAAAAGGAAAAAAACATTTTTTAATTGCTGCACAGGAAATTCCTGGAAACATTGGCGTTAACAAGTGCATCTTTGAATGACAAATAAGGAAATGGAAATCAAGTGCCATGTTCGGATATACATAAAGAGAAATAGAAAACTTGTATAAAATCCTTGTAGAATCAAATAAAAACCACCTCAAATTCCAATAAAACACTTTCTCCAGGTTGCAACTCTAACGATTATGCACAGCATCTTAAATCCTGCTTTAGTCAGAATAGTGGTAAAACAAATATGCGGCACAAAAACGTACCTAGCGATGTCCAGTGGCAAACTTCACTGCCGTGTGGGTTCAATGCACCCTTTTCTTCAAATATGCGCGAAGATTCCCTGCCAAGAAAATTTACTCAGACAGCACAAAAGGGGAAGTGAAAACAAATGAGATTAACTTCTTGCACTCCTCTTTATAGTGAAGTGACACAAACTTCCTCATGTTGTAAATGCTTCCATTGTCATGATATGCTATATAAATGGAAAGATATTTAGATAAAGGTGAGGTTTTTGGGTCAACTCAATATGAAGAGGAGATAATAAGCCTCTGAATGAAGTTTTCATTTCCTTCACAAAAAAAGATATGAAGCTTGTTTTTTTCACAGATTTCAGGGAATAACATTGGGCTTTTTGTTTTCACATGCGTCCTACAAAGTGTCAAGCAGGGGCTAGCAAATAATGTAACAACTATGCAACAGGCTGCTATGTGCTCATTCTATAGAGAAATGATCCGGAGACCAAATTTCAAATGTAAATATAATATAATATTTAATGTATACTAACACCAAGAAGAAGCAAAGGAAATTGTAACAGTAATTTGATGAGATTAGAATGAGCATAGAGAAGTATAATCCACAGTTTACAATTTGTTTATCATGTGGTCTTCTACAAATTTCAAGAGTTACATGAAAATTCCACATTTATTATACACTTCAAACATCAACATTGAACTACTAGACCTCACAATCTAGACATGACTCACAGCATAAAAATTTTAAAAAACATTTAGAAAAAAAAAAAAAAAAAAAAATCACTTTTGAACACAATGTTGAGGCCAAAGATGTATACATCTATTTCGGTATTTTATACAAGTTACTGGTAAGGAATAGGTTCCAGCACCATACCTCAACTATCCGTAACAGAGATTATAATGCTAATCCTTATTAATCTTATCATATTGTTCTGTAGTATTACCACACTGAAAGGGAAATACCCACATGAGAATGTGATAGAATAATAGATTATGCAATTTCAGTACCCCCAAGACAAATGATGAAACATCACAAGATCACAGGATAATCAGCAGCTTATAAGAAGTAATCTTCTGGGATCTTGTGATTCCAAACTAAATTTAACCTTGTAGATATTCTGTGACAATCATCATCGGATTGCTTTGAGTTACAGCACCCAAAAACTGGACAACTTTGGATGACGTATTCTCTGAAGTAATGCAAGCTCATCTCTGAATGCCTTCCTGGAATACGAACAGACATTGAAACTCCCACAATGATAAGAATTATACAAGAAAATTAGTTCAAAAATTTAACCTAACACAAATGGTTAAAAGAAGTAAGTATACTGAAAAAAGTCAGAAACAGCCAAGACCAACCCACACTTTATTCTCATCAGTGAGCACTTCCTCTCCAAGTGTCTTAACAGCAACCTGAATACCACGCCATGATGCCATGCGAAAGGTTCCCTATAACAAACAAAATGTCAGAGAGGTGAAAAGTAATACTGTAAATGGAAATGGAAGACCATATGCTAATATTTCCTTGGATGACTCTAATCTTGTGCGAAGGTCAAAGCTCAAGCAAAAATCAACGCTCTCATTGCTTCTCATTTGTAAACATTTCCTTCTGACTTCTCCTATGACATTGTACTTAGAAAAGTCTTGAAAACTAAAATACGATGACAGTCTAACATACCGTTATTACACAATGTGGAACATGAGGGTTATTCTGTTAACGATTCTACATTAGTGATGCCCCAGTCATAGTTGGAATTCCTAAGTTTTAAAGGTGCAATTTAACAAATTTATAATATAATCATTATATGGAGAAAAAAGAAAATTCACTGCTCATTAAAATAAGAGTTCACATGCTGAGCTATAGCCCAAAAATGTCATCATCAAAACGATAAAAAAAAATATGTACCAGCCATTTGGCTTTGCCACCTCTCTTCCATTGTTAACAAACATTTTCAAATGCACATGAAAAGATACAATAGATTAACTTTTTAATTCTTATAAGAAAATAGATATTAGAGTGCAAAATTTGTTGGAAAGCAAGTGGCAGGTTCCCTCTGCACTGACAAATTTATTTGTTGTTCAAAACAAATGGTACCATACATATTTCACTTATAGAGGAAGAGTGGGGAAAAAAATACTGGTTTCCAAATTCGAAAAAACAGCATCAAGCAAAAGAACCCAGGAAACTTTCAATTTCATATTAGTTATCATTGTGGGCAAAAGAGAATCTATATCACTAGCCTAGCTAATGCAAAAGAACAAGCTATAATATATCAGTAGCACAAATTTGTGAATAGTAATTACAAATTATAAGTCAAAAACTGTTTTTGAATTTGATACACTACTCGTTAAAAAATTACATAGTGGTAAGTTACAGGTTTGAAACTAAAACTAAGAAAGCAGTAATGATAACAATAAGCAACAGCCAAGGAGAAAGTTTATACACCTTTGTTATCTCAATGCTGTTGGAAAAAATCAAGCTCTGCAGGATCAATTTCCTACTCAGGGACTTCACGAGCTTTTGGACATGCATGGGAGCTATCTAAAATGACAGAGACAAATATCATACAATTAAATAAGTTAAGGACACCATCTTAAAAACAAAAATGACAAAGTGCCACAGGAACGGAAAAACCGGGCATCAGACGGGTAATACATACCGGAGGCTTTGCACCATGTTTCTCCAAAAGCTTGATTATGTCGTGGTTTTTGTAATATACTGCATCGCAAGAGGCTGTTAAATAAACGGTGAACATTATCTCATTGTTATGGTACTTATTGTTAAATTTTAGGAATGATTACACAGAAATGCATAAGGCATACGAAACATTAAGCAGGAATAACTGAACTCAATTTAGTTGATTTAATTGAGATATTGGTTTGGTTAATTCTACACGTGATAACTTCTCTTTGTAATACACTATGGTTAGTAACCACGGCCAGTCCTTTTACGTTTCGAATGAATTATCTCGTCATAACCTAACAATGCAAAGTTAATATAATGTTGTATTGGTGAATTGGATTTAACTTAAATGATTGTAATGTGACAGCACCACAATAACGATAAAATTATATTGGTACAATAACAACCACTTGCATTATATTAACAGGTGTGAATTAGTTACAAATACATAAACGGACAGCATGAATGAAATTACCGTGCTGCCCCACGGTCTTTGGGATCGACTTCGGCTCCACGGCTGAGCAAACAACTGAACAACATCGGTCTACCCCTGGCAAGCCGCAACATGCAAAGCGGTGCGTTATCGATGTCACGGTAATTGACACGGTGCCGGAGTCCCATAGTCCTTGATTCCCTCCAAATCTCCCTCATTGGCCATGTACATTAGCCGAACCCTGGGTCTATCGCCGCCTCCGAGCCATCCGCATCCGGGGCTTGAACGCTGGTCCGGCGCCAGAGAGGGACTGCTTTCCTAAGCGAATCTAGCAGGCGATTTGACTCCATTGGGGTACTTAGGCTCAATTGGAGAGTCTCAACATTATAACAAAAGGAGTTTAAATTTAAAGGAGAATAAAACAGCAATAATGGAAAAATAAATAAAGATAAGAACAACGATCGAGCTGGCGTGTGGTTGAAGGTTGTGGGTTGGGGGTAGTTTACCATAGACAACTTGTCAAAGACTGTGATGTCGTTACAGTTGATGGTTTTGAAATTTGCCAAGAATACGGTAAAGTGTATAAGTAGAATAAAGAATGAGAAGCTAGAGTTACAGCGCTTAGGTCGTAAGATATGAACAGTTAATTCGGTGATTATGAATTTATGAGTAAATGAACAGAAAAATCGTTGTTCTGATTTTGGATGTTATTAGTCACGATTTTATAAGTTGACAAATGAATTTGTATACAAAATTAAATCAATCAATACTTATGATACATATAATGATTTGATAATTAAAATGTGTCACTCAAATTTATACACAAGAGTTTGTATATAAATTTCATATGTAAAAAAGAAAATTATCAAGTAACTATAATACCTATAAAATAATGATATTTATAATACTATTATATAAAATAGTAATTACTATTAGTTTTTAAAATTACTGAAATCTTATATACTTAACAACTAAACATGAAAATATAAATAATATAAAATGATATACTTTGCCCCTAACCAAAACACACCTAACAATAATCTTCATAAAATCAGTAATTTAACCTTTTAACCCAGCAGATTTCTTCTTTCTAATCTCCACCAAATGCATTCAAATTACAGTGAAAATTTCGATTGACCAATGGAGGGAGTTTGGGTTTTGTTAAAAAATTTGAATGTGAGGCGAGAGAGTTAGGGTTGTTATATATCAAGGAGTATTAGATATTTGAAAATGTGGAAGGTTATATGTATTTGTCAAGAAGTATTACGTATTTGAAAATGTGGAAGGGATATTTGAAAGAGATTTTTTTTTTTTTTTTTTTTGAGGCTAGATTTTAATTAATCTCATAATTAAATACAGTGAACCCTTATAGTCATAATAGTGAAACTAATTATTTTATTATTATGAGAATGTTATAACTTAATAGATAGTAATTACAAAATTATTTGTTTTGATTTCTTATTTATTAATCATGTATATTCTTTCTTTTTGTGTACAGTATTAAAATTTCAATTCAGTTTAATATGTATTAATTTTAATTTAATGCTTCAATTGCCTGTGTAGACGTAAAAATCTACCCGTACGGAAGGGGGGTCTAATCCATGAGGCTGAGGCACTAACGATCCGCTGCAACTGCCACAGTAGAGAAACAAACGCGCGAAATGACAGGAAAACACCGGGGTGGTGTTTGCCGTAGGCACTCCTACGTCAAGTAAAGCAAGCTGAAAGAGGCCAGTATAGTGAGGGCTAGGGATAGAGAAGTTAACGGAAGTCTAGTCGGGATGTGACTATGGCAGTGATGTAAAGCTCTCAAGTAGAAGCTTCGGGTGTGAAGGTGTAGTGTCATGTCCCTGTGAGAGGGTTGACCTACTTATATAGGATTGTCTGGTCTCCCAGTCTGGTGGGAGTAGGAGTCCTAGTGTAACTCTGATATGAACCTAGAGGAATAGGGTGGTGGTGAGCTGTCTTACAGTGTTCGAATAGGAAGGTGATCCCGAACAGGAAAGTAACCTAAGTAGGAAAGTGACCGCGGGGGCATGGGCTCGAATTCGGTATAGGTCCAGAAAGTGAGCTGGGATTGAGAGGCCGCGCCCAGATGGTTTGGGCCGGCTGTATCTTGTATCAATGGGTTTAATTCGGAGGATCGCATCGAGATTGGGCTTGGTCTCTTCCACATTGTCAGACCGTTTTCTATTTGGGCCAGGACGATTTTGGCCTAACAGCCTGCTTTAGAAACAGATAAAAGACGGTGTTGAAACTAACAAAGATAAAGTTTTGATAAAATTGGAAATAGTTGCTTCATAGTTGTCAAATGTTTAAACATTGCAAAATTAGAAACTTGATATCGATGAATTGCAAATTACTGCCAAATGAGTAATTAGATTCAACAGCTTAACTACATTAATCAATGGATTAATGTCTGTATCAATCATTTCAATGAGCAGCGTGTCATATATGTTTTAACTAAAAAGAAATCATTCTTACAATTAAACAAGAAAAAGAAATGAAGTAATATAGTATGAAAATACAAAAAGTTTCGTATCAAAAAACTCTAAACATGTTTAAGAAGTTATAATTTGACATTCAATAAGAAGGTGTCCATACTAGCGAGTCATTACATACCCAAAAGTTAAAAGACGTGGTAAAACTCTAAAGATAAATCATTATCCCAAACAACTTTGGAAAATATTTTATTCATCTTAAACATTTATGTTATGTAAGTATATTTTTTTTACAATATATAAATAATTATTACTAATAAAGTCACTTTCTTAAGATGGGAATCAGAAGAATTATAACTTATTACAACATAAAATTTATTCTTATTTAAACTATCCTAATGGAATTATAGTTTTTGACGAGTATATCGATGTTATTTTTATATAAAGTGGTTTTACATTATTAAGGCTATATTCATGTTCCAAAGAAATTTTAAAATATCTCAATAAGAAGTGTCTTTTATTATTCTTAAATGTTGGATGCCTTCAAAAAAATCTTTCCCAATTTTATTTTAGAAAAGTAACAAGGGTAAGACGGTTACATTAAGTATAGGGCAACGTGTCGAAACCAGTAACATTTGATGGACTTCTAGAATAATCTCTGGTCGCTTCGGTTCCCGCCCTTGCTGTGTTGTTGACAAAACAAAGACCGAAAGAAAGTTGCCAACAGAAAGCCAAACAGACCAGAACATGTGTGGAAGAGCGCGTTGACTCTGAGAGTCGACGATCCCCCAGGGCTTGTCACCGCACCAACGGCCCCGTCCGCACCGGTAACACGGACAGGTAACTCGCAGTCTCCGTCTGTCAAAAGCGCCAACTACTGTAAGGTATATTATATCTTCAATCTTAACGTTTTTTGACTTTTGGCCCATTTAAAATCTGAATAGGTACCGCCCGTGTATAGTTGCACCAGGTTCGAATTTTCCGGTTGTCAGGAGAGATGAGGATCTGACGGCGAAGGCGTTGTTCTTCCATTGTATGAAATGGGACTAATTCCTAGTTTCACTAAGAAATCTGAGAAACCTGATTTTTTAAGATGGTAAGCTTGCCATTGTCTTATGATATATGTTATGCCTTGAAATTAACCAAATATTTTACAAATTGCATATTAGGGCTGGGATGTTTTGACTTGAAACCGGTGGTCTTTTTTAATCCAACAGCTAAGATTTGAAATAAAAATTGAATTAAGAGAGATGAGTGGTTGAGAACTTGTCTCATTGCAAGTCGAAAAATCCTGTTCCTTCGGAGTTATTGATTTCTTTGTTAGCCTATATTTATTTATGATCATTGTGTAAAGGTGGTCTATTCGACCTATGTATCAAATATAAGAGGGCTGTGTTAATATGAAGATTCTGATAGTCAAAATTATACTGTGTCATGGAACCTCACTAAATTCTTTTTCTCCTTTTATTGCATAAACTTTCAAAGTTTAGTGAGGTAGGTTCATTTATTTGCAGTTCAAGCACGATCTGAATCAGTATCTGAAAAGGTTCTTTTCGCGAGTCTGCTTCCTAAAAGCCGATGCTTAGGGCAGTAGAAGGGTGTGTGATTGTGTTTGACTTGTTGAAAATTAATCTGTGCCTCTGTGCATGATATATTTTGATCCTTTTAATTCTGTTGCAGCTTTTCTGGATGTGATTTAGTTGATTGTTGTGTTTTCAAATATTACCACTCGTGTGTCAAGATAAGATAACATTTTCAATGAGTCTTGACATATTTTCTTCTAAATATCGTCATATTAGGCGTACTTTTGCTGTTGAACATCTAAACTGATAGTGGGTTTTACTTAATGACCTTTGTAAATTCTTCGAATGTCCATGCTTTACTTGACCTCATGTATTCTTCAGATTCTATGAATGGAAAAAAGATGGCTCAAAAATCATGAAAGGTGTACATTAATGATAATATATAATTATAATGTTGAATTCTTTTAAACATAGAAGCTAATGATAATTATTAAAAAAAATCCGATTAATAATTTGTCTTTGATTTATGTTTTTGTTTACTCTATATATAGATTATAGATATTATTATGAAATAAAATGATGCAAGTATAGATTAGATGGTTATGCCGTCCTGCCAACTTGCTCATAAAATTCAGGAGTCTGTTGGAGTTTTTCAGAATCTTTTCTACCAAGAGAACCAGTCAACTAAAATTTTACGATCACCTTTGAATAAGTGACATATATGTATATTTTGAATTGAGTAGAAAAGTAGTATTGGCTATTAATGGAAAGAGGCATGTCTAAATTGGTTATTTATTAATTTAAATATTAGATGCACAAGAAAATTTGGTGAATGGTGATGAAGCAGGGAACATGTTTCTCTTCTCATAGGTGATGGGGATTTGGAGGCTTAGAGATTTGAGCTCTTGTGTTTTGACAAGCACCAAAAAAATATTGAGATTAGTGATCACCATTATATTATAATAACTTTTACATGGGTTAAACTAAATTACTCGATACACACCCAACTGTACTAATGATTCACGAGACAAGGTTAGTAGTCTTATTTTCGTTGAATCATATTTTATCTTAACTTAATATCCTATTAATTAGAAACATTCTGGACATGGATCAGAGAATTAAGAAACGCTTGTTTCTTATCAAACAAAAGGGTTAACTTGTTTTTTTCTAACTAGATAATGGTTTAATGACACTTTTTTACCTAGTAACTTTTAAAATATCATTTTACTAACTAAATTTATATTCCGACAATGAATAGAAAACAATCTCGATCTAGACTGTTGTAACTTTTGAAGAATGGAGACAGTTGAGTCTTTTGATGGTGGAATATTGGACTTTGGTGGTTGGTATTGATCGAAATTTGACTTGAGAGGAACAGCTGAATAAACCCTAATTAGTCAATTATCGACGATTAGTGGCGTCGGCAGGAGTAAGGTTTGAGAGATTTTAGTGAGTGATGATTAGAAAAAATAATAGTGGTGGTGTGAGATTGCAACTTTGTCGGAATCAGAAATAAAATATAAATTTAGATAATAAAGTGGTATTTGAAAAGTCGGTGGTGAAAAAGTATTATTAAACCATTATTTAGGTGGGAAAAAGTCGTTATCAAAAACAAAATCCAACTTTGAACCATTACTTTTGTTGAAGCTTGATTTTGGACGCCAACGACTCGCACGTGAGAAACGCTGAGCTGACTCAGGAGACACACGTGATGGATCTATGAGATTTGAATATGAAGCTGAGATTATATATTTTGCAGAAAAATAAATAAAAGATTGACAAGAGGGGGTTTTTATAGTGCTTCGAATTCTCAACAAGCGACTCCTACATCCACTGTTATTTTATTGCTCACTGACTATTTCTATGATTTTGCCCGTAAAGCATACAAAAATGAAGAAATACAGTGTTTACAGAGAGAGAATGAAATGAAGCTCAACTCTCAGCCCAACCCCTTTCTTCGGAAAGAGGAGTGGCTATTTATACACATTTGCACTTAATGTAATGAGTGTTTTGTAAGTTACCTTGACACATGGAAGACTCTCGTCCATTCATTTCTTGAAAGGAGATATGGTTGGTGAGAATATCTTTGGAGACATGGGCTTGGCAGCTGGTACAAGAAGAAATTAAATGAGTTGACAGAGGTGTGACTTTTTAGGCATAACAGAAGCCCCCCAGTTTTTGGAGTGCGTGATCGCGCTTCAGAAACTAAGGTCTTTGATCTGAATAGCTGCAGTCTCGAACTGAAGAGCTTGAACTATTCCTGTCGTGATTGAGTGCTGAGAGCTAGGAGCTGATCGCGATCTGTTAGGAAAACGACCTAAAATCTGTTAGGAGCTCGACCTGAACGAGCATGACCTGAGCACATAATTAGCACGACTTGGGCTCGACTTGAGCACATAACGAGCACGACCTAAGCACATAACGAGCACGACTTGGGCTCGACTTGAGCACATAACGAGCATGACCTGTGCTCGACTTGAACGAGCACGACCTGGGCTCAACTTGAACGCATAACGAGCACGACCTGGGCTTAACCTGAACGAGCACGACTTGGGCTCGACCTGAGCATATAACGAGCATGACCTGAGGGTGCGATGAGCGATCTGGCCACGTGATCTGAACGGTCTTGAACGTGCGATTTGAGCGTGCGATCAGCGATCTGACCACGCAATTGGAAAATTCTGACATGTGCGATCTGCGATCTGGCTACGCGATCGGAGAACTCTGACACGTGCGATCTGCAATCTGGCCATGTGATCGGAGAACTCTGACACGTGCGATCTGCGATTTGGCCACGCGATCGAAGCTCTAATGCGTGCGATTGGCGATCTGGCCACGCGATTGGAGAGCTGATTCGTGCGATCTACGATCTGGCCACATGATCGGAGAACTCGGACGCGTGCGATCTATGATTTGTCCACACAATCGGAGAACTTGGACGCAGGGTTGAGAATCGGACCTGCATGGGCCACCAAACTGTTGACGCTTGATTTTGGACGCCAACGACTCGCACGTAGGAAACGCTAAGCTGACTCAAGAGACACACGTGATGGATCTATGAGATTTGAATATGGAGCTGAGATTATATATTTTGCAGAAAAATAAATAAAAGATTGGCAAGAGGGGGTTTTTATAGTGGTTCGGATGCTCAACAAGCGACTCTTATATCCACTGTTATTTTATTGCTCACTGACTATTTCTATGATTTTGCTCGTAAGACATACAAAGATGAAAAAATACAGTGTTTATAGAGAGAGAATGAAATGAAGCTTAACTCTCAGCCCAGCCCCCTTCTTCGGAAAGAGGAGTGCCCATTTATACACCTTTGTACTCAATGTAATGAGTGTTTTGCAAGTTATCTTGACACATGGAAGACTCTCGTCTATTCATTTCTTGAAATGAGATATGGTTGGTGAGAATATCTTTGAAGATATGGGCTTGATAACTAGTACAAGAAGAAATTAAATAAGCTGACAGAGACGTGACTTTTTACGCATAACAACTTTGTTTACTCAATTTCTGAATTGTCACATTCTGCACCACCAATTCATACATGAACTCACTGATTATGAAAAAAGTCAAAAACATAAAAAAGAACACGAATATTCTGGTGACATAAACTCTTATCAAAATTATCAATTAGTAACGAAAAGCCAAAAATTAGGTTGGGGTTACACAATTATCAGAGATGGTTAATGCTTGCTATAAGTTTCTACTAATTAAAACCGAGGGAAATACTCAAATCTGTTGAAGATGTAAACCTAAACCTAAACCTACCTCGGGATAATTGAATTCTTATTTTAATTTTTGGAGTTGGGGCTAGAATATGGAAGCATGCAATGTTGATTGCTATGGAATTCTTGTCGCATTGACTTTCAACTGTTCCTTACTTAATAAAAGATACTGCAACACATAAGCAAGGTACTTGTCCTTAATAATGCTATAATTAATTGAATTCCATCTCCATGCTGCTGTGCAGCACTTATTAATATGGATATATTTACAGACCGTATTTCCCTGGATTTGCAGTGGGTCAATGTCTTCATCCAACATGGTTTATTGTTACGGATGTCTCAGAGATATAATAATTTTCACTGCGTAAATTGCATATTTGAAAGAGAATTAAAATACCCAGCCTTTCAGAAACTTTAAACTGGTAAAAGATTATTGATTTATTTTTTTTATGGCTGCTGCTAATCAGCAAAAGCCTTCAATCATATTCATAATAACAAAGCTGAAAAAGGGAAAGAGAAAAAAATTGCTTCTCCTAATAATTCAATCAAGGCACTTACATGCATAGATTTATTGTAATCTTATTTCACAGCACATTAAAGGGCAAAAAATGAACTGAATGATACAAGATCACTGAATTGAAATATTGACAAAATCTAATATCTATTTGTTTCTTTGCAGAATGAAACCTCCCTATTTCCAGGTAAAACAAGCACTGAAACAATGCATAAATTGAGGCAATATTTACTCATTTGTCCTAGATCGAGGCGTACAGCTGCTTGGATTTGAATTATGTTTCTTCAAGAAGGCTTCTAGGTTCTGAAAACATTTAAGTGGCCCAACCTGTGTATACAGTACCCCTGGATAAGCTTCATGTTTATACGCCAAAATAAAACATGCAAAAAGATGCGTAAATTAATCAAGACAATTTTCCTGCTCAATTGAAAAGCATGATGACCCAGGATTTCAAACACCCATCTAGTGAATATTTCGAAAATTGGTGCCTCTTACATAACTTATCCAGGATCAAAATTATGTTTTCTAATATTCAGGAAAGAAATTTATATTGGAGAATCATAAGGTAAGAGGGACCCATTTGTCTTCATTTCTCACTCCCTTTATGCCCTACCTGTATACATCTCTAGAATTTACTATGGCCTTTAAATTGCCTCCCATTCTTGATTTTCAATCAAAAACAACTCAAACAAACATGGGATTGTCACATGAACTACCAATCTTATATATGCAGAAGTTCATCACTTATTCTCATTTGCCTCAATCAGTGTCAATAGACTGAGAATCAAATTAGAAAAGCTCGGTCCAAATTGCCAGCATGTCTTATTCTCCTGGCACCGCATTTGCAAATTACAGAGAACTGATTAGAGTAGAAGAGAGATTGGTGTTGAGATCTTGTGAAATGCAAGGCGTAGGGGCGCATTTGTTTAATGTAAAATGAATTGGGGCAAAATGACACGTAGACTAGTGTGAATCTCCCTTTGGAAAAGTCACCAAACAAAAACATTCCTGCAGTACATAATAAATGCTGGTATTACACAAAATAAACATAAGTCTTATCATACTTTTACCATTATGTTTGATGAAAGGCTAGAGGACAATACACACATATAGATAGAGCAAGCAAGAGAAAGAGAAAGCGAGAGAAATTGACACCTTCCAGTGCCTCTTATGAGGAAGCTGATTATATATGTAATCCAACCTCGTTATTATTTGCCTGAATGTTGGTCTCTTGAATGGCTTCTCACTCCAACATTCCTCAATTAACCTTCAGATGAAACATAAGATCAAGGTTTTTCAAAGTCAGAACCATCCCATCAGGAGAAAAAGAAATAGAACATGGTTGAAAATAATCTGTAATCAGACAATGTCATTTGACCATAGCACAATGAAACCAACAAATACAAATATCTAAGGACCCCTCTTAAGAGAATGTCATAGAAACGAATGGAAAACTAGAATGGCTAGATCTTAAGACTTCATGAAATGAGATTTTCAAATGTTATTAGCTTTGGAAATTCTTTGAACCTTGTTACTTAGAGGCAGAATGTATGCATGTATAGACCAACTGAAAAAGTACTTTTATCTCTTTTAAAATAACAGTTCAAGTCCAATAATGTCGAACTCCTGCCCTTGCATATGGATCCCTTTCCAACTTGGTATATCATTTTAGGATCCTGCCATTCATATGACTTCATTCTTTTCTTTTTTGCTGCATAAGAAACAGAACATACTTGTATATGATGTGAATGCCATGCTAGCTTGTATCTGAATGATGTGAATAGCAGAGAATCACAGGCAAGGCAGGATACAAGCACCCACAAAAGCTGAGGTGATTGTTTCGCAATATAAACTAGCATCAAAACCAGTAATATCCAGTAATGTCAATCTTATCCATAGACTTACTGTGATTGTATAAATGAAAAAGAAAAACAATATTATACCAGGACGTACTCTCTTAATCCATATGCATAACACTTTGGGGGAGCTCTGAATGGTGGGCGCTCATTTGCAACATATACTTTAGGAACTTCTTTTTCTTGCCTTGTGGAAAATGGTGGACAACCTTCAATCATCTAGAGTAACAGAGAGATGGCATATATTATTGCAACCCGTAAAACCATCAATATAGTGTACAAAATATCTAATCTAGACCATCTAAACCTCATGGAATTTATACTACAATAACCAAGTAGCTTAACATCAGAGAAATAAAAAGAAAAAAGTTATATAATCCACAGAGCCAACTTTGTGATTGTGAAGAAACAAGATTATTAAATGTTTTACATACCACACTTAATTACACTTCTATATTTATTCATAATGAACAACTTTGTGATCAGGACATGAAAAGCTGATATATGATGAATTGTGTAACTAGTTGTGCACATAAAATAAATGACGCATTTTAGGCCTAAAAGCTACACCACTGAAGCAAACCTAAACTTTTGAAAAATGCACTTTCATTCTAACCACTTTGAGTGATAGATCTCTTTATTCCAATGGACAGCAAAATAGATTGTGAAGATCAAACATCATTTGTAGTGTCAGCAATAAAAATTGATAAACAAACTAATCTCCTGGAAATGAAACCTCAAATCATAACTAAACTAGGTTGATCACTGAGAACTCAATTTTCATGGAAGCATCCATCCACTATTGGCCCTTGAATATCTATAATAACACTACAAGTGTCCTCAACTTTTGACATCTCTCATGTGATAATAATTAGGTAATAAATCAGTTGTGTGAACTAGAATTCCATATTTGCTACCACAGATAATCCAAAGTCATGGGTAATTGAGGTATGAATTAAAAAAAAAACTAGTAAATAAGTTGCCAAGAGCCAAAGACAGTATTCATGTCTACTAATTAAAATCCAAAATTAACAGCACCAGAGACAGAACCTCTTGTAAGATCAAAGCAAATGAGAACACGTCCACTTTAGTGTCATATTCTTCATTTTTGTAAACCTCTGGGGCCACATATCTACCTGCTCAGAAGAAATAGATTGCATGAGCCATTGCCATTAAAATTAATAAATATTCAATTTTATAATTTCCAAAAGAATTAAATTTGTATATTGCAAGGCCCTGCTTGGAAATCTCTTAATACAGCAACTCGTGCAGGAAATTTTGAGGGTGTATCCTTAATCTGTTCTGCAAAGAAGAGCAAGCCATTGAACAACCACCTAAAATTCCATTGTAAAAAACATGGCCCATTCTTTCGCAAGGCAAAAATCAAGGCTGAATCTGTATCATATGTAGCCTGCCAAGACTAGCATTGATCAACAAAAATGAGCATACAGGTTTAAACCGAAGCAGATAACTTACAGGAAGTTTCTTGGCATGTCACAGGTCTGTCTTCCTTAACTGTATTTGAAAATTTCAGTATCTTGCTAAATCCAAAGTCTGCAACTTTCAGATGCCCAGAATCATCCCGCAGTATATTTCTGTTATCTCAATCATGATGATTCAGAAATTTCAAGTAGTTTTAACCAATCAGGTGCTAATTATACATACTTCATAATACTTGAGAAGAAACTTGGTAACTGGCATATATATTTATATAAGAATGAAAACATACGAAGGTTCAAGATCTCGATGAATTATGGCTTCAGGTTTATGCTCATGCAAATAATTCATTCCCCTGCAAAATATGTCAGGAGCTTCAGTCAAGATTTAAGGGCAAATCAAATAATTCATATTATTGTGGGTTTTCTCGAATGCTTGATAGTAAAAATACGTGAAAATTGTTTTTGGGCCGAACGACATGTTCCTACCCAAACTTTGCCTTAAAGACAATCTAGTACCCAAAAATACCCACTTTTCGTCATATCTGTTAGTGAATTCCGTCTAGATCATGGAAAAGACTAAAACGCCCTTTTTCTCTCCATGCTTTATGCACCTCCTTCTCCAAGATTCATCTCTCTCTCTCTCATATCTTAATCAATCAATTCCCCTTCAAAATCACCAATCTTTTTTTGTTTTGTTTTTTTTTTTTTTAACACTTTACTCGGCAATGAAGAAGGTCGGTTATGTTGATGTGGATATTATAGTGGGGGAGACCGATTGGCCGTCAGCGGGTGACTTGAACCAACTGGATTCAAATTTACAGAACGCGCTGTGGTATATTGGGAACCTTTGTGAAGCACGTGAACTCTGGTGAAGGGACGCCTCTGATGCCTAGTCGGATTTTTGAGATTTACATTTTCGCTTTGTTCAATAAGAATCTGAAACCGACTATCTTGGAGCAGAATTTCGGGTTGTTTAAACCCAAATCTGATGCTTTAAACTGTCTATCAATCTATCTAAAATCTTCATTCATCATCTTTTGGTATTGGCGACGGCAGAGGTGGTGGCGGCGGTAGCTATGGCAGTGGCAGAATGATGGGTGGGGTTCGAAGGGTGTGGTTAGAAGAGTTTTGAGAGGAGATGGTGGTGGGGCTAGTGATAGTGAAGCCAATGGCTAAGGGCAAGCAGAGAAGTAGAGCACAGAAAAAAAAAATAGTGGAGATGGAGACAACATGTTTTCCTCTATTCAAAGTGTTAAAGAAAAAAAAAAAAAAGGTTGGTGATTTTGAAGGGGAATTGATTGATTAAAGATTTGAGAGAGAGAGAGAGAGAGAGAGAGAGAGTGGGATTTGGTGGGGGGAGATGCTCTAGGTTTGTTTTTAAGTTCATAAACAAAATTTGACCGCTTAATCAAAGGCATAATATGAATCACATATAAAAGTTAACAGAAATTAGCGATTCTTGAGATGAAATCTTGGAAAAGGAGATGTGTCTAAAGCGGGGGAGAAGAAAATGGAAGAAGAGAAGAGGAGGAAGAAAAAAAGGGTATTTTAGTCTTTTGCATAATTATAGATGGAATTCACTAACAAATATGGATGGAAAGTAAGTATTTGTCATTTCCAAACTTTTTGGGTACTACCATGTCGTTAAGGCAAAGTTTGGGTAGTAACAAGTCGTTCGGGCAATTGTTTTTTGGCTGTTTTAGAAAGGGGAGGATTACAGAGAGACTGTGGTGAAGAGAGAGAGAGAAATTTACCTTGTGAAATGTTGAGAATCAAACTTTTAATAAATTAATAAATGCACTACATAGTTTTTAATTTTGAATTTTTAATCTATCTGTTTTCAACCGTTGGATGTATCCAATGGCCTAATATAAGTAATTTGCAAAAGACAGCACTAAAGACTCACTAATTAATATTATATATATTAACTCCCCATTACTCCATATCCCACCAAAATGAGTAAAAGAGAAACAGAGACATACTGTTATAGAAAAATCAAACAAAAATAAAGCAGGTCGCAATCCCGCAAGCTTGGTCGTCATGTAAATTCCAGTCAACGCAGAATAATTTGCCTCATGCTGATTCTATGTAGTTCAAGAATTCTTTTCCAGAATCAGCCAAAAAGCCGTGACACACTAAGATTCAATTTTAAATGCAACAACTTACCATCTTTTTTAGTTTTTAGAGTTTCTTCAAGGGAAACAATTTCAGAAAGGTGTCATCAGCCCTATGATACTTTCTAGTTATCTGGTCCGCTTGTCAAACATAAAATCTCTCTAGCCCTAATGATATAGACATCTTTTCGTACCTATTTATTTACTTTCTTTACAATTTTCAGCCGATCAATACGATTGCACAACAAATCAGCGAATCAGCGGGTCAATAGAATCAACACAATTGTGCAACAAATGTACTGCCGATGGAACGGAATCCTAAAGGAATAAGGCAATAGCGGATATTGGATAATCAGCAGTCAAATATGCCAATTGTAACATATCGACTTATTTAATTTAAGAAATATATCTCCCACAAATTCCATATATTTCTATAATTTACTAAGCTTAATACTTGTTATTTGCTACTATAAAATTTTTAAAAGGAAAAAAACATTTTTTTAATTGCTGCACAAGGAAATTCCTTGAGAAACATTGGCGTTAACAAGTGCATCTTTGAATGACAAATATGGAAATGGAAATCAAGTGCTATGTTAGGATATAACATAAAAAGAAATAGAAAACTTGTATAAAATTCTATGTAGAATCAAATAAAAACCACCTCAAATTCCAATAAAACACTTTCCAGGTTGCAACTCTAACGATTATGCACAGCATCTTAAATCCTGCTTTAGTTCAGAATAGTGGTAAAACAAATATGCGGCACAAGCAACGTACCTGGCGATGTCAAGTGCAAACTTCACTGCCAGTGTGGGCTTCAATGCACCCTTTTTCTTCAAATATGCGCGAAGATCTCCCTGCCAAGAAAATGTTTACTCAGACAGCACAAAAGGGGAAGTGAAAACAATTCTGAGATTAACTTCTTGCACTCCTCTTTATAGTGAAGTGACACAAACTTCCTCATGTTGTAATATGTTTCCATTGTCATGATATGCTAATAAATGGAAAGATATTTTAGATAAAGTGAGGTTTTTTGGGTCAACTCAATATGAAGAGGAGAATAATAAGCCTCTGAATGAAGTTTTCATTTCCTTCACAAAAAAAGATATGAAGCTTCTTGTTTTTCACAGATTTCAGTGAATAACATTGGGCTTTTTGTTTTCACATGCGTCCTACAAAGTGTCAAGCAGGGGCTAGCATAATAATGTAACAACTAAACAGGCTGCTATGTGCTCATTCATATAGAGAAATGATCCGGAGACCAAATTTCAAATGTAAATATAATATAATATTTAATGTATACTAACCACCAAGAAGAAGCAAAGGAACTTGCTAACAGTAATTTGATGAGATTAGAATGAGCATAGAAAGTATAATCCAACAGTTTACAATTTGTTTATCATGTGGTCTTCTACAAATTTCAAGAGTTACATGAAAATTCCACATTTATTATACACTTCAAACATCAACATTGAACTACTAGACCTCACAATCTGGACATGACTCACAGCATAAAATTTTTTAAAAACATTTAGAAAAAAAAAAAAAAAAAAAATCACTTTTTAAGCATCAATGTTGAGGCCTAAAGATGTATAACATCTATTTCGGAATTTTATACAATGTTACTGGTAAGTTAATAGGTTCCAACACCATACCTCAACTACCAGTAACAGATATAAAATGCTAATCATTATGAATAATACTACACTTACAAATAAATTTTACAAAGATCTTCATATAAAGTGATATGGCAAAAAATGAATAGAAGAGTGAATTTAATGAGTTTGATTTTTTGTTTGACTCTTCCATTTATTTTTTGCCATCTCACTTTGTATGGAAATTTTTATAAGATTTCTTTGTAATGGAAATTTTTATAAGATTTCTTTGTAAGTATAGTATTATTGAATCATTATTAATCTTATCATATTGTTCTGTAGTATTTTACCACAATGAAAGGGAAATACCCACATGAGAATTGTGATAGAATAACAGATTATGCAATTTCAGTACCCCCAAGACAAAATGATGAAACATCACAAGATCACAGGATAATCATCAGCTTTATAAGAAGTAATCTTCTGGGATCTTGTGATTCCAAACTAAATTTAACCTTAGGTAGATATTCTGTGACAATCATCATCGGATTGCTTTGAGTTACAGCACCCAAAAACTGGACAACATTTGGATGACGTATTCTCTGAAGTAATGCAAGCTCATCTCTGAATGCCTTCCTGGAATACGAACAGACATTGAAACTCCCACAATGATAAGAATTATACAAGAAAATTAGTTCAAAAATTTAACCTAACACAAATGGTTAAAAGAAGTAAGTATACTAAAAAAAGTCAGAAACAGTCCAAGACCAACCCACACTTTATTCTCATCAGTGAGCACTTCCTCTCCAAGTGTCTTCACAGCAACCTGAATACCACGCCATGATGCCATGCGAAAGGTTCCCTATAACAAACAAATGTCAGAGAGGTGAAAAGTAATACTGTAAATGGAAATGGAAGACCATATGCTAAATATTTCCTTTGGATGACTCTAATCTTGTGCTGAAGGTCAAAGCTCAAGCAAAAATCAACGCTCCTTCCATTGCTCTCATTTGTAAACATTTCCTTTCTGACTTCTCCTATGACATTGTACTTAGAAAAGTCTTGAAAACTAAAATACGATGACAGTCTAACATAACCGTTATTACTACAATGTGGATACATGAGGGTTATTCTGTTAACGATTCTACATTAGATGATGTCCCCAGTCATAGTTGGAATTCCTAAGTTTTAAAGGTGCAATTTAACAAATTTATAATATAAATCATTATATGGAGAAAAAAGATAAATTCACTTGCTCATTAAAATAAGAGTTCACATGCTGAGCTATAGCCCAAAAATGTCATCATCAAAACGATAAACAAAACATGTACCAGCCATTTGGCTTTGCCCACCTCTCTTTTCCATTGTTAACAAACATTTTCAAATGCACATGAAAAGATACATTAGATTAACTTTTTATATTTCTTATAAGAAAATAGATATTAGAGTGCAAAATTTGTTTTGAAAGCAAGTTGGCAGGTTCCCTCTGCACTGACAAATTTATTTGTTTGTTCAAAACAAAATGTTACCATACATATTTCACTTATAGAGGAAGAGTGGGGAAAAAAATACTGGGTTTCCAAATTCGAAAAACAGCATCAAGCAAAAGAACCCAGGAAACTTTCAATTTCATATTAGTTTATCATTGTGGGCAAAAGAGAAATCTATATCCCTAGCCTAGCTAATGCAAAAGAACAAGCTATAATATCATCAGTAGCACAAATTTTGTGAATAGTAATTACATATTTATAAGTCAAAAACTGTTTTTTGAATTTGATACACTACTCGTTAAAAAATTACAGTAGTGGTAAGTTACAGGTTTGAAACTTAAAACTAAGAAAGCAGTATAGATAACAATAAGCAACAGCCAAGGAGAAAAGTTTATAAATACCTTTGTTATCTCAATGCTGTTGGAAAAATCAAGCTCTGCAGGATGAATTTCATACTCAGGGACTTCACGAGCATTTTGGACATGCATGGGAGCTATCTAAAATGACAGAGACAAATATCATACAATTAAATAAGTTAAGGACACCATCTTAAAAACAAAAATGACAAAGTGCCACAGGAACGGAAAACCGGGCGGGTAATACATACCGGAGGCTTTGCACCATGTTTCTCCAAAAGCTTGATTATGTCGTGGTTTTTGTAATATACTGCATCTGCAAGAGGCTGTTAAATAAACGGTGAACATTATCCTCATTGTTATGGTACTTATTTGTAAATTTTAGGTAATGATTACACAGAATTGCATAAGGCATACGACACATTAAGCAGGAATAACTGAACTGTCTCAATTTAGTTGATTTAATTGAGATATTGGTTTGGTTAATTCTACAAGTGATATACTTCTCTTTTGTAATTACACCTATGGTTAGTAACCATGGCCAGTCCTTTTACGTTTCGAATGAATTATCTGTGTCATAACCTAACAATGCAAGTTAATATAATGTTGTATTGTGAATTGGATTTAACTTAAATGATTGTAATGTGACAGCACCACAATAACGATAAAATTATATTGGTACATAACAACCACATTGCATTATATTAACAGGTGTGAATTAGTTAACAAATACATAAACGGACAAGCATGAATGAAATTACCGTGCTGCCCCAACGGTCTTTGGGATCGACTTCGGCTCCACGGCTGAGCAACAACTGAACAACATCGGTCTTCCCCTGGCAAGCCGCAACATGCAAAGCGGTGCGTTTATCGATGTCACGGTAATTGACATCGGTGCCGGAGTCCAATAGCTCGTTGATTCCCTCCAAATCTCCCTCATTGGCCATGTACATTAGCCGAACCCTCGGGTCTATCGCCGCCTCAGAGCCATCCGCATCCTGGGCTTGAACCGACTGGTCCGGCGCCAGAGAGGACTGCTTTCCTAAGACGAATCTAGCAGGCGATTTTGACTCCATTGGGGTACTTAGGCTCAATTGGAGAGTCTCAACATTATAACAAAAGGAGTTTAAATTTAAAGGAGAATAAAACAGCAATAATGGAAAAATAAATAAAGATAAGAACAACGATCGAGCTGGCGTGTGGTTGACAGGTTGTGGGGTTGGGGTAGTTTACCATAGACAACTTGTCAAAGACTGTGATGTCGTTACAGTTGATTGTTTTGAAATTTGCAAGAAATACCGGTAAAATAGAATAAAGAACGAGAAAGCTAGAGTTACAGCGCTTAGGTCGTAAGATATGTAACAGTTAATTCGGTGATTATGAATTTATGAGATAATGAACAGAAAAATCGTTGTTCTGATTTTGGATGTTATTAGTCGATTTTATATAGTTGACAAATGAATTTGTATACAAAATTAAATCAATCAATACTTATTGATACATATAATTGATTTGATAATTAAATAATTGTGTCACTCAAATTTATATACAAGAGTTTGTATATATAATTTCTATATGTAACAAAAGAAAATTATCAAGTAACCTTATAATACCTATAAAAATAATGATATTTATAATACTATTTATATAATTAATAGTAATTACTATTAGTTTTTTAAAATTACTGAAATCTTATATTACTTAACAACTAAACATGAAAATATAAATAATATAAAATGATATTACTTTGCCCCTAACCAAACACACCCTAACAATAATCTATCATAAAATCAGTAATTTAACCTTTTTAAACCCAGCAGATTTCTTTCTTCTAATCTCCACCAAATGCACTTCAAATTACAGTGAAAATTTCGATTGACCAATGGAGGGAGTTTGGGTTTTGTTAAAAATTTGAATGTGAGGAGACGAGAGTTAGGGTTGTTATATATCAAGGAGTATTATGATATTTGAAAATGTGGAAGGTTATATGTCATTTGTCAAGAAGTATTACGCTATTTGAAAATTTGGAAGGGATATTTGATAAGAGATTTTTTTTTTTTTTTTAGGCTAGATTTTAATTTAATCCCATAATTAAATATAGTAAAACCTCTCTATAGTCATAATAGTGAAACTAACTAATTTTATTATTATGAGAAAATTATAACTTAATAGATGTGTAGTTACAAAAATTGTTGTTTTGATTTCTTATTTTTATAATTCATGTTTTAATGGTACAGTATTAAAATTTCAATTCATGTTTTAGTAATATTAAAATTTTAATTCAATGCTTCAGTTACCTACTTTATAAACAGATAAAAGATGGTGTTTTGAAACCAACAAAGATAAATATCTTTGATGAAATTGTAAATGTAGTTGCTTCATAGTCAATTGATATGAAACCACAAACAATTGTCAATTGTTTTAAACATTGCAAAATTAGGAAACTTGATATCGATGAATTGCAAATTACTACAAAATTGAGTAATAAGATTCAACAACTTAACTACACTAATCAAATGGATATTAATGTCTTCATCAATCATCCCAATGAGCAACGTGTTATATATGTTTTAACTAAAGAAAAAACCATTGTTACAATTAAACAAGAAGAGAAAGGAAATAATCCCGAGGATGATAGTATGAAAATACAAAAAGTTTCGTGTCAAGAAACTCTAAACATGTTTAAGAAGCTATAATATTTTGGCTTCAATAAGAAGGTATTCATACTAGCGAGTCATTAGATACCCAAAAGTTAAAAGATGTGATAACAACTCTAAAACATAAATCATTATGTCAAACAACTTTAGATAAATATTTTATTTCATCATAAACATTTCATGTATGGTAAATATATATATTTTTACAATATACAAATAATTATTACTATGTGAAATCAATTTTTCTTAAGATAAGAATCAGAAGAATTATAACTTATTACAACATAAATTAACTCTTATTTATAACTATCTCAAATTGAAATTATAATTTTTGATGACTATGTCGAAGTTATTTTTATATAAAGTGGTTTTACATTATTAAGGCTATATTCATGTTCCAAAGAAATTTTAAAATATCTCAATAAGAAGTGTCTTTTTATTTATTTCTTAAATTTGTTGCATTCCTTCGAAAAATTCTTTCCCGTATTTTATTTTAGAAAGTAAACAAGGGTAAGACGGTTACATTAAGTATAGGGCAACGTGTCGAAACCAGTAACATTTTGATGGACTTCTAGAATAATTTCTGGTCGCTTCGGTTCCCGCCGTTACTGTGTTGTTGACTAAACAAAGACCGAAGAAAGTTGCAACAGAAGCCAAACAGACCGGAACATGTGTGGAAGAGCGCGTTGTACTCTGAGAGTCGACGATATCCCCAGGGCTTGTCACCGCACCAACGGCCCCGTCCGCACCGTTAACACGGACAGGTACTCGCAGTCTCCGTCTGTCAAGAGCGCCAACTACTTGTAAGTTACATTTATATCTTCAATCTTAACGTTTTTTTGACTTTTGGCCCATTTAAAATTCTGAATAGGTACCGCCCGTCGTATAATGTTGCACCAGGTTCGAATTTTCCGGTTGTCAGGAGAGATGATGGATCTGACGGCGAAGGTGTTGTTCTACATTGTATGAAATGGGGACTAATTCCTAGTTTCACTAAGAAATCTGAGAAACCTGATTTTTATAAGATGGTAATGCTTGCTCATACTTGTCTTATGATATACTTGTTATGCCTTGAAATTATAACCAAATATTTTACACATTGCATATTAGGGCTGGGATGTTTTGACTTGAAACCGTTGGTCTTTTTTAATCCAACAGCTAAGATTTGAAATAAAAAATTGAATTAAGAGAGATGAGTGGTTGAGAACTTGTCTCATTGCAAGTCGAAAAATCCTGTTCCTTCGGATTATTGATTTCTTTGTTAGCCTATATTTATTTATGATCATTGTGTAAAGGTGGTCTTATTCGACCTATGTATCAAATATAAGAGGGCTGTGTTAATTATGAAAGATTCTGATAGTCAAAATTATACTGTGTCATGGAACCTCACTAAACTTCTTTTTTCTCCTTTTATTTGCATAAACTTTCAAAGTTTAGTGAGGCTAGTTTCATCTTATTTGCAGTTCAATGCACGATCTGAATCAGTATCTGAAAAGGCTTCTTTTCGACGTCTGCTTCCTAAAAGCCGATGCTTAGTGGCAGTAGAAGGGTGTGTATTGTGTCTTGACTTGTTGATAAATTAATCTGTGCCCTCTGTTGCATGATTATATTTTTTATCCTTTTAATTCTGTTGCAGCTTTTCCTGGATGTGATTTAGTTGATTGTTTGATGTTTTTCAAATATATACCACTCGTGTGTTCAAGTATAAGATAACATTTTCCAATGATGTCTTGACATATTTTCTTCTAAATGTCTGTCATATTTAGGAGCTACTTTTGCTGGTTGTAACATTCTAAACTGATAGTGGTGTTTTACTTAATGACCTTTGTAATTCTTCGAATGTTCCATGCTTTACTTGACCTCAATGTATTCTTCAGATTCTATGAATGGAAAAAAGATGGCTCAAAAAAGCAACCTTACTACATTCACTTTAAAGATGGCAGGCCTCTTGTGTTTGCAGCTCTTTATGATTCTTGGGAAAGCTCTGAAGGTGAATCTCGCTTCTAATATATAGATCTCCAAGATGGCAAACATTGCATGACAATTCTTTTGTTGGATCGCCATTTTGTGCCTCATTTTTTTTTTATTGTCTGTTGTTAATTCTCAAATTGACAGCTGTCTGACTTCTTGTTATATTTATTCTGGTATAGACACTGAACTTTTGATACAATTTAATCAAGGAAAACTGCTATCATATAAAATTTATCGGTAAAAATATGATACGTTTGCTGTTAATCTCCACTTTCATAGGAACTCTCTTTTCTTTTTTGGGCTGTTATCAAACATTAAGATTTCAAATTTTCAGATAGAAAACACTTTTCTATCTTTCTTTTCTTTTTTGTCTCAGTTGAGAAGCTTGTTTTTTACTCTGTTCATTCTGCACAGTTATTTTAAGTGTTTGCTTTCTTGCAGGTGAGATATTTTACACTTTTACCATACTTACAACGTCTTCATCATCTGCTTTACAGTGGCTGCATGGTGAGTCATGCTTGTTTTGAATGACATTCATTTCCTGCGCTAGTGTCATACCAAATTTTATGTTTGCCTGTTGTTTTAATTAAGGAAACATTTGTTGAGTAGAAATGTTGTAATTTATTTGAAATGGCAACAACTTAAGCCAAATCTCTGCCACAGATTTGTGTTCTCTTGCTTTATAGATCATGTGATAAATGCTTTAATAATTTATTATATAGCAAAAGCAGACAATCAGACAACATATATTATGATGAAAGTGAAATATTTTCCTCTGATTTTGATCAGAATCAAGTCTGTTGTATTATGTATAACTTTTCCTTTAATCGTGTTAGAGAGGGAAATGTTAAGTTTTATATGCTGGACTCAATATTCTGGACTTTCTTTCCATGCCAATTTTTTGCCAAATTTGAAGCATTTGTAGACTATTCCGTTCGTCAGCATTCACGCACTAATTTATTCATTGATTGGTGATTGTAGACAGGATGCCTGTGATTTTGGGTGATAAGGGAGCAACAGACATATGGCTAAATGGTTCTTCATCTTCCAAATTTGATATGATGCTTAAACCATATGAAGATTCGGATTTGGTATGTTCTTTTATGAATATTGTAATGGCATGAGATATATATATATATATATATGTTTCCTGAACTCTAATACTCTGTTATCCCTAGGTTTGGTATCCGGTGACACCTGCAATGGGTAAGGCATCTTTTGATGGGCCAGAGTGCATTAAGGAGGTACGTATGGTTGGTTTTTCTATTACCGAATGTAATTTAATAGGATAACGTTTGTACCCAACTTAATCATGTCTATTATCAGACGTTTTAGTTAATTTCAATCTCCTTGTTTACATAATCACATTTAACATCTGGGATTAGATAGCAGCTTTAATTCAGATAGGTACGAAATCTAAACTCTGAACGGATGTCTTACTTCTACTGGCTGTGATATAGGCATTGAATTTGGGTATGTGGTTGTCACATGAATGAAGAGAAAACCTTTAGAACAAGTTTATTAGACTGGTCCCGTAAGAGAAATAGCAGATGTTGCATTATTTTATTATAAGACGACTGACCAACTGAAAAAAAAAAATCACTAGGAACTGATGATTTCTCTTCACGTAAGGAATTTTCATTAGATTTTGATTCTGGGTATACCCTAAAAGATAATTATATCACATTCTGCAGATACAGTTGAAGACAGAGGGGAAGAATCCTATCTCAAACTTTTTCTTGAAAAAGGAAAGCAAAAATGAAGGATGTTTAAACTTTTTGAATACAAATACAAGTTCGATTGACGAGTCTGTGAAGGCAAATCTGCCAAAAGGCTCGGAGGAAGAACCCAACAAGGAAATAAAAGAAGAACAAGAATTGAACCTAGGCTATAATTCATTTGATAGATCTGCAGAGACAATTCCGTCAAAAAGCCTGAAAGAGGCACTCGTTACTGCAGATGACATAGGAACACAGGCTTCTTCAGCGAAAGCAGAGCATGATTTAAAATCACTTGTTTCTATACTTCCTAATGAGGGTACCAAAAAGTGTAAAACCAAGCGAGACTATGAGCGGTTTCTAGCTGATTCAAAGCCACCTATAGGTAGAACTGATAAGTTGGGCGTTAGTCCTGTCAAGAGGAAGGGAAACCTTAAGGATGGTGATGATAAACAGCCGACACTGTTTTCCTACTTCGGGGAAAAATAGTTCCTCTGGTTTTGGATTCTGGCTATAAAAATGATGTCCACCTATGTAATTGACATTAACAGTTTATGTATGACTACAAAAATGCTGTCTACCTTTGTAATTGACATTTAACACTTTATGTAGAATCAGGTAGTGGTTTTGGACGGAACAATTATGGCTTGTCAGGGGAGTTATCTGCATGCAGGCATTTTTGGGCATGGCTTATGTGTGTCTAGTTCCTGCTGGGAGAACCGTTTGATTACAAAAACACTGTATTTTGTAAATATATTGCAGTGTAGACTATAGAGACTTTCATGATATTTGGTGACTAACAGCTTTGGTTAAACTCCATCTTGCCAATTTATCAGCCCAATTGTGTTTTTGCTTGTTTGATGAGAGAGGATTTTCGCAATAGTTTGTTTGCAACTCATGCTTGCACTGGTTAAGACAGCAGCAAGGTCAATTCATAGAGAATATCTCATTTTTTCTCATCTCAAACCTTAATGCCACTAATACAAGAATTTACATGTGATAATGTGAATAAGAGCACTATGTCAAGAGTTAAGAGTAAGCTGTGGTAAAGCTCTAGACTCTTGACAACACAACATATCCTCAGCACAGAAGATGTTCAGACATTGGCAGTAAGTCAAAATTACACATGAAACTAATGGAAATTTAAGAGTTGATTTTCATACAGTTCCCAATGTTATTAGTGACAAAAAGAACCTATGGAATATCATCATTTAGAACAATACAAAGAATAGTTCCTAGTTTAAAAAATTTGCAGCGAGATTTACTTTATTTTGTAAACTCAAACTATCCCACAATATAATTTTGCTGATAGAAGAATTGTTCCAACGAACAACATAATAATTCCTCAAACCCGCCGAAATTGTGAGATGTAATATCTCAAGGCAAGTAATGTTTTAGATCCACTAACTAGTGCTATCACAATCTTCCGGGAGCGGCTAGATAGCTCCTAAAAATAAGTAGAACTACTAATTTCAGCTTGAGCAAAGAACCAAATTACCATGACAAATCAATCAAAATATCATTCTATAACCCATCACGGATAAGATTACCAAAGTGCAGAAAACCAATTACACACACTTCATCATCCAATTAATGAACAACCACATGGTACCAGAGAGAAACTTCACCACAATGAAAATTTTAAAATTACATCCACTTCATTCCCTCGTCCTCACTCCATGCAATATCTTAAAAAGCTTGATTTCAATTAGGTGGCAAGACATTGAAACCCATGGCTTAAGACAACTTAAGCGAAGTTTCCAACTAAACAAAGAAACTAATTGCCTCAGTTTTGCTACACCAATATAAAAAAGCTTTGCAACATTGTTTTCAAGGAAATGAACCCAGCTGTCCCATAGAAGGTTAGAAAAAAACAGAGTTGCAGATTAACAATACATATTGCAAGACTTCCTTTCTATTAACTTAACCAATAACCGCACAATTCAAACCAAAACCCTAAAAACCTGGTGCGGGGAAGTTAGATTTAGAACTAAAGACCTATTGTAGTTGTACACGAGAACTCACAGTCTAAGCTAGCTAGTGCAAAACTTTAATTAATTAAATAAAACGCAGACCATGATCCAGAACAGACAAGCAAGAAATTTCACAAGTATGTTACAATGTCCAACGCAAAAAACCAAAAATCATTACATATCAATATTTGACTATCCAAAAATTTTAACTACCAATAAATCTCCACAAAAGAAAAAAAAAATAATCTCAGTCAACGAACATATAATTCAACAAGCTTACAAAATTTATATATCTCAACGAATTGAACAATATCAGAAAAACTACAATTAAGACTTATCCGAAAAAACATAAAAACCAAAAACAAAATATTATTCCTTACTTTAGTTCAGCATCACCCATTAATCCACCTCAATACATTCCTCTACTGCTATTCAGAATGGAGCCGAGCGTTCCCAAAACGGCAAAAGCTAACAACGGGCTAACATCCAATGTATCGAAAATCGGAGGAATTATATTCCGAAACAAATTCAAATAAGGATCACATAAGTCCCGAATCGCCGAAAGCGGTTGGCGGTCCCACGGAATGTTCGGGAACCAACTCAGCAAAACCCTAACCATCAAAACCCCACTGTATATATCTAGCCACTTGGCCAATCCGGCAGCGACAACTGTCAGCGGCGTGTTCAGGTACCCGGTAGGACGGTCACGAGTGGCCGCGAAAAACAAGGGGCCCGCCGCATGAACCACGTTATTTTGCAAAGATTGTAAAGAGAGGAGGTTCTGTGGGTTGGGTATTAGAGAGAGAGCAAAGTTTTGGATGGATTTGGCGAACAACCCGGATAGAGAGAATGTCAGAGACAAAATTGTGGTGACAGTACGCGTTGAGTCGGTGAGTAAGGGGGAATGAGTTGGGATTTGGGGAGTTTGAAGGGAAGCTTTGAGGGGTTTGTTTTTGAGGTGGAGAGAGAGGGGGGTGTAGCGGTGAGAGTGGTGGTTAGTGTTAGGATTTGAAAGGAAAAGTGGGGCTCGGTGGAAGAGGAGAGAAGTCGCCATCGTTGTACCGGTAGAGTTACCTTGGGTGTCACAAGGAACTGGGTGGAGGAGATGCCGAGAAGAAAGGTTTTGCTTTTGAGCTTAACCTTGAACCTCTGGGAATCTGTTGGATTTTATTTAAGGCTTCAGTTATGGCCCAATAGCCACCTCATGGCCCAAACCCAAGTTTAAGTTGTAGACTACCACTTGGTTCCCGTCCTCTTCTTGCTAACTGTTAAGTTGATAAAATTTTTGTATTTTATTTAAAAAAATTTATATGTTCATCAGCGGTAACCATATCATAGAACTAGGATGATAATAGAAATTATGGTGGAGTAATAAAAAAAAATATATGTTATAACAGATATATCTGTATTGTGATTGTGGTGGTAAAACTACAATGAAAAACAAGTATTCTCCCCTCAATTGCTAAACCAAATGGTATCTCTGATATGACGATTGATATATATCCACTTCGGAGTCGGGATATATTGTATTTGTCAATCTCATCTCTTATGGGTTTATATCATATTTCATTTTGCATTATCCATCGTTAAACCCTTAAGTTGGATTCAGAAAGCATCCAGTTTGAATACTCCACTTGCTGTCGCCTTAGCCACATAGTTTGGACTTTGGAACTTCTTTTGATCCTACAGTTAAGTGCTCTTCATTATTGTGATCATGATTTTGACTTGAAACTAGTCTCATCCCAAGTGCCTAACTACCACAAAACTCTCCCTAATTTGCTTTCAGATAATGGTTTGTATTAACACGTTTTAGACCACAAAGCAGAACTCAAGATCATTCTTGTCCAACCCCATTACGATTTCAACAATTCACACTAAAAACTAAAACATAATCTGCCTTTATATTACATTCAACACCACTTTGAACATTTTACAAAGCAATAATTTGCCATCAAATTGGGAAGTATTGTTGTTCCCTTATCACATAATTCAACAAAAGAAAAGACAGCCGATTAAAAAGAAATTAAGGCTGTTAGTGATCAACACAATGGAAATATTTGTGGACGTAAGAAGTAAGGCAAATACAAATAATAAGCGTCTATCAGCCTTCCATTAGGTGTGATTTCCATGATAAATTTCTTCAACATTCTAAGAGGACCAAGCATGACCCCCCATTGAACCACCGGACGTGATCCAAGGAAGAACCCCCGCCGCTTGTTCCCTAGCCGGATGGTGCTGCCTCGCCGCCTCCTTGCCCGCCTGCGTGTGCCACGGCACCACCCTACTAACAGAGTGGAGTTTGAGAACATTGATATACTTAAACTCCCTCTTTTCAACATCTCTGTATCAAAGTGTTTGGGCAATTTCATTCTAAATTCTTATATAGTTGGCATAAAGGTGGATTATGATGTTAATCATGGTGGTGATAATGGCAAAAATTATACCCATTATGGTGCTTAGGGCCTGATGCTAGTGTCAAATAAAAAATTGAACTTCATTTAAATTTTTTAAGTTAGGTTTGTGGTGGTAATGATTGAAAGAGATGGGCTTCTTCTAAACTATAAGATGATAAAGTAGTTGGTGTGATGTATTGATCACAAAAGAATCCTTTCATGCCACATATTTGCACTATGAGTAGATGTGACTTTTTCTTTTTCTTAATATTTGATTCCTCTTCATCATCGCCTCTCCTCCATCTTTGTTGTTAAGGTGAATGAATGTTGGGTTTCCATGGCCTTTGTTTCCTGTGTCTGTTGGGTTGCAGAGTGCAAAGGCTTATCTGTGTTGTATTTTTTATATGTGTTTGATGGTTTCGATATAAAGTTGGGAGTAGGACCAGCCAATAAAATTTGCAGAATCACTTCTAATGATATCGAAATATCAATTTGCATACATAATATTACTTGAAATCCTTTATATAAAGATATAATCATTTATTGGCAACTAAAATTGATTAAAATTTTAAGAACAAAGTAAACAGTAATATCGTTTGAGTTATGACGGGGCCATCGGACTTAGTTATATAACAATAATCTAAAAAAAAAATAGGGCTATCTGATATCCTAATACCATAAAATTTCCCTAATTAAATAAAATAATTTTCCAAGTTACATCAATTGGGATTGAGTATTACTCGTTAATTTTATCCTCTACGAGAGAATTCAAGAAAATAATCAAAACTTGTATAGTTAAGAAGGCACATATTACATGATAATTGTTGAATGAGAATTTAATAAGATTATATTCATTCATACATAAACTACAAAAATGAACTCTAATTTAATATGAGTGGAGTTATCATCGGAGAAGATATGCTCACAAGATCGTATCCAATAGAGATCTTCTACGGAAGAAAAAATAATTCAATAACATATAATTATAATTGTTTCAGATTTTACATTTAATTGTATAGATTTAAAGATCCTTTCTTTCTGTATATCCTCTGTACATGGAAATTTTCAAAAGAATACATCAAATTTTAGTAAATATATTTATCAAAATTACTAACAAAATCGTCTATCAATGTAAATAATAACACATGATATGATATGATATGATATGGACAATTATAACAAAATTAAATTATCCTTGGATTAAAGAGTGCTTATGATAAACGATATCAACATTAAACGTACTGGTGTCTTGAGAACCAAAAAGCCACGGGAATCATACTATTATATATAAATTGGCCTTCAAAAACGTAAAGAAATAAAGAAAATTGAATGATTCCCACCTAGAAGCTTTCGTAAGGCTACAAACAGATAGTTTTCTGCTTTTTTTATTCAGTTTCTAATGGAGAGAAATAGACTGATATAAAATTATAATAGGTGAGGTGACCTCTTCATAAAATACAGATAATCAAGATAACTCAAAATGGAAGATAACCATTAATATATTTCCAAATATAATTGCATATGAACTAGATAATGACTATATATTAAATAACCAACTTATGGGATATTTATCTGAGCTTATGAAAATTAGCTTATAAGCAACAAGTGATTTTAGTTTATATGCATTTGAAATTTTAAGCAATTATGTGTTTGGTTAAAATACTTAGTTAACGTGTTTGACAAAATGTGGCTTATAAGTACATTTTATTATAAAATGACTAAAAAATGTACTATATTAAACAAGAGTATACTATAGAATTTTAACAAGGATAATGTGGTAATATACTTGGTCTAAAAAAAAAAAAAATACCTCTTCCTAACTTATTAGTTTTTTTTTTTTGCTCAAAAGAGTTATAAAAAAACATATCAGCTTAATTTTAGAGCTTATAAACTAGTTTGACTAACTTATAAGCTTAGACAAACACCCCCTTAAATGATAAAATAGATTATTTTTTTTTCTTATAACAAAACAAACAATTCATCCACCCCTACTAAATTAAATTATGGATTTGATCTGATTGAATTTAAATCTTAGACTACATAAACATGAACTAATCTAATATACTAAAGATGGGATTTTGATTTCTGATATTAATATCATTGGGCTCTCCCAGTTACACTTGAGGGAAACCCATTAGGTTAATGACTAGTCTGATGAAGCTTACGTGGCTACCAATTTCTAAATTGTAATAACATAGTTTGTCTTGATGAAATTGAACAGGTGTTAGTTGATTTGACATATTGACTTAGTTTTTATTTTCAGTCCAAGTTGGTGGCAGATTATATATACCTTAAAATTAGATAAAAGGAAAAGTTGTTCTAAACTGGATAAGGCCAGAAGACGAAGCCAAAACATCAAATAATATTTTTTATGATATCACAAAAGCCATATCTCACATATGTTAAGAGAGATACGATTCAGCTAATAACACTGTATTAAAATCTGTGAATAAATGCCCGACACGGCCTTAACTACTAGTAGTCTACATCTCATCTCCATCACCGTCCCCATGCAATGAAAACAAAATTAAATTAGAACCCACTTCAAAATCAATATTCCATATTTGCCCAGGAGATCAAAAGAGACGAAACGAAATCATCACACACTATCGTGAGCGGCATTATTGTTTTCGTCTGATGAAGTTTTGCTGAGAGTAACAGGGTACTTAATGGCGTTAAGTTCGACCTTACGGAGAGCGGCTTTCCCCAAATCCACGCCACACATGTCAGAGAGCCTGACGAGATAGAGCAAAACATCAGAGAGCTCTTCCCCAAGATGTACTTTTTCCTCTTCTTTCCAATCAGGCAATCCTTTTGGTACCTCTCCTTTCCATTGGAATATCTCACTCAGCTCTCCCACTTCACCCACCTGTATGTTTGCCAATCATAAGGGTTAATCAATCATTACTGTTAATTTTCCATGTTTTGCGAGAAGTGAGACAAAAAAGATTATAAAAAAAAAAAAAAAAAGTAAAACCTTTAAAAAGTGGATTTCAAAGATTTTTGTAACATATAACAACACAAAGAGAGATTTGGTGAAATGAGTCTGGTTAAACAACTTCTTATAGAAATGGTTAAAAGGTTTAAACCCTAACTTGAGGCTTAAGCAAGTTGATGGAAAATCGAGAGAAGGAAAAAGAAGAAGCCCACTTAATATGATACCAACCAGACTTTGTTAATACAACTGGCGTTTGGTTGTATTCATGGGTCAAATCTTCAAAAAATATAAAAATCCAACCTTTAGAAAATGAAAGCTAAATACAATAATAACGTGACTGCTTATCATCCACCTCTCTACCATAGAATCAAGACTCTTAACAGAAATTAGGCAAAAACAATAAATACAGAAAAGGAGCATAATTTATAGGAGGATGTAGAGATGAAAGACGCATACCAGAGCCAAAAGGAGGTTTCTGGGGCTATGGAAGCGTTCCCAGTTGCGTTCTTTGGCAAACTCATCCATCTTCTTCTTGAGAAGATCAAGAGTGACACTTTCTCCATCTGGAACACCAGTCATGATTTCTTGACCAGCAACAAAAGGAGCAAGAAGGCAAGTAGAGAGAGAGAGAGAGAGAGAGAGAGTAAAACAGAAGCTATCAGAGCAAAGGTGGTTGTGTGCAATTTTCTTGGAAAAAGGCTGATGTGAATATAAAAAGAGCAGGAGAGAGAAAGTCGTGAAAAGACCGAAAAACAATAGGGTATGTTCTATGCTTCTATTGTGGGATTTGGAGAGGAGTAAATTCCTCGGTTGTATAAAATGTACATACATTTGCCACGTCACAGCCTACACGCTATTGCCAGTTAAATTACCTTACTTATCTCATACCTATTTTCACTAATTATGTTCTTTTCTTTTTAATATAGCTGTATACTATGAATTAAAACACTATTTAAGAAAGTTAAATTCATTTATTTATTACCAAGTATATATAAATATAATATTTATTTTTTATTCCTTATTTAATATTTATACCTAAAATGATTTTTACTAAACACGCCACGCCCGTACTAAAATTTTAAAACTAGTTTTGGATATCAATTACATATAAAATTTTCTGTTTCTTGTCTTTTTTGTCATTTAAGTAGGTTTTGTTGCAAACCCGTAAATATTTTGATACATGTTACAAAATAAAGTAAATAAAAAAGTTAAAGAATTTAATCAGAAAATTTGGCAGATTACAAGCGGTACCACCGTAGACATTCTGGGGTACATACCGTGTTGCCTGACTAGAGTCCCACGTGGCCATATTCGGTGGATTGTGGCCTGGAGTTTCCGTGAGCCTCGTTTCCTTGTAGCTGTAGGCGCGGCACCATAATCCATAAATTCCTTCTTCATCTTGACTCAGGGCTGGCTGTAGTTGGATTTCTTTGCAAACTGCATTCCCTTCTGTGCTCTTGTGACTCCTTGCCATTTCCATCTTTAGTTTTTATTCCCAGTAATTTTATTTTATACTATTATATAAATCACATTTTATATTAAATTCATAAAAAAAAATGTATATTAAAATTTAACAATAATATATGTTCAACCGTTGAAGTGCCATACTAATTACCGAGTTGGGCAGCCACCAATCAAATTTGATTAAAGGTGCTGAAATTAGATTAATAGTATTAGTATATAAAGAATGTTAAATATGATAACCTATATATATAATTTTTAAGAGTCTCACACATTTACACAATTTTTTAACCATGTGATCAGTATATTTCAAAATGCATGGATCATAGTCTAAAAATTGTGTAAACTGTGGTCTTTGTACGTTCTCCAACTTAAATATATATATATATATATATATTTTTATATATAATAGTTATGGGTGCGTTTGGTTTAGTATTTTGGATAGGATTTTAGGGATAGTATTGGGTTATTGGATATGGGAGTATTACGAGGTAAATTTTAAAAATTTGTAAAAAAGCCCTTAGGTTTACTAATTTAACTAAAGACCCTAACATATAAAATGACAAAAACACCCCCACCACCTGCAGTGTCAGATTTCGGCCACCACCGCCAGAATCTGGCTGAAAAATTTCGTTACGGCACAGACTTGTCGGATCTGTGCCGTAACACGTCGTTATGGCCTTTTCCGGCAAGATCCATAATGGATCTGGTCGGAAAAGGCCAGATCTACGGTCTGTTATGGCCGTCGACAGCCGGAAAAGGTCAAACGAGGGCCATCTTTGGCCGTCGTTTTCGGTCAACGACGGCCAGATTTGGCCTTTTCGGCAAGATGTGGGGATCTGGACGGAAAAGGCACAGCGGTGAACTTCCGGCCATTTATGGTCGGAGTTAGGCGTGTGTACAGATTCCGGCTACACCGACGGTGGGTGCCGGAACTGACAAGTTGGGGTGATGGGGGGGTTTTGTTAATTTTTAAATTTTTTTTCAGGGGGTATTTAGTGAAATTAATATCTTATGGGGTTAAAAGAATTAAAAAATAGGATAATATTTTTAGAATATTATACACAACGCTATTTAGAGTAGGTCTAGACCAGGGATAAAAATATTAAATCAAACATGTTTAACACTATATTATTATACTTTAACATAAGAAATTATTACAGCGGAATAAAAATAATCATGTTAAACTCTGTTTTAGCCATATAGCCTTAGGTGTATGATGGCTGGCGACCAATATCAAGTACAGAGCTGGCTTCTTAGATGTTAAATATAGAAAAACTGATCAACTTTCTGTGAAATTGACCTACCGACCACCGTAACTTAAGTCAACGATGAAATAATTATTATTTTACATCAGAAAGCATGGTTTTAAAATTCGGCCTGACTTGGCCAGTTCAATTGGTTGAACGGCCAGTTCAATTGGTTGAACCGGAACCAATGGTCAAACCACATTGATTCGATTAAAAAATCAGAAATATTAAATGATCCAGTTTAAATAGTAGTTGGATCATACTTTTTGTTACGAAGTATCAATTCAACCGGTTTAACCCAGTGATTGAACCGTTTATTTATTTATTTTTAAATGTTATACTGAGATTAGAATGACATCATCACATTAACATTAGCGTGATGCATCACGGTTTGACCCAGCGGTTGAATCAGTTCGATCAACCAACCTAATGACCCATTGACCTAATCAAGTCACTCCCCGAGTTGAGTTTTAAAACCTTGTTATAAAGTTACTAGTCTTGCTACTTCGGAAAATTTTATTTCAATTAAGTTTTGCTTAGAATAAAATATTAACTATAATTATTTTTGTGAATGTGAGTTTTGTTTGTATATTTGAACCGCTTATTCACATGTGACTACACCCTGCTAAATCTTACTAATTACAATCATTTTCCACTTAATTAATTTTTTTGTTAAAGCGTTTTTCTTGTTTTATATATATATAATGTTTTCATAAATAGTAAAATGACTTTTATTCATTATCATTTTCATAGTTTTAATGTACATTACTTACTTGATTTTCTTCGTTAAAAAAAAAAAAAAAAATGAGAGAGAGAGAGAAATAGACACATTGTCCCATAATTTAATGTCAATAATTTATAAATGTAATCTGATTCCTAAATTAATGGAGTAAATGCGTTCCCTCATTTGGCCAAGTTATTAACTCATTAAATAATACAATCGGAGGGCTGAGTGGAATCCAGCGATATCCTTGATTATTTACAAGAATGAATGAAATGAGGGAATTTTTTAGGACAATTAGACTTTCAAATATATGGAGAGGCAATAATGGTATTAATTTAGAATATAAGGTCAATATGATGACACCTAGTTTTTGCTTGCTAAATGATATGATTACTCTTCAAGTAGTATATAATTAAAACAACATAATTTAATTTTGGAAAAATGATTGGAAAAGGATGCTCCCGTTTCAAGTTAAAACCAAATCAAGTTGGTTGTTTATTTGTCTTCTTGCGGAACCTTGGTGTAATTTGATTTGACTTCTAAATTATATGGAAATATTTGGCACTTCCATCATGCTTCTTTCATATCTCGCGTAATCAATTACACAATTAATATTAAAATAATTACACCACAATTCATTTCCCTATTTTACCAAATACCTAGTGAATTATATTAAACAATTCAATTATTATACATATACAATTAGCAAACAAGAGACAAAAGGTTACCCATAGTTTTTTTCTTCACATGTATCTAGGGGTGTTCAAAAGGGGTTAATTAAACCGGTTAACTGCTTTTCTAAATCGAACCGGTTTTTCGGTTTAAGAAAATTCTCGAACTGAAACCGAACCGATTTGAGAGAAAAACCAGTTTTTTCGGTTAATTGAAAAACCGGTTAATCAGTTTTGAATTAGTTTTCCCCCTTGAAGAATAATAAAAAGTAAGCAAAGTGAAGAAGAACCATCCTCATTTTTGTATCAACACAAAGTAAGGAAAGAAGAATCCTAAACAACACCCGCATTGTTCAAGAAGCAAACATTCAAAACTAAATAAAACACAATCCAACCCCACATCAAATTCAACTGGCAGAAAGAAACAACAACACAAGTGAAATTAACTAGATTAGCGATTCAAAGAACAAGCCTACACCATATCTAAGACTGTAAGAAACAAAGCATAAAAGGGGCAATGTCAACATGTAAGAAAAAGTCAACATTCTGCGGATACTGAATCTACAAAACAGCCCTACAAATTTAATTAAGTTGAAGATCATGGATGGAGCTACTCCTGCTTACCGAAAAACTACAGAGAATGAAGCTTGTCCTGCTGCTAGAAGAACACAACGAAGATGCCATGACACGGTGACGGTGGAGAGTTTTGAGAACTGAGAGTGAGAAGGGATATCGGGAATTTGGGTTGGGATTTAGGTCGAGTGAATTTAGGGATTTAGTTTAAATTATTATTATTTTATTATATATATATAAACCGATTCAAAAAACCGGTTTTGATTTTTTTCCTGAACCGATAACCGAATTGAAAATCTGGTTTTTTGAATTTTTTGAACCGTAATCAAACTGTTTTTTCGATTCAATTACTTGTTTGGTTCGATTTTTATATTTTTTTGAACATACTTACATGTATCTTGCTTTACTTAAAAAGAACCATATCCCAAAGGAAAAAATGGAGATAAGATAAGATGCCTAACTGTACAATGTCCATGGTGTAGATTAATTCGTCAATTGTCTCACCAATCTGAGTCCTTTTAACTTTTAGGTTAAATGTTTGAGTAAATACGATTCGGGGATTCCCAACGTTTTTGTTAAATTAATGCATCAATCTACAAATGCTAGTCCACATTCAGTTATTTATAAAATAAATAAATAAAGTATAATTTTCAGTTTTATACTTTATCTCAAGGGTTGTATTGTGGGTGCGTGTGGGGTAAAGACAGACAGTGAACATAAGGGCATTGAATCCTCGTCAACGATTTCTGACAAATGCTGAAATGCATGACAACCCAACTTGTATATTGTGCAAAATGGTCCTCCCTAACTTTTTGGTTTATGTTTAATAATAATTTTTAGATGTATTAACGTGAGGTATTGAGTTTGAGTTTCTTCACTTAATTAAAAATGATAATACAACACACAGTTATGTATTGTTAGTCAAGTATGGTTTAATTTCCAAAAGAGTAAATAGGAGTGAGTACGGGACTACGGATAGCGGGTAGAACCGAAACTTACAGGTAAAACTAGAATCTAAGGGTAGAACCAGAACCATAACCTACTCAGAACTGACATTGTGCGGGTAGATTCTAGTTCCTTTTTTTTAGAACTGACACTGTCTGGTTTCGGAACCAGAACCGAAACTAGAACCTGGAAAAAAGAACTTGTAGTGGGTATCGGGTTTGGAACTTGCAACGGGTACCCTGTTTTGGAACCTGAGCTGAAATGAAATATCTGTAAAGAATGAGGGGTCTATTGCAATTTTACATATAAAAAATTTAAAATGGAAAAAGTTGAATTTTTACAATAACCTAATTAAATAAATATTGAATTATATTTATTACATATAAATTACACCATATAAAAAACTTTAATATATTAATATTAAAGTTTTGATTAATTAAGTGTATAATTAAAATTAGGATCAATTAAAAGTGTTTTAATGTTATTAAAAGAATTATTTTTGAATAAAATAGTATATTTGATTGAATAATAATATAATATTTACTTATTTACTTCAATTATCAAGTTATAAGTATATCTTTAATAAATTAGTAATTAATTAATTATATATGATAAATTGATAAATATTAATACATTATTAGGTAAATGATTATTTAATCAATTATAATATTATATTATAATTAAATGATTACTTAATTAATTATAAATTTATAACATTATATTAGTAATGTAATACATTACTTAATTAAATAATTAGAAATTTAATTAATTATAACATTACATTGTAGATTTATAGTATAATTACTTAATTAATTATAACATTACATTATAAATAAATAATTACTTAATTAATTATAACATTTCATTATAAACATTAGTACAATACTTAATTAAATGATTAAAAATTTAATTAATTATAATAATACATTAAAGATTTATAGTATGATTACTTAATTCATTATAACATTACATAATTATTTGATTACTTAATTAATTATGACATTATATTATAAACATTAGTAATTTACTATATTAGTACAATAATTAATTAAATGATTAGAAATTTAATTAATTATAACATTACATTATAAATTTATAGTATGATTACTTAATTAATTATAAACAAATGATTATTTAATTAATTATAATATTACATTAAAGATTTATAGTATGATTACTTAATTAATTATAATATTACATTATAGTATGATCACATAATTAAACGATTATTTAATTAGTCATGACATTATATTATCATATTAGTAATTTAGTACATTAGTACAATACCTAACTAAATAATTAAAAATTTAATTAATTATAGCATTACATTATAAATTTATAGTATGATTACTTAATTAATTATAACATTCTATTATAAACATTAGTACAATACTTAATTAAATGATTAGAAATTTAATTAATTAAAACATTATATTATAATTAAATAATTACTTAATTAATAATAATATTACATTATATTAAAATCACTTAATTAATTATAACATTATATAGTTAAATGATTACTTAATTAATTATAAATTTATAATATTATGTTATAAACATTAGTGATTTACTACATTAGTACATTATTTAATTAAATGATTAAAAATTTAATTAATTATAACATTACATTATAGATTTATAGTATGATTACTTACTTAATTATAATATTCAATCATAAACATTAGTACAATACTTAATTAAATGATAAGAAATTTAATTAACTATGATATTAAATGATAGATTTATAGTATGATTGTTTAATTAATTGTTTGTGTTTTCGTTTTGATTGAGGATTTTATGTGAACTATGATGAATTGATTAAATTCAGATGTTGTCTAGAGATTAGAGGATTTATGGGTCACATTGGACACAAACGAATGAGTAATTAAAATTTTTTAGGGGTGTATTTGTAAAATTTTAAGGTACTTTTGTCATTTTTAAACTAATTGGGGGTAATTGTTGTTTACAGGGCACCTGGGAAAGGAACCGGAACCTGCATTTCAGGTTTCGGTTATGGTTCATTGAATTTAAGAAACTGCACTGTACGGTTCTAGTTCTAATTCCCTCGAAAAATTAATGCAGGGTACCCGGAACCACTCACCCCTAAGAGTAAACGACTTTTTCTTACCCAAATAATGACTTAATGACACTCTTCGACCATCAGACTTTTAAAAAACCACTTTACTATCAAAATTTATATTTTATTTCCGATTCCAACATCGTTGCGACCCCACACCACCACCATTCTCTTCCCTAATCATCACGCACCAAAACCCCTCAAACCCTAGTCCCACCGACCTCGCCAATTTTGGGCAATCAAGTGATTAGGGTTTGCGTACCTATCCCTCCTAAGTCAAATTCCGATTAATCCCAACCACCAAAATCAAACTTGTAGGAGTGGACAAAATTTTAGGGTAGAACCGGAACCGACGGGTACCCGAGTGTCAATTTCGATTCCTACTCGAAACCGGCGATGACAAGGTCGGTTCCGGTTCCAAAAAATTGGAACCAATACTGTGTGGCTTCGGTTCCGATTCTAAATCAAAGGAGCTGGGACTAAAATAACATAATATTAAAGAATAAGGGGTTTTTTGATATTTTGTAGGGGGTTTGATATTTTACGTGTCATATAAATATATAAGAAAATTTTGGTTTTTTTTTTTTTTTTTAAATCTTAATATCAAAAGTCTTATTAATTTTTCAATAAAAGATCAGTTCTTCAAAATATTTTTATTAATATTTAAATTTTACTTATTATTTGAATAAGAAACTAATATACATTAAGATATTTACGTTAAATGATAACTTTTAAATGTTTATTATGAGTGGAAACCAACAATTAAATACTTATGATCAAACATCAAGTAAATATAAACAAATATATTATTTAATGTTTTGCACTTACTTCTTAGGCCTATCTAGTAGTTAGACATACTTAGTTGTCAAATAAATTATCAAATGCCACTTAAGTGAATTAAGAAAGTTAATTCTTTTTTACCTTTTACTTGATAAAAAATGTGTGAATAATTTGTTTTAATTATTTTGATAATATTATCATTATTTAGTAGCAACAATTATCCATATGTCCAATTAAATAACTCTTTTTATACTTATGTCATGCGTCAACACTTTTTCACTTTAAAATCTCTATTTAGCGTGTTATATTATTCGATAGAACATTTTAATTCAACTTAGTATTTATATTTAAGTTTAAAAACTTAAAACATCTTAATTCAACTTAGTATTTATATTTAAGTTTAAAAACTTAAAACATCGTTTAAATTGTATGACATAAAAATTATTTAAATAATAATACAATTAATATCATGTGAGCAATATATCAAAATACAATTTTGGGAGGATGAAACTTGATATGTTATTAACTTATTATGTTATGTTATTGTGTAATTTAATGTGTTATGTAATTTTAATTTTAGGAGGATGAAATGGATATTGGAATAGTTGTAATTTTTGTAAAGTCTGTAGGGTGTATTTGTCATTTCATAAAACTATTAGGGGTGTAATTTAATTTTATAAGGGTTTATTTGTCATTTAATAAAAAAAGGAGGGTAATTGATATTTTTCTGGGTACCGGAACTGAATCTGTAACACAGGTTCCGATTCTACGTTTTTAGGAATTGGAACAGACAATTCTGGTTCCAGTTCCAAATCAAAGGTACCGGCCGTTTCCGGTTCCTTTGAATTCCGCCCACCTCTACAACCTTCCACCAAAAGATTTATTGGCCTCCCCTCTTCAAAAGTTTCAACAGTTTGGATCGAATTTGTTATTTGTTCGCTGTCAAAATATAAATTTGGATAATAAAATAGTATTTTAAAAGTCTGTGGGTGAGAAAATGTCATTAAACAATTATTTGGTTAGGAAAAAGTGGTTAACTCATTTCCAAAGCTATAAACAAAAGCATCAAACTCTTGAGCCTGATCAAAATTAAGTTATCTTGACCATACCAACAGTCAAAGCTGTATGGCGGCTTCAAACCCAGATCGTGTTTACATTGCATAATGTATATTTTTACATCGTTTAATGGATTAAGAAAAGCATAATAATGATATTGTTTATGATGTTTAGCCGCTGGTGTGAGTAATGTCCGGTAAGTTTAATTATGTTATTCATTTGTTCCTTTCAATGCTAACTAGATAATTATGACCATATCCATGCGTGAGACATGTGCAAAATTTTAATATATTTCGTTGCACAACACGGTGACTTCTTTCAGGCGTTAATTGATTATGCTCCAGGATTGGGGGCTGTCAAATACATTAAGTATTGTCTGTTAATTCTTTAACTTACCATCCCCTAAGTGCCCTACCCCTCCAAAAAAATATTATTGCTACAAAATTAATTATCATACGGAGCCATATAAATTATAAGAGAATAAAATTCGGAACCTTTTAAAAACTGCATTTTTTGGTAAAGTACATAAGCATGCTCACTGTACCCTTCCTTAATTAGCATGGTAATTGGAGATTAAGTGATTAGTCCAAGAAAATCACGACAAGCATGTGTTGGATATTAAAAATATTTAAGGTAAACATACCTATCAATACAGATTTTCCAAATTAATTCTGATTATTCTTAACCCAAATTTCATACCCATTCAATTTATTAATGGAGAGTATTTTCAAATATCAGATTTGGCCATTGAAGCATCTCCACGCGTTTGATATTGAGGATAAATTAACACAAAAATATCAAAGGCATAGACTGACACTTCTCTAAACCTGGAGATTATTTAATCTGTCACTGCATATATATCTAATAAAATTTGTCAAGAACACTTTTCAGAGAGATCTTAATTTGACTTTCAATCCCTTATCTTCGATATTAATTCTTTATTCATTAATTTCCACGGGCAAAAGTGTAGAGGCCTTAATTAATTAGAATCTAAAGTATGTGTACAGTCAAGGAGTATATATTCCACAGCTAACATATCATGCAAGATTGTTGACCCAGATAAGTCTTGATATCCTTGATTAGAAGATACGTTGCTCAGAAACTAGAGATTTCTTAGCTAAATTCTTTGTCTCCTGCTGTCACATGTAACCTTTTTCTTTTGAGGGTTTGCGTATACGTAGTCTTAGGCTTCAAGCAAGATCAAAAAGCAAAAAAGGTAATTAGAGTCGCTATCAATATAGAATTGAAGGTCATTGTGGACCGAAAGTGAAACTATAATTGGACGATGAACAACACAAGAATTTTCAAAGATACTGCCTGTCTTTCTTTGACCTACCAATACGACCCTAAAATTTTGGGTTTGGAACAAAGTCGTTGTTAATAGTTTTTGTTTTATAGTTGACTGATTAAGAGTTTAGACTTGTCAGTGTCGGTACATGAAATGTCATACTGATTAGACCTCGTCATATATATATATATATATATATATATATATATGCATGTCAACATCTATGCATATAATTAGGACAATTTTACTGTTATTGTCTGGTAAAAAAATTCATGAAAATATACAGCGGACGACATCAACCATGATTTTCTTTTTCTTGATGTCATGAGTTGCTTTTGGGTTTCGATTCTAAAAGATAATTGGATGAAATAATTTTATATATGTCTGAAATTTAACGGTAGAAATTAGATTGGACAAATAGCTTTTGACATTTTGGTTTCTTAGAGGTACTGTTGTTGTCACGGGTTTAATCTACCCTATAGGCAGTACTTATGCTCAATTCAGAGCTTTCAAAGTTACATCAGTTCCTTGATTCATCAGTTGGTGCCCACACCAAAATTAAAACAGAAATGAATTAAATATTATAAAAATAATAATATGTTATTCTTTTCAAATATAAGTAAATTTATATTAAATATTATAAAAATAATAATATGTTATTCTTTTCAAATATAAGTAAATTTATATAAATTTTGTCATATAAATTGGTATGATAACATTGTATGTAATCATACTAATTATTTAATTATCAATTTCTTTTTTTTTTTCAAATATGTATTTGATTCTTTATATTGCATTCAGTTTGTATAAGAACAATTTATATAAAAAGTTTGTTGATATTATAAATAACCTTTCTTCTCTTTTCTAAGTATCTCATTGGATCCCTCACATATAACACTTGAAACCGTTGTTAGCAAATTAAAATTACTCAATAAAACTCTAAGGGTTGGCTTGGTGGTCAAGAATGGTTATTCCCTTTATTGATTTTTTGGATTCAAACCTTGGGGTCACTCACTTTGTGACTTACCTAATCTTTTAGGTTTGTAGAGTGTTCAAAGGATCCCAAAATTAATTAAGGTACAAATACCAAAAAAGAAAAAAAAAACTGAAGAATTAACCTCAGGTCCAGAATATCTTATGGGACCGGTCTTGCACTGTGGTCCTGGCATACGTGGATTAATAGAGTACTAAAAAGTTGTGGGCTGTTACTAATTCAAGTTTGTTTGCCAAATTACCTTGGCTTCTCCATCATCCTTAAATTTGAATTGGATATATACAATCATTTACTGTATGCATCTCCCAAATAAGAGAAAATTTAGTTTAGTTTGACAAAATTAAGGAAATTATAACTCTAATGTTGAGATGTAATTACGATTAAGTCTCATAATTAACCCCACAAGCCATGAAAGGTAATACTATTTCATAGAATCAAGCTCATGCGAAATGTCATTGCACACGAAAGATAGTTGATAACTGTAGAGAGGTGACGGGGAAGGTGAAATGATGAAGGAGCAACAGCAACAGCAACTAAATGTAATGATGGGGTAAATGATTGTCCATGTAACAGAACGAATGTGTAATGGTTATGAATAGAATATTCTCAAGCTCAAGAGAAAGAAAAGCAAGTGCAAATATATATACAAATGTAAGTTGTTTTTGTACACTGAAAAATGGGTCCTCCATTCCCTTATGAGCTTCTGGCTTCATTCATTTCGTTTCAGTTTTGCCCTTTTCCGCAGATGAACGAATTCAAACAAGTTGCCCATGTGATTTCTTTTTAGCTTATTTCTTAATTTGGGACCACTTCCATGTGCCCACTTGCACACCATTTCTCTCTTTAAACATTCAACTCTCCAATGCCTCAAAACCCTAACATCTCTACCTACCTATCTATTTCTCATTTTACGAGGAATACCAAGATGGAATTGATGCATCACTTCACGCCATATATTATTCTAATTGCGATTTCAATTCACCTTACAAGTGTTATAGTGTTTCCCAGAAGCCATCCTTGTAATTTCTATTTGCAAAGTCATTTAAGATCAACCAGTTTCAACAATTTAGAAAGCCATTTGGACATGTACGTATATAGCAAAAACACTCGACAGAAATTTGAATATTGTGAATGTGAGTGTGTGGTGTGTAAGAATCTTATCTCCTTTGAAAGCTTTCATGTGAGTTTACAGTTGTTCTGAACTACAACGTATTTTCCTATAAATTTAGCTAGAGACAAACAAGGACGATTCATAAAAGATAAGACTCATGATACATGAGTTCTACTGTTCCAGATACAGCAATCAAGAAAATAAAAGACAAGAGTGTGAAAATTCAATTGATTTTCGCCAAGAAAGATGCATTATAATCTAAGAGGTGAAAGTTGATGCGTCCCAGATGGACACTTCACAGCTAATATTGATATTCATGTAACTAGCTAATTGAATAGACAATCTGCTCCGTAATATCTTGATTCAAAACTGCACCCTGCAGCTCATCAGTTCACCTTACAATAATATTAATTTGATCGAAATTTTACCTATGACATACGCATTTGTAGTGGTAGGCACTGTTGATTGGGTCGTTTCCTTCGACTGGAACTTGTTCAGCTCTACACTTGTATTTGCAACCTCTACATTCATTATAAGTGCAAGTTGGTGCAGTTGAGCCAATCATTAATCTTCTTGAATTCCTGTTTATCTTTGCTTCACTGCTTCCCTGCTGGCACCAAAATGTTTAAACAAGGAGATTAAGTATGATGACACATTGGGCTAACGTTTGCAGTCAATGTTTTCTCAGTTCTTACCTTCAAATGAGATGGAGAGGAATCAAAGGACCTTTGATAATAAGGAAATGTTATTTGAGTTCTAGACCCTGCAATGCTGGAAGGATAAACATGAGATATCCAATTGCAACAAAAATAAAAAAGCAATTCTGATAAGCTTGAAAATGGATTCCTTAAAGAAAAATGTGAATGAAAAGGAAAAAAAAAGTATATATTAAGTAAGTATATCCCACAAAGGAAAGAAGATTCGGAGAAAGAAAGAAGTGGGATTATGACCTTGTATCACAAATGCAGAAAGCAGTAAAGCGAAGAGTAGCAAGAGTAGGTTGCATAGTTTAAAGTTAGCCATTCTTCAGGAGTAACCTTGAAGGTTGATATGAAATGGAGTTGAAGGAATTTGAAATATTATTATAAATCAGATAGATACAGAAAGGGTTGTGGCTAAATAATGGCTATAAGAGATAGACTGGCAAAATCTGCAGTGAATCAGAGTAGCACACCGTAGGGGTCCCCAGGCTCCCTAAACCAACAGATCGATTGTTGGGACTAAACCAATAAAACATATTGAGAGGGCTGGACCCTTTAGCTACAATTACTCAAATGCTCATGTCTTTTATTAAAAATCACTCGTTTACATTATATTGTTTTGATATTTTGAAGGGTGAAAAGAGGGATTTCAGTTTTAAGAATAACTTTTGTTTTGGAATTCAAGTTAAAAAAATCATTCGTATGTCTCTAGATGGGTAGAGACATTTCACCCACCAAAAGAAGCATCCAGGGATTCCAGGCTTAGATAATATTGCTCAGATCCTTAGATATATGCACTTCCTGCTTCTTGTTTAAAATAAGCATCCACAATTTTCAACGACAGTTATTCTAAATTTAACACTCAGACTTGGGAAATGATGATTCAGGCTCTTGTTTCCCACTTATATTATTCTCTGAATAGTATAAAGGGTTTTCCTTGCAACGAAGTTAGCTTGGTCTCTATTTTTATTAAGATTTTGAACTGAGAAGCGTTTTTGTTCTAGCTGGGGCTGATTATCTAAATACATAAGAATACTGAATCTTAATTCGGACTGAAATTAGACCCTACATTTTTAAATTCATCGTTTGGATTTGAAGTTAAATTTAACGAATTTATATATCAAAACTAGAGAATCAGAATTTTATATCAAATACAAGCTCAATATTTGACTTCTCTCTTACACCCTTACATATCCAGTTATCCATACGGGACCATATTATGCTGACAATTGTTCGAGTGGGTCTTGTTTCTTTGAAAATTTAACTACTGGGTTTCAAAGGACTGCACCTTTCGAAATTGATTTTATGAAGTTATTAGGAAGTACAAAAGAAAATGATGGCTTATGGTGATGAGGGTTTAGCCAGTAATTATATGTTTATTTAAGTAATTTTGATTAAAAAGTTTCAACCTAAAAGATATGTAAAAAAAAATTATATTTTAAAGAGGTTTTGATATTCTTTTCGGTGATTCTTAATCACAATTTCATTTTTGAGGTTAATGAAGAAATTATGGGCTATCAAAATTTTCCAAGTGTGAACAGAAGCCCAGGCTTTTTACAGCCCAAAGATTGCCTTCTTATTTGGAAAGCGGTTAGACTTCCCGCGAATGCCCCAATCTTGAAGAATACCAAACCTTGCCGCCCACACTCTCTCAATATCTCCAAACAATCCCTTTCCTTTCACCTCCAATCTCTTCCTCCTTACTAATCACTTCCAAGAAAAGCATCCATCTCTCTTCTATATCATCACTACCATCACCATGTCCCTTCTCCACCATTCAATCGTTTCCTTCCTCATAACCAGTTCTCTTCAACACGTTTCTTGTTTGTTCAATTCTCATCCTCTCAATTTTCATTCCCGAAAATGGATTCTCAGCAAGAAACTAACACTATGGCCAACACCGCCATTGACACCTTCACCGACGCTGCCACCACCACTTCCACCGGCATGGTGAGTCTAACATCGAAGTACTCGAACCGGGTACTTGTAAAAACCATTGTTGAACGTGATGATGGTGGGGTGGGATTGATTGGTGAGAGATTGGTAATTGGCGGGTGGGTAAAGTCTTCCAAAGAAGTTAAAAAAGAGCCGGTGACACCAGCACCAGCACCAGCACCAACATCTGATGATCATGGTGCTGCAGTGGCTTCAAGTCCTAAACGTAAAGAAAAAGATGTGAGCTGTGTGGAGATTCTTCAATCAAGAATCCCGTTTTTCAGGACAATAATAAAGGTTTTGAGTGGCGGTTCTGGTGGTGGTAGTACCAACACTATCCGTGAGAAGTTGGAAGCTGTGCTTCCTAAGCCACCACTGCCTTCCACTCTCTTCTTGCAAATTAGTGACGGTTCTTCTGTAGCTGCTCTCCAGGTACAACTTTATGGCTATATATATGTTTACTTCTTGAAAATAAGGTTTATTAGTAGCTATGAAAATGATAAATCTATCCATTATTTTTTCTTCTTTTGAACTAATGAAAAACAAATTTACTTATATACTCTCTATTCTTTCAAAAAAAAAAAAAAAAAAAAAACTTGAATTACGATATTTCAGGTGGTGGTGGAATCTACTTTGGCTTCACCTAGCAGACTTCTGCCTATTGGAACTTGTATATTAGCAGAAGGTGTGTTGGATCATTCATTTCAGGGAAATCGTGTTGTTGAACTCAAAGTAGATAAAATTCTTCATGTTGGGACGGTTGATCATGATAAGTATATTTTATCAAGAAAGCGACTACCACTCGATAAGCTAAGGGATTCTGCGCATTTTCGGCCTCGTACAACTACGGTAATTTTTTCATCTATTGCTATTCTGTAATTTTCTTTTTGTTTTTGCATCCCTCATTACAATTGAGATGTTTTTATCTCATCATATAACTTCACAGTATTACGATTGGATATATCAGCCACATCTAAAAGCACATCTAGCATGTTCAATTTTCCGACATAACAAGCATATCCAGAAACTAAATCTTAGAATGTTTAACGCCATGTAGGTGGCATCTATTATGCGAATCCGTAGTTCCCTGTCTTTCGCAACTCACACATTCTTCCAAAACAATGGGTTTTTGTATGTTCAAGTTCCCATTATCACCACCACTGATGCTGAAGGATTTAGTGAGAAGTTCCAGGTGACAACTCTTTTAGAAAAAGCAGATAAAGAGGAGCCAAAAGCCGCTAAGGAAATTGAAGGCGTTAGCCTTGACAACATAAAGGCTGCTATAAAGGAAAAAAGCAATCAAGTTGAAGAACTCAAGAGAAGTGAAAGCAATAAGGAAGCACTCGCTGCTGCTCTTCAGGATTTAAGGAAGACAAATGAAATAGCATCACAGCTAGAGGCAAAAGAAAAAACGCAGCCAGCGCCTTCAATTAAGACTGATAAAATTAACGTTTCTGAAGATTTCTTCTCTCGCCAGACCTATCTCACTGTTTCCGGTCGCCTTCATTTGGAGAGTTATGCGTGTGCCCTTGGAAAGGTTTACTCATTTGGACCCAGGTTTCGAGCAGAGAAGAAAGAGTCATCTAAACAAGTGGCAGAGATGTGGATGGTTGAGGCTGAAATCGCTTTTTCACAATTAGAGGTACGAGTTCTCCTTTACAAAGTCAGTTCACCACTATCTAAATTAGTATTTTTTGTAGTCGGCATTTTGCTTATAAATTCACAAAGTCTAGAGATTCATATAAGTGATTCAATTTTGCATAGCTGAAACATAGGGGGATAGTCATGTGCAAATGTACCTAATTTGGGTTTCATTAAGACTGTACATGCCTTCAAGATAGATACTATAACATGGTAGTATTATTGACCGAGTTTATGGTGCTTTCCGCCTATCAACCAAAACATTTATGTGGAAAATATAATGACAATCATATTCTTGAATTAGGAGTTTGTCCTTGCATACTATGCATAACAACCAGCTAAGATTATTTGGAACCATCTACATTAGGCCTTGGTCAACTAACAGATTGGTCATACTGTCCCACATGCAGAGTAATTATTCTATGTTGATATTTATACATTGCGGATTTCCCAGGATGTCATGAATTGTGCGGATGACTATTTCAAGTTCCTCTGCACATGGATTGTTGAAAACTGTGAACGAGATGCGGAATTTATCTCCAGACGGATTGACAAAACCATTATTGATCGGCTGCAATCAATGATGTCATCCTCCATTGAAAAGATTACCTACACAGAAGCAGTGAAAGCTCTGGAAAAGGTAAAGCTGAAGCTGAACAGTTTGGTAAAACATGTTGACATTAGCAATTTTATCTCATAAAGCCTTTTTTCTTTTGTTATTAATTATTAACTAGGTTACAGAAAAGATTTTCGAAGCAAAACTCGAGTGGGGTGTGGCTCTCACAGCCGAACATCTAAGGTATTCATGTTCTGCTTTTAATATAAATATGCAAGTATCTGAAATGACAGGAGTTAAGTGGCTGTTAACTCTTGCTTTCTTTTAATTTAATGACAGTTATTTGGCTGATGAGATCTATAAGTGTCCTGTAATCGTATATGATTATCCCAAAGCGGTTAAACCATTTTATGTACGCCTTAATGATGATGGAAACACAGTTGCAGCATTTGATATGGTTGTACCAAAGGTGAGCTCTACATTTTTCTAAAAAGTTTAAGGAACTAAATACATTTTACATTCTAGGTTAGTTATAAAAAGGCCATGCATATGCTTGCAGGTTGGAAAGTTGATTACAGGCAGCCAAAATGAGGAACGCCTTAATAAGCTGAATACAAGGTAATCTAATGCCAATTCAATTCTATACGAACTAATCTAGGAGAATAAATATGTTTAGTTTTCCGGAAGTTTTAATAAACAAGTTTAACCTGAGGTCCCTCTGACGCTGTATCATTCTCGAGTCCATAAAATTGTTCATTGATATCTTGTTTCAGGATCGAGGAATTGGGCTTGCCAAAAGAGCAGTATGAATGGTATTTGGATCTACGCAGGCATGGAACAGTAGCGCACTCTGGATTTAGTCTTGGGTTTGAACTCATGGTTCTCTTCATTACTGGCCTCATTGATGTCAAAGATGCAATCCCTTTTCCTAGAAGTCTGGGAAAAGCCAACAATTAGTCTGATTTCCTGCAAAGTATACTCCAAAGGCGAAGATATTTGATCCTGAACTGCTTGTGTTGTTGAAAGAGAAGAAAATGTTATGTAAACATACACATTGAGATTTGAAACAGAAAAAGCATATTGTAAATATTGATAATAGAGATCGCTCTGTAGCATTTTATGCTTATTTGATCTGATGTACATAACTTAAATAAAATTACAGATTGAAATAAAATTGTCTTTAAGATCATGCATCATTTTCTCAGAAGAAACTGGTTTTGATGTGGCAAACTAGGACTGGAATATCTATGGATAAACTATTGTCTTGATTGAAGCATCAGGGTGGGTATTGTTTGAATCAAGAGGGAAGAAAAATGGATAGAGTTCATAGCGAACGTAACAACTACTATATAGAACTCGACATCCCTTCCTGCTGTCGCAAAACTTAGGAAAATTTCCAATAGCAATGGCCAGGCACTGAGCACAATTAATAGGAGCTAGGTCTCTTGTGCACTGCACCAAAGCATAAAGAGTCAGAAATGATGACAGTGTAGTTTTGCCTTTCCCAAGCCCTTCATTCTTAGGCAAAACAGCTTGTGATCTTATCTTGTCCATTAAAGCTCCTAGTTCTCTGTTAAAACTTTCAGGATCTGTTACATTTTCAACATTATAGTAGAATATACCATAACCAGTGTCAACTTTCCCAACAAAATTCTCTTCGTTATATCGTAGAAAGCAATAGTCATACCAAATCCTAGCATCAGCTTCATCTGGACAACGTTCGCGAATTTGCTTCGCTGCATCTTGTATACAAGTTGAACAATCTTTGCTGCTGACATCTCCTCTGCATTGTGCCAGGCCATAGACTTTGTGTGGGTCTTCACCATAGGAAGTAGCAATGTAACCAGTTTCGGAAGTTTTGGAAACCAGTTCATCTAACAACTTATCAATATTAGCTGATACCTGGCTACTGCCGCTTATGCTAGTGCCTTTGTTACAATAATCCCCCAAAGGATCAGCGGCAAAACAGATGCATAGAAAATTTAATAGAAGAAAACTGGGCAGCAAAGTCATTGTTTTCATTTTTATTCACTTGAAGCTCCATTAAATGAAGGTTTTTCTTATAATGACTTGGTGGAAGGGATAATTGGAGTGGGATTCCACAGCAGACATTCTTGACTCATCACTTTTCATAGGCTCACTACGTACCACAATGAGTGGAAGACTCGAAATAGTTTTTTCTAGAAAGTCTTTCTTGATTTCCTTTTACTTAAATCTATTAAAAAATATAATAACTAAATACAAAATTGTGCACCATTGATTTTTAGAATTGTATGTTCGATTCATTTCCATGTCTCTAAGAAACTAAACTAAAAATCATTAGTTGCTGGAAAGAATCTGAAGTTGCATTGTCAGTAAAAACACCATTAATTTTCTAACAAGCTCCCTGGATAATAGGATTGTCATTGAAGTCACATCCCACAAGTTGATAATGACAATAATTATTATCTAGCGTGTAAATACTAAAATAATATGGAATAAAAAAGAAAAACAATAATGTTATGCTTACCAAGCTTATTAACTATCTTACTAATCTTTGTAAATATAAAATATAGTATAGGTATTATAAGCATAATATGGATATCATATATAATTTTAATAAAGATGAATAAAATAATTCATAAATTCATAAATAAACATAACATTACTCAAAGAAAAAATAATCATACAAAAAACAAAGAAAGAACACGCCTGAATTTGTTGGTCGCTAATTCCAACAAATACCATGTAGGAAGGAAATGATAGCAGATTTTTTTGAGCGCACAATGTATTGCTTCCTTAAAAGTCAAATTTAAGCACTGATATTTCTATGAAAATGTTCAATAATTGTTGGCTTATTTTGATGTATTATTTATTACCATTTTGACTTTCGACAAATGGGAGTTTAGTCAATGATTTTTTGGCCATTGCACTGCACTTGAAAATGGGATAGAGAGATTAATGGGGACATTTTATTAAAAGACCATTTTAACTAAAAATTTAATTAAAAGGTTATAGAGTTTGTAAATTTTAACTAAATGGTCATGTTTTTTATTAAGCTTAATTAAACATAATTAGGGGATTAATTAGGATTAATGAATAATTGTGTAATCTTTTAAAAATTATAATAAGTCTCTAAAGAGTCAAAAATCTTGCAAATAAATCCAAACACCTTCTTCTTCTTCCTCCCGCCACATTAACGCATTCCTCCACCATTAACATCTTCTCCAACACAGATCCTCCTCCTTCTCCTACTGCTACTGCTGAAATTTCGTCTAGGTATGCGTATCTTCCCTTTCAATTTACAAAGATTTAATGATGGATTGGGTTTGGGTTATGATTTTGATTTAGTTTTTTAGGTTGTTGGATTGTATTTGATGTAATGGAAGTTGAAAGGAGTGGAATTTGTTGAAAATTTTCTTGCATTGTGGGTAGCTGGGGGTGGTAGCACTGATTGTAGATGGAAATGACTGAAAACGTGTTCTGGATATGATGGATTGCTTAAGTGATCTAGTACGTCTAGTAATGCAGCAGATAGATCGCTTAAACGATCTGCTAAAAGTCTGGTGTATAGCAGCAGATCGCTTAAGTGATCAGTAAATGACATAATATCGCTTAAGCGATCATACCTATTTACACTGGATCGCTTAAGTGATCATGCTTATTTACACTGGATCGCTTAATTGATCATGCTTATTTACAAGTAAACGATATCCCAGATCACTTAAGCGATACACCAGATCTGTCAAGTGATTGTGCAGATGTTTTTTAAAATATTTCAACCCTTAGTACATCAGTTAAGAATTTTTTTTTTCTTGCATTATAGGTAGTTGGCTATTATTAGACATTGGACAAGTTGTTTTGGGTGTTGAATATTTTGGTGAGTGGGTGGAGGAAGAAAATAGGTGGAAGTGGATTGGGAAGAGCAAAGAAGTTATACAAATTGCTGTGAGCACAGAGGTTAGTTTTGATGAGTTGATTGATGAAATAATTAGAAGAGGTGATTTGAGTTGCTCACGTAGTGATATAGTTGTGAAGTATATTTTAAGCAGAGTTCTTGAACATTATAAGGTACCTCCTGCTATATTAAAGTCGAATGAAAGTGTGAAGTTATATATGATTGATGTGGCCGATAATGGTTCGAGGCCGATTTTAAGGGTTTCTTTTATAGAAAAACTGTTGGAAGTTGGTTTAAAGGAAGGGGATAACGAGGAAGTTGGCGGAGATTTGCCTGGTTTTAATTTGAACTACGAGGGCATTGATTTGTTAGTTGAAAAATCAAGAGTAGACGGTGAATTGGGTGGTGAGGAGGACACTGTAGAAGAGGTTGGTCATGGGTGGCAGAATGAAAATGTTGAGAAGGAGGACCCCGTACATGTTCCCGCAGATGTAGAGATTCCTTTAAATAAAAATTATGCAGAAGGTGTAGTTTGTGAGGAAGAAAACACTATAGTCGTTTATACAGGTTCAAAGGGGGCAATTGCAGGTAGTAGTGAATCAGCTCATGTTTTTATGGATGGATCAGAGTTACGCCTAGGGTATTTGTTTGACAACAAAGAGGAAGTGGTGAGGAAGCTAAAACTTATTGCGGTGAGAGGTAATTTTGAGTTCATCACCAAAAAGTCAAATTCATTGGTTGTGACAGTTGCATATCATGACCGAAAGTGCAAGTGGCGGGTTTATTGTAGAAGGTTGGCGGAGTCCGAAAAATTTATTCTTAGCATATATACCCGTGAGCACACATGTGGTTTGGGACATATTTCAGGTGAGTATCGACAGACCTCTGCTGATGTTATTGGACAATTTGTCAAAAGTCAGTTCGTTGAAGGGAAAGGTCCATCTCCTAAAGAGATTCAGAGACTTGTGCATACAGAGTTGGGATGTGTTGTTAGTTACTGGAAATGCTGGAAAGGGAGACAACGTGCACAAGATTTTGTGAGGGGCACGCTGGAGCACGGGTACGCAGTATTAGAAGCGTACCGTTATATGCTTGAGTTGACAAAAGAAGGTAGCAAGACGGCTTTGAAATGGGACAAGAATATGATGTTTAAATATATTTTTGTTGCTTACAGTTCTGCTATAAGGGGTTTTGTAAACATGAGAAAGGTGTTGGCTGTTGATGATTGCTTTTTTACGGAAAAGTATGGAGGTACATTGTTGGTGGCCATTCACAGGACAGCGAGAATCACACATATCCTGTTGCATGGTGTGTGGTTGACTTTGAGAATGACAAGTCGTGGACTTGGTTTTTTCAGCAATTACGTACGATAGTGCCTAACAGTGACGTGTTGTGAATAATATCTGATAGGCACAACTCTATAAAGAAGGGGATTGCCACTATTTACCCTCAAGCACATCACAAATTCTGTATGAGGCACCTTGGTGAGAACATAAAACAAAAGTTTAAGTTTACAGGCCTCCTTCAGATATACTACATGGCAGCAAAAGCTTATCGGGTTGATGAGTTCGAGGAGCACTTCTAGCAAATCCGAATCAAGGATGATAAAGTTGCTAAGTATCTTGAGCATTATGTTGGTTTCGAGCGATGGAGTAGAGCTTACTTTTCTAGAAGAAGGTTTGATGTCATGACCACGAACATAACCGAGTCCATAAATTCGAAGTTGTTAATAGAAAGAGAGTTTCTAATAGTTGCACTTTTTTACGCAATCCAGAAGACATTGTCATGGTGGTTCCATGAGCGTCGTACGGAGTCAGATAATTTTACTACAACCATTGTTCCGTCAGCTAAAAAATTATTGCGAGAGCTTATGAAACTGTCAAATGCACTGTTTGCCTGTCCTTTTAATTCTCAAGAGTTCACTGTGTGCGGCTATGGTCTGGATGCCCTAGTTAACCTTGTTAGTAAAACTTGCAGTTGTAAAGTGCTTGACATTCAATGTTTACCTTGTCCTCATGCACTAGCAGCACTGAAACACCAACGGAAGCCGGATTTTGGTTCAAGAATTTACATGGAACTTTGCTCCCCTCTCTATATGGCAACTCACTACATGCTAGCTTATTCAAAAAATGATATATCCAGTGCCTCCAGAAGAGCAGTGGGTAGTGCTGCCAGAGTTGGCTGACATTATCATCCATCCGCCATTCAAGAAGACAGCAAAGGGGAGAAAAAGAGTTAAGCGTATTCCATCAACCTCTGAGGTTCCTCGAAAGATAAATAAGTGCTCAATTTGCAAGCAACCTGACCATAAGAGAAGCAATTGCTAGAAGTAATCCCATGCAGATCCAGAAAATTAGGTTTGAAGGAGGATGAAATTCAAGGAGTTGCCAAGGCCAACCGTTGATGAGTTATTGTATTCAATTATTGATGTTTTCAATTTTAGTGTTACCTTGAATAAATAATTCTTTATATTTAGTATTCTTGTTAGACGGCCTAAATATGTGTTGGTTGGTGATTTTAGTTTGGAATTAGGTTGTCAAATTGAGGAGAAAGTATAGAATTAATATGTGTTGGTAATTTTAGTTTGTCAAAAATTAGGAGAAAAGATGGAAAAGTATGTATTGCCCATGATCTATTAAGCGACTAAGTATATCGCTTAAGCGACAAAGGGTTTTTCATAAAGGATTGCTTAAGTGATATTATGGATCGCTTAGGCGATCGTGCACCTGGGCATATATTGACTCTGCCCATCACATGATTGTTTAAGCGATCTATGATCGCTTAATCGACCAAGTGAAAAAGAGAAGAATCGCTTAAGCGATATCACGGATCGCTCAGGCGATCGTGCACCTGGGCAGATATTGATTATGCCCATCACATGATAGATCGCTTAATCGACCAAGTGAAAAAGAGAAGAATCGCTTAAGCGATATCACGGATCGCTTAGGCGATCATGCACCTAGGCAGTTATTGATTCTGCCCATCACATGATCGCTGCGATCGCTTAATCGACCAAGTGAAAATTTAACCGTCTTCTTCTTTATCCATATCTCAACTCTGAAGCCATTTTCTTGCTCCAACTCTGAATATATAGGGTGTACGATTTGTTCAGTGAAACTTAACCGTTATTATATTTTAATTAAACATATAGTTCTTGTATGTCTATATCAAACATAAATGGTATAGAATGTTTACGTCTATATTAAATATATAGGGTATACGATTCGTTCAGTGGAACTTGACCGTTATTATATTTTAATTAAACATATAGTTCTTGTATGTCTATATCAAACATAAATGGTATAGAATGTTTACGTCTATATTAAACATATGTCCATAAACTTGGAAAAAAAATATGGTAATAAATTACCCTTAATCACTTAAGCGATCCCGTTTATTTAGCAAGCGATCGCTTAAGAAGGTTACAACAGTTGTGCTGAAAACCTTATTGTGATAACAGGAGCCGTTGTTAATAGTCAAAAAGTTTTTGAAAAATTCGGGCACTCTTTTAGTCTACAGACTACAAAGCATATGGTTACAAGGTTCAAATTATTATTATTATTATATTTTAGTGTTAAGCGAGACATTAAATCGCTTAAGCAATTAAACGAATTTCCTTTTGTAGAGCCGATCAAGGATCACTAGATCTTTGGTTCGAAGAGAACTAGATAACCATGCAAGCTTAGTGAACATATCTTCTTCTTTCTTCCGAACATAAATGGTGCGTTTGGTTGAATATTCCTATCCATATTCCCAAAATATTTGTTTGTTTAATTATTTAGGAAATATTATTATATTTTTTAATTAATTAAAACCCCTTAAGTTTATTAATTTCATTAAATACCCCCCAAAAAAAGTTTAAAAATTAACAGAAACACCCTCACCCACTCATACTTGCCAGATTTTGGCAACCACCATCGGTGGTAGCCGAAATTTGTTAGAACGGCCTATAAACAACTGGAACTGGCCGGTAATTCACCGATGTGGCCTTTTTCGGCCAGATCCACAGTAGATCTGGCCCAAAAAGGCCAGATCTGGCCGTCATGGACGACCAAAGAAATGGCCATCATTGATGGTCAACGATGGCCAGATCTGGACTTTTACGGCCATTGACGGCCAAATCTGACCGTAGATCTGACATTTTCTAGCCAGATCTGTGGTCGATGTGGCCTGAAAAGGCCATATCGATGCCCTACCTGCCAGATCCAATAGGTCTGTATTGTAACGCCCTTTTCTGGCTAGATTCCGACGGTGGTGGGTAGGTGGGGGTGTTTTTGTTAAATTTTAAAATTTTTCTTGCCAGTTTTTATGAATTTAATAAACTTAAGGGGTCTAAAAGTAATTAAAAAATAAACTAATATTTACCAAATAATTAAACAAACAAATATTTTAGGAATAAGAATGGGAATATGGATAGGAATATTCAACCAAACGAACCCTTTATGTTTTGAAGAAAGAAGAAGAAGTTATGTTCACTAAGCTTGTATGGTTATCTAGTTCTTTTCGACCCAAATCTCTAGCCTTGAATTTGCGAATGATTATTGTACAATACAAAGGAAATTAGGCATGATCGCTTAAGCGATGCAAGATATCACTTAAGCAAATCATGACTTATGTATATAGGATTACTTAACCGATATATAAAATTGAACTCTGTAACAATATGCTCTGCACTCTGTAGAGTAAGATACTGCTAGAATTTTTCAGAAACTTTTTGACTATTAACAACGGCTCCTGTTATCACAATAAGGTTTTCAGCACAACTGCTATAACCTTCTTAAGCGACCAAAGCTAAATAGATCCTTTCGCTTAAGTGATTAAGGATAATTTACTGCCATATTTCTTTTTCAAGTTTATGGACATATGTTTAATATAGATGTAAACATTCTACACCGTATATGTTTAATACAGACGTAAAAGAACTATATGTTTAATTAAAATATAATAACGGTCAAGTTCCACTGAACGAATCATACACCCTATATATTTAATATAGACGTAAACATTCTACACCATATATGTTTGATATAAACGTACAAGAACTATATGTTTAATAAAAATATAATAACAGTCATGGTCTACTGAACGAATCGTAAATGGCTTAAGCAATCCTGTGTATTCGGATTTTATTTATTGTATTTCAGAAGATCGGTTAAGCGATTAACGCTATCTTAAATGTATAAGGTATACAACTCGTTCTCAGTAGAACATGACTGTTATTATATTTTAATTAAACATATAGTTCTTTTACGTTAATATGAAACATATAAGGTGTAGAATGTTTACGTTTATGCTAAACATATAGGGTTTACGATTCGTTCAGTTGACCATGACCGTTATTATATTTATATTAAACATATAGTTTTTTTTGTTTTGCATAAACAAAGAAAGAGCGAGAAGTACCTCATTAAGTTTGAAGGGTTTAAGAGAACTAGGTAACCATGCAAGCTTAACATCTTTATGTTCCAAGAAAAGAAGAAGAATATATGTTCACTAAGCTTGCATGGTTACCTAGTTCTCTTATACCCTTCAAACTTCATGAGGTACTTCTCGCTCTTTCTTTGTTTATGCAAAATAAAAAGAACTATATGTTTAATATAAATATAATAACGGTCATGGTCCACTGAACAAATCGTAAACCCTATATGTTTAGCATAGACGTAAACATTCTATACCTTATATATTTCATATTGACGTAAAAGAACTATATGTTTAATTAAAATATAAAAACGGTCATGTTCTACTGAGAACGTATCATACACCTTATATGTTTAAGATAGCGTTAATCGCTTAACCGATCTTCTGAAATACAATAAATAAAATCCGAATACACAGGATTGCTTAAGCAATTTGATATATCACTTAAGCGATCCTGTGTATTTAGACTTAGTCGCTTAAGAGATCTAGTGTTATTTATGATATTGCTTAACCGATCCTACCCTTTTACACTTGATCGCTTAAGCGATTTACGATCGCTTAAGCGATCATGAGCAAAGAATACATAAGTGCCCACATGGACGATCGCTTAAGAGATCGCTTAAGCTATGTTCACGGATATGATCACTTAAGCAATCATTACCGAGGCATAATCATCTGCCCAGATCTATAATCTCTTAAGCGATCCGTTTGTATCGCTTAAACAATTCTTTGCTTTTACTCTTGGTCACTTAAGCGATTTCAAATCGGTTAAGCGATCTTGTCTGTGGCAGAATCAACATCTGCCCAGATCTATGATCGCTTAAGCGATCCTTACGTATCCCTTAAGCGATCCTTACATATCCCTTAAGCAATTCCTGGCTTTTACTCTTGGTCGCTTAAGCGATTCTAGATCGCTTAAGTGATCTTGTCCACGGTAGAATCATCTGCCCAGATCTATGATCACTTAAGCGATTCTTGGCTTTTATTCTTGGTCGCTTAAGCGATCTATCTTCTGCCCAGATCTATGATCGCTTAAGCGATCCCTTTGTATCGCTTACGCGATTCTTCATAAAAGACTCTTGGTCGCTTAAGCGATGTTGACCGAGGCAAAATCAACATCTGCCCAAATGTATGATCGCTTAAGCGATTTTAGATCACTTAAGCGATCATTTGTGGAAAACTCTTGGTCGTTTAAGAGATATATGTGGTCGCTCATATACGTAATTGTTTGGTACCATGCTTGTCTTTAAGTTAATTAATTTCGAAATGACTGTGATTGGGATACATTTCTACCTCACTCATTTCCCTCCCAAATCCGAAAAGAATTTGTATCGTAAAGTTAAGTAATTTATATCAATCTAATTCATCACAAATAAAAATATAAGAGACATCAATGTAATTAAAAGTTTAAAGACATCAATATAATTGAAAGTTTAAACTTAAAATCATCCATAATAGTGCCGAAACACAATAATTCCTAAGATATTTAACTCTAGTTCTGATTGTAATAAAATTTCCTCCACCCAAATAATTGCAAAGAAGAACCCAATTCAAAATATCATTTTTCGTCTCATTTCCCTTCCATACATTCTCATTTCTCTCCTGTGACCTGCCAACCAGCCTTTGAGAAGTTTTCGAATTCTGTATAATCACTATCTGAGATGATTGTTTAGTACCATGCCTTGCCAGCAGTCTTGATTGTAGATGCCTCCTCCTACCAACCAGCTTTTGAGAAGTTTTCGAATTCTGTTTGCCAGGAACCTGTCTGAGATCATTGTTTGGTACCATACCTTGCCAGCAGCCTTGATTGTAGATGCCTCCTCCTGCCAACTAGCCTTTGAGAAGTTTTTGAATTCTATTTGCCAGGAACCTGTCTGAGATCATTGTTTGGTACCATGCCTTGCCAGCAACCTTGATTGCAGATGCCTCCTCCTGTCAACCAACCTCTGAGAAGTTTTTAAATTCTGTATAATCACTATCTGAGATCATTGTTTGGTACCATGCCTTGCCAGCAGCCTTGACTACAGATGACTCCTCTTGCTAACCAGCCTTTGAGAAGTTTTCAAATTCTATTTGCCAGGAACTTGTTTGAGATCATTGTTGGTACCCATGCCTTGCCAGTAGCCTTGATTGCAGATGCCTCCTCCTGCCAACTAGCCTTTGAGAAGTTTCCTCTCATTGTTTGCCAAGAACCTGCAAAATTATCCGGCACACACTTGCAGCCACGTCAACTTTTGTAAATTAAAAAAAAAAATCCAAAAAGTTATAGAGTGCAAGATTGAGAAGTTCACTTAGTCCGTCTCTTTCGGTAAACCTCTGTATAAGCATGACATTTGTAGCATCAGCACCATAACCCAAGTATTAACATCAATATCACATAAACTACAATATTCAAAGTCCAACTTCCATACATTTTTATTGGGTTCTGGTCACTCAAAACGGATCCATATGCCCATGAAAGCACTCAACAGCCCAGCGTTCCCGATAGTTGCTCATTGTTTCTTCATTCAAGCCGTCCATTGGGGTGTTGCTCATGTCGAATTGAATAAATTTCAGGGCATATGCCCCACAATCAGTACTACAATAGGAATAAGACATTAGCATTAGAATCAACTTATAGAACAATTGTATTATGTAAGTTAGTTTTATATAAAATTTACCTTGACTCATTCTTTGGGACGGTAGAGCGCTTAACTGGCCACTTTTCGGTCAATACTTGATCATCGAAGTGCTCAAACATCCTGCTGTCATGCAACAGCCGTGGGAACAATCATGACAGTGGCTCCAACTCGATCTCCAATTGCTTGTCTCGACAAATAGTTGGGTTACAGTCAAAGATCTTCAACAACCCCTCCTCTAGATGTGCGACAACTGCTATCCAGTGTATATCTCTGACATTGATGATGCAGTTGATTCTTTTAACCTTTGCCCAACTGTGGTCATATTTGGGCCTTTTCCCCCATATATACTACATAATCCTGTCATCAAACTTAAAATCATTAGGGATGCAGTTCAAGTCTTCTAGGGCTAGTCTTTTTCGCTTGGCTCCTTTTGCTGCACCTCCACCAACAGCCCTTTTAATTAAATTATGATATGTCGAAAGCGTTTGGCCAAATGCCACATCGATGATGGCACAGTTGGGATACAATAGATCACCATTACTGGTCTGCCGTTGCCTTATCAGTGCTAATACCTCATCGATGTGCTGCATCAATTAAAAATAACATGATAAGTTTGGAAAACATAAGAAAAATTAAGGAAAATTAAGCAAAAATAACTCACCGAGTCCTCAAGCCACCTACCCATCGTCAACAACTATTCAAACCATTTCCGATGATAATCCCCTGTCTTATACTTTACATGGGCATCACTTCCTGATTCATTGTAATACGCATAGAAGAGTTTTTTCTTTTCCTCCTCTATTGGTTTGTACAAATCGACCTTTGAGTCCATTTCTGCTTGCCCACTTCCTCCCTCTTCCTCCATTTGTACATCCCTGCCTCCTTCGTCTCCCACCTCACCCTTCTCCATTATCACTGCCCCACTTCCTCCACCAACCTCCTTAACCTCCTCTATTTTTGCTTCTTCCTCCATTTGTTTCTTAATTTTCTTCTTCTTTCCATGTGTTACTACCGTGTAAGGCGATTTGACAAACTTGTTATTTCGGCTCTCTCTTTTCAGCCCAGATTGCACTTCAACTGCCTTTAATACTCCACCAACTTCCTCCTCCACCGTACCAATTTTCTCAGCCACCTTATCCATTTTCTCCTCCACCATTTTTATCCACTCTTCTATCTTGTCAAACCTGTCATAAACAGCTATTGTAAAACTCTCAAACAAGCCATTTATGAGGTCAACCACCTCATTCTCCCGACGCCGACGTCTCGACAAAGCGGTACTTGTTGTACCGGTTTGCTGAGGCATACGAACCTCTTCCTCCCTTTCCTTCTCCTCATCTTCCCTCTCGCCGATTGAAGCTTCATCATCCTCGGCGTCAACCACATTCTCAAGCAGTGGCCCTACAACTGCCGTCACATGCGTGACCCCTTCTAGGTCTTGCATCAGGCGGTCTATCAGTTCATCCCTTTCATCCTCTACCGGTTCGAAAGATGTGACATACTCATGTTCCGCTTCACCCCTGGTAGCGGTGAGAAAGAGACGGACGACTTTCTGCAATAAGAAACAAAATCAATCAGATTGAAGCGACATTTTAAAGTAACTGCATATTCAAAAACTTACTCCTTTAATCTTACCCCAGCCGCTTCAATTTCAATGTCTATTTGATCGTAATCCCAATGGGTACACTTCTCGACATGCCACCGCAACATCCTAAGAAATTGTTGTCACACATCCAAACTCTTCCCCCTCCCCCCCGTCTTAGCGAAGATAGGGACGACCTTATACATCTAAGCCTACATTATAAAAAAACAATCCATATCATAATTCAAACACATATATTACAAAAAATATAACAAAAAACTATTAATATTTACCTGCATTGCCCATGGGAAGCCAAACAAATTGTACGTGTTCGGTTTACCCTTCACGACCCATTGGGACTACTTTAACGCCATGTTTTTCCTTTGCAGAGAGTCCATGGTTCGCTTAAATGATACCCATCCTCACAGATAAGAATTAAAGAAGTCTAAGTTGCTTGCAAACCTCACCTAATCCATATCAATGGCTTTTATTGAGTCACCAGCCATTAGGATCGAATGTAAGAACAATACCAAGCACAGTTTGAACTTCTCTGGATCGGTAAACCGAACTCTTCCTATAATCTTCTCTAAATCGTGTCCTGTAATAGATGTTTTCCCCTGCAAAATCTTCTTAGCCAACCTTACAGCTGGCCCACTCTCCTTTATTGCCTGTGCCTCATCCTCATTTGGCATTTTCCCACATCCTAAGCCGGTCACCAAGGCATATTCCATCATCCCAAAATGTAGTGGCTTTCCATCCACCACGAACCACATTTCTTGCTTTTTTTGGCATTTTACTGAGTGCAACAACATATAATGCACTCCTTGCCCCCAGAACGCCTTTTTCCAATTTGTTCCAATTTTCAAAAACTGACCGAAACAAGTCTCTTTGAATTGTCGTTACCATTCCTCAATCCATGTAAAATCTCCTTTATTCTCTCAAAAACATCCCAACTCGACCTGACCGTCACCCTTACAGGGAAGTACGATATATTCTCGCTTACAATGTCTAACCCGTAGTCTTTATAGTTTACGGTCCGTACAATCTGCACAATCAATATAAACAAAATATCAACAACAAAAATAAACCAAAACAACTAATAAACAATATATCAACAACAAAAAATTACCTCTATGGTCGCTTAAGCGATTTCGGATCACTTAAGAGATCTTGATTCTGCCTCGTGCAAGATCTCTTAAGCGATCTGAAATCGCTTAAGCGACCAAGACTAAACTGAATGAATCGCTTAAGCGATACGAAAGATTGCTTAAGCAATCTGGAATCGCTTAAGCGACCAACAGTAAAGATGAATTGCTTAAGCTATCTTAGATCTGAGCAGATAATCTGCCTTAGACAAGATCGCTTAAGCGACCAAGAGTAAAGATGAATCGCTTAAACGATACAAAAGATTGCTTAAGCAATCTTAGATATGGGCAGATGATTCTGCCTCGAACAAGATCGCTTAAGAGATCTGGAATTGCTTAAGTGATCTGGAATTGCTTAAACGACCATGAGTAAAAGAGATGAATCGCTTAAGCGAACTTAGATCTGGGTAGATGTTGATTCTGCCTCGGACAAGATCACTTAAGCGATCTGGAATCATTTAAGCGACCATGAGTAAAAGGGATAAATCGCTTAAGCGATACAAATGATCGCTTAAGCGACAGTACAGAGCAATACACTCCCAAAACAAATACATACCCTTTCTTCGTCGGCCTCCTCGTTGCCTACATTCTCTTCGGCCTCCTCCTTCTTGCCTGAATTCTCGCTGGTCTCCTCCTCTTCAGAACCGTTTTGCGATTCTTCTCTCTGTTGTTGTGCCGCCGTCGTCTCCTCTGCCTGTGGACCACCTTCACTGATTGGATGATCCACCGGAGCAGCCATTGAACTGCTTGCGTCACCGGACTCTAGGATTCCGAGTGGCGTTGGGTTTTTGTTCTCATTGTGAATGTCAGCCATGGTTTAGGATTGAATTTAGTGTGAAAAATTGCAGTTTCGATCAAAATCTAGACTGTATCGCCGAAAATCGCAGAGATTCCATTTAAGGTTCAAGAAATATATTTTAGGATTGCATTTGGTATGAAAATTTGCAGTTTCGATCTGAAATCTAGACTGTATCGTCGGTAATCGCAGAGATTCCGTTTAGGGTTCAAGAAATCGATTTTAGGATTGCATTTGGTGTGAAAATTTGCAGTTTCGATCGAAAAATCACGACTGTATCGCCTGAAATCGCAACTCTATTCCGTTTAAGGTTCAACAAATTGATTTTAGGATTGAATATGGTGTGAAAATTTGGAGTTTGGATTGGAAATCGCACAGTCTCTGTTTAGGGTTCAAGAAATCGATTTTTGCCCTAATCAGTTTCGATTAAGCGATTTGAATGGGTGGGGCGAACTTTTAAATTTGAAATTTTAAAAAACTTTTATTGATTATATTTTTCCCACATATATTTTAATCCTTTCATTTTAACCCATTTAACATGTTTATTGAAACCTAACTATGCCACATCAGCTTCTCTAAATTAAAAAAAAATTGAAAAATATTTTTAAGGCCATTTTGTTAAATTGAAACTTGGATGGCCGGAGAGTTAAATTTTCTCAGATTAATGTCTTAACCTAAGGCTATAATGTGTTTATAATGGAATGATTGGTTGATTTTGGTGAAATATCAGAGTAAAGTAGAAAATAGACAGCTGTGAATCAGGCATATATATACGGCACTTTAGAATTTAGATGAGTGCTTTTAAAAATTGTGCATATGTGGTTGAGAGTTGATGAGAGAGTAATGAAATCCAGTCCTTCAGGCATGGGTAGTTGATTGGATGAATCATAGTCGTAGGTGTAACTGTATAGTTATGACCAATGATTGATTCCTCCACTGACTTCCTCTATCAACCCGCTTAAATTAGTTGAAAAGAAGGCCACTCTTCCCTGCCCCAACTTTTATTCGTTACCATTTCACTCGCACAGCCACACAATGACTACTTATCTTCCAGTTCATACTTGTACATGAGAAACGAGAGCAGCTTGGTTGCTAACCATTTTTGTAGAACATGAATTCGAGAATGAAATAACAACCATTTTTGGAGTCCAATGATAATAGATGTGTCAAAATTGGAGAGAGGACAGCTGCCCCTTACTGGTAAATGCAGAACCCACAATTCTAGAGATCATCAGAAGAAATAGGGGTGTATATATAATTATAAATCAAAATTAATTAGTTTTTCTTTTCTTTCATCTCAACACACTCAAAACTATAATTTTATGGGAGTAAGATGTTATTACTTAGGCTACAATAAAAAGGATCTTAATCACAATTGTTAAGCATGATCCAAAATTATTGGATAGGCAAACAAAAAGGGTGTGAAAAGAATAAAGATAGATTGTTGGAGCGGTGGATGTTGAATATTGAATATTGAAGAGTGACTAATTAGCTTATAATTGACGTTTCATTCACATGATAAACAAAGAATTAAAAGAAAAATGCTGAAAATCCAATAAAATGAGGGAATGAAATAACAAATTTCTTATTTATTGGAGGTCAAGTCACTTAAAATGGTCTTATAAGTCATCAATTGCCATACATGTCCTGACATGATGAATTTCATCTGGCACCAACCCAACCAAACTCATCAAATGCTTATCTATTCAATCCAACTATCCATCTGCGGTAACTAAAGCCACTTAACTGAAGCACCATCTCCTCCCAACCTCAACTCAATATTAGAGTCAAAGCCGCACCAAAATATTCCCCCGCCAATTACGCAGTCTTGTCCGTGCCAATTTTTTCCCCCTTCAAAATTAAAACCCCACTTCACATTCTCATCGAAACGCACAAGCGCCTCTCCAACAATGGGGAAAGAAGAGCAAGAAGGTGAAGAGTACTTGTTCAAGATTGTGTTAATAGGTGACTCGGCGGTGGGAAAATCAAACCTACTGTCACGGTTTGCAAGGAATGAGTTTGATAATAATTCAAAGGCGACTATCGGAGTAGAGTTTCAGACGCAGGTGGTGGAGATTGATGGGAAAGAAGTGAAGGCACAGATCTGGGACACTGCTGGTCAAGAGAGGTTCAGAGCTGTTACTTCTGCTTACTATAGAGGTGCTGTTGGTGCACTTGTTGTTTATGACATTACCAGAAGAAGTAGCTTTGATAGCATTAAACGCTGGCTTGAAGAGCTAACCAGTAAGTCTTGTAATTATTCTATTTATTTATTTATTTATTTGTGTTTTAGTTTCTGTGATTCAATGGCCTTGCCTCCACTGTTTTGTGTCTTGTTTGTTTTGCGAAGTAAAATTTGTGCGAGAAAGAAAAAAATGTTATGGTTAACTATGTTTGATGTTGTTGCTTTATTGTGTTCTGGGAAATGGATGTGTGTAACTCTGTGATTGGATATTTTGCTTGATTAGCTTAAAAGTTGCCTTCCTTTTAGTATTAGGCCTTTAAAAAGTTTATTGATACTGAATATTCTGCCCTAAATTGTGATAAGATATATTATGGAAATCCGACTTTTTGTTTTCCCTTCTTTTTCTCTTTCTTGGCTACCAAACAGAAGGTTAGTTTCTTCTGGAATAAGCCTTAACCCTAATTAGCTTGTCAATTTTTGGCTCTTGTTGCTGTTGCCTAGTTTTCCCGGTGGAAATTGAGATTCTGTAAAATTGAACTTTGGTCAGATGCATATTTATCACAAATTGATATTATTGTGATTGAACTCTGTATTTCTGATTATGATCCTCAAAAACTATTCCAGTTTTCAACCAGTGGAAGCATACTTTAGTCCTACCAGACATGAGTGACGGGATTCCTTTCTGAATGCTATATATAAATATAACATAGCTAGATTGGTTCTAAATAGACAATTTCAAATCTTAAATCCAGCTTCATTGGCTAGATTACTATCATGTGAATAATCTTTCTGCAATGTGGTAAATCCTGTGGGTGGAACACAGCTAACAATTTCCATTTCTGAATCTCGATATGTTTAATATTCCACCTCCTCTTTCTTCAATTTATGAGCCTGACGTTGGAAATTAGCTATTCAATTTTTGTTTTGGGAAGTCAACGAAGTTTAACCCTCATTTGTATAATCACACAGCTCATTGTGATACTACGGTGGCAAGAATGCTGGTAGGAAATAAGTGTGATTTGGAGAATATAAGAGATGTTAGCGTAGAGGAAGGTAGAAGCCTTGCAGAAGAAGAGGGATTATTCTTCATGGAGACATCTGCACTTGAGTCTACTAATGTTCAAACGGCTTTTGAGATTGTTATCCGGGAAATTTACAGCAACATTAGCAAGAAAGTCATAAACTCTGATGCATACAAAGCTGAGTTGTCCGGCAACCGAGTCACTTTGGTCAAGGATGGGGCCAACTCATCAAAGGAAAGTATGATCAATTTCTCATGCTGCACCAGATGAGCTCTGTTCATTTCACCTGATATTTTTACCAAGTTTTTCCAATTTTGATGAAAGTTTTCATTAGGGTAAGCTATAAAACATGATTGTATTTCTATTTCTAAAGCCAATTATTCTGAATGTCTTACGATTGTTTACCAAATACAATTGAGAGCTTTTAATAAAAAGGATCTCACAGTTTACATACTCATAGGCAACTAAAGTGTATCAACCTGCCAATCTACTATCAAAATCACATAAATTCTGTTCTGCATGAAAGTGTAGTTGGTGCAAAGTGCAAACACATAGCACTGAGTATCGGTTAGCAATATTTAATTATTTATTTTCCGGCAATTGTACCTTGCCCTTCCCCAATAGCATTCTGGAATAAGCGTATATCTTGACCAACCGATTGGGTTACTAGTCGGCGCCTCTCTCCATTTATAAAGACGGAAGATAGAGATCTAATTTTATATCCACAACTTGAGCATACTTTCCAGTTTTTGCTCAGAAAGGTTTTTCTCTCATTTCTCTGGCGGTTAAAACAATTCATCAAGAAATTCTCCATGATGACAACAGGAGAGATATTTCCAATTTGTGCCGTATCCATCACTAGACTGGAGCACTCTATTTGGAACAAATCAACTTAATTCTCTATACGTGATGTTACATGTCTCTCTACACAAGATTTTAATAAATTTACATGAATGGAATTAATAAATGGCCTGAGATCTGTGGATGGTACCTAAAACAATTCAGGGACATAAATAAATGTAAACAGAAATAGTTGAAGCAGGGTAACCCTAAAGTCTGACCCCACATCGAGAAGATAAGTAGGTTTCGAATATGACCCCAAAAAGTGAATTCTCAGGGCTTCCTCAAAGCAGATGCTGCACCCATGACAACAGCCAAGACAATGCCTAGACCAGCCCCAAGAGAAGCACCCACAGCAGCTGCCGTTAAAGAGAATTCCTTGGCTTTTGAATTTGCCTCTATTGCCAAAGCACGTTCTCTTTCCAACTCGACCAACAGCCTATCTCTAGCAAGTTCCTTGGGGAAAAAAGAGGCAACATAAGAGGAGATTATAAAAACTATAACATCATTGAATAACCAATAAGTTGATTCTTAGAACAATTATCCTATGTTCAACCAACCAAACTTATACATGCTAAGGGCACTAATTGAATCCAATCTACATTAGAAATACCCAGATTCATGAACATAGTTAAATGTTACAAGCAAACTTGTCTATAAAAAGATGCCAATCAACAAATTCGAAGCCACCATAACGGATTTTAGCAGTACCAAGAACTGATCGTCTAGGGACATATTTACATGTTTTTGCCAATTCATTCCATATAACTAACAATTTCTAATTTCTCTATTTTTGGAGTTTGCACAAAGACTTAAGTCAGTTATTTCATTATTCCTATGATTCTCTTAAACTACACAGAAAGAATTCATTGATAAATTACACACACACACACATACACATATACATATATATGTACTGCAATGTGCCTACCTGTAAGGAGACCTCCTCATGACTCCTAAGCGCTCGGTGGACAAGCTGACAAAGAGAATTTATACCCTCCACAGGGAAAATAGTGTCTTTCCTCTGGAAAGGCTTCCGGACTAAATTAATTGGAGCAAAAAGAAGCTTCTGAGCACCCATCCTCCCATCTGAATCTCCACCAGTTTCATTCCAAGACAAAGAAGCACTTGCAGCACCAGGCATAACATATGGACAAGAATTGATAACTTCTGTGGTGCTTGGAGACGCTTGATATGCCTGCACAACTGCGTCAATCACTGTTCTTTGCTGGTGGGCACTGACAGAAAATTTATTGGTAATGGCAAGGACCCATGGGATTCCAAGGGCTTTAGCCTCATCTAACAGAAGTGAAAGCGCTGGCTGCTGCTGTGATGCATTCGGTTGATTGTATCTAGGTATCTTATGAGATAGATTATGCACAAGAACAATCAAATCTGTCTTTCTACTGAGGTCCCGAATTCCCATCCATAGTTCATCCCTGAAACGGACAGCCTCCATGGTCAACTCCTGCAGTTCAAAAGCATGAGGTAAAAATAAAGTTAAACTACAAAACAGAGAACATTAGAAAAAATAAAAAAAGCAACCAAAATGCAGAAAAAGAGTTCAAGCCCTAACGAAAGTAAAAACTTCATATTCCAAAGATATTCCATCTATCCAAGTAATACAGCCCTCAAATTCATTGATGCTGCTTCTTGTGTTATACATTGCATTCATTTTCATTCCAAAATTTATACATTGCATTCATTTTCTGCCATGCTTTATTCTAATTCCATTGGGTAAGAAGTTAAATTCCAAAAACCAGATTACAATCAGAAGTTTTCTAATATGGATCCAATGATTAAACTTAGGCTTACAATTTCCTACCAAATTCGAACTTGTTTCAGATTCAGAAGATCCTCTATTTCACTTCAAAGTCAGGTACTCTATGTTAATAATCAGATTCAAATACAAATTTTATTCAATCCACACCCAAATTGATTCCAATGGCAGCCCTGAAGGTTACATAGGCAACTGCCAGCTTTTCTGTAAAATGAAAATGAGACTAAAAGAACATCAGGTATTGAGGAGACAAAGAATTAGATGAGCAGCAAGTGGATATTCTGCAATTTATCACACAACCTAAAATAGGTAAAGCTTATGAAGTTATAGTCATTAAATTATGCACAACCTCTATGTCAATATCGAAGTTGACAGAATAATTAAAATAAAAAAAAGTTATAACCGGGCAACCGGTTAAAATAGATGTACCTGCAAATTTACGCCAGCTGACTCAGAGTAGCATAAACCACCAGCAATACCTTCTTGAACATCAGCTTCCACAAGCAAATTTTCATTATTGGGAATAGTGGTTAATTTGCCTTTACTCAGGATTGCCTTTAAAAGGGAAGTTTTACCAGCACCCTACACGATACCCATAGCCGTGCTTAATATTATGCAAAAAACAAACAGAAACACCCCCTATTTCAATTAGAATGTAACACATTCATACCTCAAGGCCAAGTAGTCGCACCCTACGAGTTCTCACATGAACCTCCTTGGAGACAGTGGCAAAATCACTAGTGCAGAATATAAAAAAGTCACTCAAACCCTCAGGACAGATCGATTTTTCGATATGACATGACCCTGATCTATGTTCCCTATTATGGTTAACAGTTTCTGAATCAATAGAAGGAAACACAGACATTAAAGAGTCTGCCACCATCTGATGCTTTGGAGGTCGTCTCAATGGAGCTCCAACTAAGACTCGTATTTTTTGCGACTCTGGTTCTAATCCGATATTGTACGAATATGTTGGGGTTGAAGGAAATGATTCCACAGTAGTTGAACACCTGATTAAGAAAAAAAATGTGATAAAAAACAACAGAATCTCATAATAAAAAAATATAAATGATAACCAATTATGTTAATAAATAACAGGATTCATAAAAGTGTTGATGATAAAGAAAAATAATAAATCAATTTATATGATGGACTACAATTACCAAGGTGTACATCAACTCAAGATGCCCACATTTTATAAGCAATGCACACTCTAGGCTATAAATCCTCTTCTGATTTGAAACCTATGATAGTCAAATCACTCCAGGTTCGATTGATTAAATTATCCAAGCTCAGTATTGCACACCAATGAATCTCTGAATTTTCCTATAGNAAAGTTATAACCGGGCAACCGGTTAAAATAGATGTACCTGCAAATTTACGCCAGCTGACTCAGAGTAGCATAAACCACCAGCAATACCTTCTTGAACATCAGCTTCCACAAGCAAATTTTCACTATTGGGAATAGTGGTTAATTTGCCTTTACTCAGGATTGCCTTTAAAAGGGACGTTTTACCAGCACCCTACACGATACCCATAGCCGTGCTTAATATTATGCAAAAAACAAACAGAATCACCCACTATTTCAATTAGAATGTAACACATTCATACCTCAAGGCCAAGTAGTCGCACCCTACGAGTTCTCACATGAACCTCCTTGGAGACAGTGGCAAAATCACTAGTGCAGAATATAAAAAAGTCACTCAAACCCTCAGGACAGATCGATTTTTCGATATGACATGACCCTGATCTATGTTCCCTATTATGGTTAACAGTTTCTGAATCAATAGAAGGAAACACAGACATTAAAGAGTCTGCCACCATCTGATGCTTTGGAGGTCGTCTCAATGGAGCTCCAACTAAGACTCGTATTTTTTGCAACTCTGGTTCTAATCCGATATTGTATGAATATGTTGGGGTTGAAGGAAATGATTCCACAGTAGTTGAACACCTGATTAAGAAAAAAAATGTGATAAAAAACAACAGAATCTCATAATAAAAAAATATAAATGATAACCAATTATGTTAATAAATAACAGGATTCATAAAAGTGTTGATGATAAAGAAAAATAATAAATCAATTTATATGATGGACTACAATTACCAAGGTGTACATCAACTCAAGATGCCCACATTTTATAAGCAATGCACACTCTAGGCTATAAATCCTCTTCTGATTTGAAACCTTTGATATTCAAATCACTCCAGGTTTGATTGATTAAATTATCCAAGCTCAGTATTGCACACTAATGAATCTCTGAATTTTCCTATAGTAAATTTCAAAAACAAAACAAAAGGAAAGAGAGAGAGAGAGAGCAAAGAGAGGATAACCCAGAAACTTATAAGAAAAATGTCAGGTCCAAAGATCAAACAGATGAAAATACATCTTAATCAAGGAAAAAGTTTGGGGATATATGCACACTTAAAGTTATCATAATAATTTTTTTACTGTTTCTTATCTGTGAGAGAGAGAGAGAGCGAGAATACTCATAGGCACACAAAGTTCCAAAACCAATTTTAAAAAAAAAAAAAAAATGAGCAAAGAAATGGGGAAAGTCATATACCAGTTACCATTTACTTGAGCATGAACCAGATTACACAAATGCAACCTGAAACCAGTTATATCAACCTTTAAAGGCTCTGAATTCTTCTCACCAGGAATACCACTCCATCCGAGAGGAACAACTGAAGTAGCTGTTCGAATAACTGGGGACTCAACAATATGTCCAAGCTCCACAGTACCTGCTATTGCGAGGCCAAGCCATTGTTGTAAATGTGGAAACTGCTGTAAATGCTCCATTCCTGAGAAAAACCCAGCATCATCACTCATGCACAGGTCATAGATTCTGCAAAGAAAATTAGAATGCACCAATAGTTAAAACCTACCATATTAAATTTCAAGTAAACCACATCTACTCCAATTGCATGTTTGAAGAAAAACTCTCGAAAATACACAAAGGAAGAAGATTTCACAAATCCCATTAGTGACTTAAGCTTTCAGAGAAAAACCAACTATTTGCTCAATCTTATTTCATTTGCAAGTGATAATTGCGAAAATGGTGAAACTGTAAATTTCTGGTCCAGAGAGCAGGCACAAAAGCAGAAAAAGAATGGAATATAAGAAATTGTGCGTAAGAAGAAGTAACGGACAAGAATGACCACCAGTTTGTTATTCTGAAAAAAGATCTGTTGCTGTCATCTAAGATATTCTGCAGAGATCAACTAATTAAGGATTTATTTAATTAGGGATCCCAACATAATTTTCAAAAGTTAAGATGCAATCCAAAACTCTTAGTATCTCAATATTTGAACACGTGGCATTGATGTCATGGTGGTAATGACATTGATCAAATTGATGCTGGTGTAGGTGATAGTTGCAGTGGTCATGATGTGGCAGCAAATCAGGTGGTGGTAGCAATAATGACAGCAGCTGGTGATCTTAAACTGAGAGTAGCAACTGTTTATTCATGGAGTCTGTACAAGCAATCTAGACCTACTAACCACAAAATTGAACGTATACTATGCCAAATCAAGACTGAAAAGATAAGATATGTATGCACATATCTATTGAGTACAGCATTACATTACCTCTGAAATCGAGACCGATATGACCTCATTGAATGTGATTGAAATCGTTCCCTCAGTTCAGCAATCACAGATCTGACCTGAAAATGTCTTTGCCAGAAGAAATCAAGCAAAATGAGAGATCCCAGAAGGTGTGACCAACAACTAATACCAGTAAACTTGCAGTGCTATTAAAAATAAATAAATTTTGTGCGGAATTATATGCCAAACATTCCCGTCAGAAGGCAAGAAGTTGATCAATTTCTTTACTTTTCTCTAAGAAAATAAAAGCATAATGGATACTGAGTATGAAAGGAAGCTCGTACCGATGTTAACTTCGAATACTCTGCACCTGATAGTGATTCCACAGTTGAATTCTCCAAGAGATAAAGCTGTTATGAATAAATAACATTAAATGATATTATAAACATATTCAACTGAATAATAGCAAGATTAGCCTATGGTAAATATCATAGGAAGTCGGATCAGGAAAAACGGCATACAATGATGCTTTTGCTCTGAAATATAGCAAATAACTTGACCAAAATACCATTTTTTTCATTCTAGTTTAATCATATTAATAACTTTGATAAGACAAAAGCAAACCAGAAATGATATCTAAGAATAGGTAAAACTAGCCAACATGTCTAAAGAGAGTGCAATCCTACCCATCAAAGGGTCATCCTATCATCAAAAGAAACCACCATAAAAATTGTTTCAATAAAGTTAAAGAATGTACTAATACATAATATGTACCTGCCCAAATGGTACATATGAAGGTAAAGAAGGCACCGTTCGCCATTTCCTTCCATCCCCATCATAAGTATTGCTTTTCTCTGCTAATTTGCTGGTTGATGCTACATCTGACAATCCATTGTTAGTGTCAGAAAGCGGTTTAAGAGAGACACCATCAGAACCCTCTTGGATTTCAAGAGACTCTGGCTCATCTGTTACTTCTTCAATTGAAGATGCCACAGCAGAATCAGTCACAGAAGATGCTTCTAGAGGACCACCCTGTTTTCCTCTGTACTTATAGAATTGACTTCTTATACCCGCTAAAGGAACAAGCCTTGAAAGTCTCCAAAAGGATCTCTGCACAGGGCCTAAACCCAGAACTAACTGCTCCCCTTCATTTTCTTTCAGCTTCTCTGCTCTTGATCTCTCTACCCCTTCTTCATGTTTTGACCTTGACAAACTATTACTCTCAACTTCAGCAGCCACTTGCAAAGGCTGAACATTGTAATGATGAAAATAAGCAGGTGACAGGATACGAGGCACTAAATCCTCAGGAATGCAGTAACTCTTGAAATAATGCTGCCATCCTTTTCTATTAACATAACTGGCAAATAGAAAATAATAAATTAACCATATAGCTCTATAAGTGGGAAACGAAAAAAAAAGGAACACATCAAGACTTTCTTCTTCTACCAACTCTAATAGGTACTTATAAAATGATTTTTTCATAGGAAAAATTAAAGATTGTTATCTTATGATCTGATACCTACTCTCTTAAAGCCGCATTCCCAACTGCAGGCTGCGAGAATGTTATACATTTGACCTGAACTTTGTCATTTTCTTTTGATGACGAGGATGCAGCAACAACCCTCAATATGGCAAGTGTAGCTAATGCAGCTACCTACAGAAACAAAACAAGCATGGAGCACAGACATTTACATTACTCACAACCAAAAAGCTGGAAAATATTAATAAAAAAACCAATCAGACTTACTGCTCCACCTAATGAGTGTCCACATAATACAAGCTTTCGCTTCTTTTTCTGAGCAAGCCTGTACAACTCTAAAGCAGGTACGCCTTTAGCACGAGCCATGAAACCCTAAATATTATAATCCAAAAAGTTAAAAGGTTAATATATTTATGTATATATGTATTGCAACACACTATCCTAGTTTAAATGTATAAGAAAAAAGAAAAATAGTGAATAGGTGATAGTAGTCAAAACATGTTTAACATATGCTGCTAATACAAATTAAAGCAATGATAAAAATGACATAACGCAGTCATACACGATGCGCAGCAGGTTTAGGTTTATCATTCAGTTGCCTTGGTTTTGATTCCAGGGGCTTCCACTGATTTTCTCCATTTCCTTTCTGTCCTTCAACCTTTTTAGTCTCAACTACCTCAGTTCTGTCAATATCCTCAGCAGCATCCTCATGAAATATAGCTCCTTGCAGTATATTTGCATCGGTCATAACATCCCTATATAACAGGAAAAAGTTATCATACTTTGTAGAAGTAATGGCTAGTTGAAAGCTCAAAAAGGAGTATTACTATGCTTACTTGTACTGCTTTGTTCCAATAAAGGAAGCAAACAATGTGTCACCTGCTTCAGCTAGTAGGTACCTGCAAAGAAGGTAGAAGAGAGTCCATAAAATTCAAACTCAAGCAAATGAAAAAGAAAAATACATTTTGCATAAATTGTGTATCCATGTGTCTCGACACTAATGGATATGCATGCATGCATCCATAAAAGATCTCTGTCAAAGATTTTATTTTTATATTTAATTACCATTTACTGAGGATTAGGGTCAACTAGCTTGGTTAATGCATGCAACAAGACATTAAAAGAGAAAAGTAGTATTAAATTCATGGGGACAACCAAATTGCCCCATAACATATATTACACTCCGATTAGTAATTGCAAAGTTTTAAACTTCTCAAGGCTATTATTAATTTTAAAATATTGCTTGGACCAGCTGGTCCAATAATATGCAGGACAACAGATAGTTATAACTTAGCATTTGTAAAAACAATCCATCCGCAGGAACCCTACCAATAAAAACACTAAAAGTGCAATCCCAGTGATCAAATTTTCTTGCAATGTTTGACTGAAAAAATCTAGAAAAAAATGAAAACGGAAATCATAATCAAAACCTAATCATACGATAAAGAAAAACCTGTGAGGAACATGATCAGAAGAAGGTTGCACACGCTCCAAAGAAACAATTTGCCCTCCAAAGTCAGCCTTAAACTTGTTTACAGCACGGACCACCTCTGCAGCAGGTCTCTGCCATATAACAAGAACCAATTCAATAAAGGCACCAAAAATTATTTCAAAAAGCAACAATTTAATTAAAGATTTGTCAGCTAGCAAATACTGACACAAAATATGGTCTCACCGGACATAGTTTTATGGCATTCCAAATATTCAAAGGTCACCACTCTGTTCAACTGGTACATGTATGCCATTGACAGAAATCTATACTACCACACAAAACAAAAACGGCCAAATTCATGACATTCAAGCAAAGTGGCTGAAACATTTTTATCATTCCTCTTCCAGAATATCATAAACATTACTTTAATACTTTTAGTATAATCAAACAAAAATGTATCCCTTATTGTTTCTCTATCATTGCAAAGTGGTTACTCAAGAAAAAGCTTTGCAGGTTTTATAAATATATTAAGTTTCAAAACAGTATAAACTGCTATTTGAACATAAGACAAAATAGCATAACAGCAACCCAGCAATGTGAGCAAAAACCTCCAGCAACAACAAAGTTCACAATACGAACATAGTAGCTACCTCTCCCTTCTTAATGTCAAAATGAACTTTATCTATACATTTCCAAGCTCTGTGGAAATAATCTTCTCGTTTCCAAGAGTAGTACAACAATGAATTGTCAAATTTGGCCTTTCAACATTATTCCCCTTCATCCACAAAAACTCAGATCACTATGATCATTTAGAACCAAATTTATTGCTTAAGAAGCCCGTTAAATTGTGCAAGGTAAAAATTCTGACATAAAAGCTAATACTAAAGTAATACAATATTCTCTCGCCTCAACCCACTCCTGCAGTCATTGTTTGTAAAATTCAGAACACAATAAACAATTAAAGATATTCTCCCTTTTAAGATTATATAATTTTCTTTACAACCCAAGTATTCCGCCATTGTTTTCCTAATCAATACAAGAAAGAAGCGACATAACCCTAATTCTTTCAAATGAACTAAAAATACCTGATAACTAAAATTAGCATAATTAAAAGAACATTAAAATATAAGGAATACAGCAGAGCACTTAATTTCGCAAAAATTTGAGGCAATAAATTAGACAATTACAAGCAAAAAACAATCAAACAATACATGTATGTTTCGCAAGTTCATAAACGATAATAATCATAATGTTTCTGGTAAAAAGGAGATTATTACCTTGTAAACGCACTCAGCGAGCACCATGCAACAAAAAATGTCCTGAAGATCAGTCACAGACTCGGCCTTAAAGGCTCGGCAAAGATCTTGAAGTTGCTTCTTTCGTCTCTCGTACTCTTCCTGAATCCTCTTCCTCTGTTCTCTGTCGTTACCGTTCCAAGGCGGCCACCTCATTCTCCACTGGAGTGGGCCCCATGACACCTTCAGCATCTTGGCTTTCTGATCTCTGATCCATGTCTCCAGTCTGCTCTGTATTGCCTCCATCGTCGGAGAAAGAGATCGAGTTACTGGAGCAAGAGAGATATTTCGTTGCGTGCTATGGAAATGAAGAAGATGGAGAGAATCTGAGCATCCTTGGGGAAGCATATACTCAAGTGATATGATTTTCGCGTTCTGTTTTTTTTCGGCTTCAGGTTTTAAACCTTCTTATGCTTGTTTTTCCGCTTTTGCCCTTGAAAGGCGATTACTAATTTGGCTTCGCTGAATATTTGTAGATTCTAAATAAATAAGTAAAATTATATTGAAAGAAAAAGCTAATCTTTTTAGAAGAAATTTTTTTAAAAAAAAATTTGGGTTTTTCTTTTTATTTTTAACTTAAACAAGATTAATATTTCATATCCCATTGAGAGGAGAGTGAAGTAAATTTATAATTTTGAGTTCAATTAAAACTAAAGTAGTTGTAGAAATAATAGTGTAATACTTATATTCATTCCAAATATTTCTAAGATTTATTGATTTTATTTCAATCTACCCCTAAAACCAATAAAATACTTATCTATGTTGATCTCACTTGAGATAGATTGGTACCAGCGGATGAAATTCTCTGCCTAAAATATTTATACCCAGTCTTTAGTCTTTACCAAATGACCACACATGATTTATAAAACCATAAGCATCATTATAATATATCTCGATAATAATAATTGTTTAACTTTCATCAATAATCAATTAGATACAAGCATGATTATATGTTTGTCCTTGATGGCTATTTTGTTAAGAGTTTTGTTGATGCGTGATTTTGACACTAACTAAACGCACGTGAGAAATACTGAGCTGACTCAGATGACACACGTATACGAGGGTATTGAGCTAAATAGAAGATGAAGAACAGTGTTTAAAGTGGTTTAGATGCCTAAATAAGCGAATCATACATTCACTGGTATCGCATTAATATATGACATCAGGTCGCGTTCAGCGAACTGATTTACAAAAGATTACAAGAGAAAGAGAGAGTATATATGCTATTCCAGAGAGAAATTAGCTAATCCCACAAACGAGAGAGGAACCCTCTATTTATAGTGGGATGAGTTGAAGTAATGATTACTAAATCAGGGAGTGGGTCAGATTGTCGTGCAAATCCTTCATTGCGTCCCGTTATTCATCTGCTCGAGTGATGTACTCGACTCTTGTAAGGATTTGACATGTGGATCGCCTCCAGCCTTTCACCAGCCTGGCACACACCTACTGCACTGGCAGGAGCATGCCGCTTGTGTCAGCGTGCGACCTAGCTGCAGGACTTGCCTAAGCTCTGACCGCTTATGTTGACAGGGCTCTGCGTCAACCCTACTTTTCCAGGCATAACAGAAGTCCCCTAGTTTTTAAGGTTTGAGAATCAAACCTTGGAAACTACATATTATGTCTTAATTTGATGCGTTTGACGAGATACTGGTCGATCCGAACTGGCTGCAAAGAGGTCAAAGAAACGTTTCCATGTAGGCGCCCTGACATGGCTTCCTCTTTAGGGTCAGCGACCTATTCTTAGACCATGTTCAGTGCCATAACAATGACTGGTTTTCGATCGAGGCCTGTGACCTTATTGCACTTAGCGAAATTTTTGCCGAAGGGGTCACGTCGCTCCGCAACTAACGTAAGACAAGATAGAAGAGTCACGTCTCTTCGCGACCGACATAAAACGACGAGTGTTATATATAATGACCTCTTCAGATGTTATCCGTTGCACTTTTGTAACTGATACATTTAATGAAATATCTTTTGCTTTGACAGACGTGTCCTGTGCGCAATAAGTGTCAGTCATACACATTAAATGCGAGTCATGCTGAAACGACATTCCCTATCAGAGCATTAAATGCGAATGTGGGCGCATTTAATGTGGAAGAGTGAAACGTGCATCGCTTGAGTGTTTCAATGGAAGAGAACGACGATTTGGTTTTTCAAAGCATGACGGTCACTCTTCTCCATTGATTTGCGACACGTGGTCGCAATCAACGGTCAGATACATTTTTTGCCTAAACGTCGTTTGACTTTGGGAAACCAAATCGCCACTCCCTTCACTATTAAACCCCAAGCTCACTTTAGGTAATGCCATAATGCTTAACTTCTCAGAGAGAGCAAACATTTTTGTGAGCCTTGGTTTTTTGTCTGTCAGACTAGTGCGCGCTTGATATTTGAAGCAGGACGATTCATCTTCTCATTCCAAGAGATAAGGATGGGTTCTCTGCCACTTATTTTTATTTCTTGCTTTCGATAGTTTCCATGCGATGATAGTCTATCGTTAGTTGATTGGAGATGAAATATTCTCCTTGGGTTTGAGCCATTTGACGGTGGCTTCTAAAAGTATTATGTTAGGGTTTTTCTAGGGTTTAAGGGATGAAGCTTTTACTTTTTTCCTCCACGTCATCGTACGAAACAGTGTACAATGACAGAGTGATTCCCCGCATGTCGCTTTTCTTTTCAGACCGCAGAAGAATAGACTTCCCAACGACCAGAACTGAGAAGGGGACCAGTTCGCCTGTGTAGGATGCTCCTACGGGTCCCCCTCAAGAGATTCTATCGATAATTACTGCCGAGGAGATTCAGAGGGTGGTAGACCAATACACTCTCAGCGTGGAGGTCTTCTGAGATAGGGTGCACATAGCTCGGAGTCCGCCACGAGGGATGGCTACGATCTCCGAGAACATATTCAAGAGTGGAGGGTTGATCCCTTTCCACCCTTTTGTCAAGTCGGTCTTCGATCATTTTGGGATCGTACCATTATAACTCACGCCGAACGCGTATTTGATAGTCGTGGCTATGTACATCGTGTGCGACGAAAACGGATTGGGCGAGCTATCTACACTAGAGCTCGGTTGCTCGTACATTCTGAAAAAAAGTAAGGACAAGGATTCCTACTATCTCTCCAAACGACCTACTATCGAAGCAGGAATACATAGTTATGTGAGCAACGTAGGGGCATACGAGACGAAGTTCTTTTTCTTTCGTCATGATGGCATTTGCCATTTTCAGGAGCCGAGTAGGTTCTCCTTTCTTTTGAGTTTGCGAACTTACTTTTGTTCTTCGCTAACGAGCTCTCTGTTTCTTTGCAGTTAACAAAATGACCAGGTTAACACTCCTCGAGGATCTGAACAGGATCACTACCTTCAACTTTCTGTCCGAAGAGAGTCGCAACGTAAGATTGCTCGTGACAACCATAAATTTGCTGAAGTATGGTTTCTTCAACTCCGAAGCGACCCTAGAGACCACATCAAGTAAGATTCATAACCTTAGCTTATTTTTTGATTTTTTACGTAGCGAACTGTTTTGCTACTGATGTTCGTATGCAGCGACCATGCCTCCCAAGGTGCCCAGATTGCCACGACCGAGACAGTTCACCTTTCCCCGAGTAAGTGCTACCGGACCGACTAGAGCAGCTCCCAACGGTCCCCCCATCGGAGGGGCACCGACAGGTGCTCTGATACGACCTGCTAGGGTTCCCTAGCCTTCGGTTGTTCGCCCGAAGCACAAGACCATGGCCCAAAAGTCCAAGAAGCGAAAGCAACTTCAGACCAAAGAGTTAAAGTCCAAACTGGAGGGCATGGGGGTTTAGCCAGAGAGATCACAGCTATACCAAGCGTTTCGCTTGGGAGGGCCTTCCATGGGTGCGACCGTCATCTCCATTGCTTCGGGGGAGCTGCGAACAAGGCAAAGCGAGGCTGCGGACCTTGGGAGGAGACCAGGCAAGGAACCAGTGAGCGATACGACTCCTGCTGGACTCGATGTGGCAACTTCTGGATCACCTGCAGCCGGTGGTTTTTACCTTGCTGGAATGCGGGCTCGTGGAGGCTTTTGAGAAGTTCGTGGCTTCCAACCCTGTGGACTTGATGTCCATATCCACTCAGCACCTGAGCAAAGTAGAACGAGCTGTCCTCGGCGAGGACTTTACATTTATTCTTTTCAGTAGCAAGGAAACTAACTTGTTACTCTTTTCGTTCACAGGCTCTGCTCTCTATGCAATTGTCCCTACAAAAGGTCCAGCTAGAAGCTACCGAGGGGATAGTAGCGCTGAGAGAAGAGAACACGTGGCTTAAAGGGGAGTTAGAAGCCACTGAAGTAGAGAAAGACTTGTCCACCATTTCGGCGAACCAGTATCTGAATGAAAGGAATGATGCTCTTCGCACGGTGGACTTTCAGAAGCCCGAGCTAGAGAAACACGGAGAGGAGGTAAAGGAGCTCCAGAGGACGGTGGCCAGACTCACTAGAGAGGTTAGCAAGAAAGAGCAAGAGCTGCAAACGACCTCCCAGCGGGCCTTACGAGCAGAGCGGGAAATGGTGGAGCTATGGGAGGCCATCGAAAAGCAAAGGTGGGCGCTTGAGGCCAAACTCCAAGTTAGCCAGGGCCAGGTCATTTCGCTGACCGAAGAGATGCAGCACAAGAGTCGGAGATCGAGAAGAAGGCTGCTGAATGGGCAATTCAGTCCATCTATGCCCTACGGCCGAAGAATCCCAAAATGGATTTGTCCGACCTCCCAAAGGAATACCGGGACATCCTTAGATCCATGGAACAGCTTGACGATGGGGATGCAGCGGAGTCTGCCCTAGGACCTGACCTGGAAGAGCATCCGGAGTATGTCCCAGAGGAGCTCGCAGCCGGCCAGGTGGACGACGATCAGCCTGGGGACAATAAGGTCGTGCCCCCAGGAGTTGGGGATGGAGGTAGAGGTGGAAAATTTGGGCCGGGTTAGGCGGGTCAACCCTAACCCGGCCCGGGAAAATGAGGGTTAAGCCCGGACCGCCAAGATGGCGGTCCGGGTTGACCCTAACCCGGCAGCAACCCCCGGGCGGGCCGGGTTGCACAATGGCAACCCGCAACCCGGCGGGTTGCTATTTTGTCTCTTTTGCAAGAGACCCAGCAACCCGCTGGGTTGGTTGTGTGCAACCCGGCGGGTTGGCCGAAAAAAGTAAAAAAAATAAAATATTTTATTTTATTTTTCAAATTACCCATTTACCCTTGAAATATAGCCGTTTTATAGTTGTTGAAATGGTCTTTTTCGTCATTTCTCTTTCCCATTTTTTCCTATAAATTGGCCCTAAGTTCTCACATTTTTCTCACAACTCAAATTCTCTCATATTCTCTAATCTCTAATCTCTCAATTATTCATTTATTAGTTTTTGCAATTTGCTCATATTTTAATTTTTATTAGTTTTTGCAATTTTTAATTCATATTTCCAATTTTCCAAATTCCAAATTCCAATTTCCAATTTCCATACTCCAATAAGTCTAATTTTTCTTATATTATAATTTTATTGTATCAAAATTGAATTAATATTTGAAATGTTAACAAACAAAAAAATTGAATTGAATTATTGATATTAGAAAAGTTAATTAAAAACAATTATATTTATAATTATTTATTTGAAAAGTTAAATAAAAAAACAAAAAAACAAAAACAAAAAAAATCGGGCTAACCTGGCCCAACCCGCCACCTAACCTGGCGGGTTAGGGCTGGCGGGCCGGGCTGGGCCAGCCATTTTGGAGAAAATGGCGGGCCTAACCCGGCCTGCCTTTGTTGGCGGGCGGGTTAGGCCCGGCCCGGCCCGCCAAACAAAGTAACCCAGGCCGGGCCGGGCCGGGCGGGTTACTTTTCCACCTTTAGATGGAGGCCAATGATTGCTCTTACTTTTTGTACTCCTTTTCATTTTATAAATAAAAACAAGGCTTTCTTAATCTGTTATGAATACTTACAATTTTCGTACTTTCTATTACACATGAGGTCGCATTCTAACTATCTATAATAACATTGATACAAATTTATGCTAACAGAATCATACACATGGAAAGATAATTGCGAAAGGACATCTTTTTTTTATAAGGACTAAGAAAAGTAAAGTCTTTACAAGGAAAAATTGAGTTCGGAATTACTGATAATATGGTCGGAGATGTTCAGCATTCCAAGCTCGCAGTACTTCGAAACCATTCAGCCTTTTGAGATGATAAGTCCCTAGTCTTATCACTTTGGCGATGCGGTATAGGCCTTTCCAGTTCGGTCCCAAAACTCCCGCACTTGGTTCTCTAATATCGAGAAGAACTTCCTTTAAAACGAGGTCGCCAACCTGGAAATCTCTTCTTCTGACCTTAGAGTCGAAGAACCTTTTCACGCGTTGCTGATAAGCTGCTATTCTTAGCTGAGCCTTGCTGCAATGTTCTTCAACTAGATCCAAACTTGCGCGCATAAGCGCCTCATTGTCTGTCTCGTTGAACAGGTCCCTCCGAAGTGAACTGGTTCCTACCTCCACAGGGATCATTGCTTCGCAGCCATATGCTAGCAAAAAAGGTGTTTCTGAGGTAGAGGTTCTTAGAGTTGTCTTGTATGCCCACAGAACTTCAGGAAGGTCGTCAGCCCAATTTCCCTTGGCTGCGCCAAGTTTGGCCTTCAGAGTGTGCTTGATGGTTTTGTTGACAACTTCAACTTAACCATTTGCTTGCGGTCTTGCGATTGAGGCAAAAATCTTGTGGATACCCAGCTCGACGCAAAAATGTTTAAACTCCTCGTTATCGAACTATTTCCAATTATTAGAGATAAGGGTATGAGGAATCCCGTAGCAGTACACAATATTTTTTAAGATAAAGTCCTTGAGATTTTTGGTAGTGATTGTGGCCAATGGCTCTGCTTCGACCCAGTTGTTGAAGTAGTCTACCGCGACCACCGCATACTTGACTCCCCCTTTACCAACTGGCATGGGTCCGATAAGATCGATTCCCCACATGGAGAATGGCTAAGGGCTGGACATGGTTACCAGCTGGTGGGAAAGAGCTCGCGGTACGTTTGTGAACCATTGTCACTTATCACATGTTTTAACAAAGTTGTAGGTGTCTTTTTGAATCAGGGGCCAGTAATACCCTTGACGAATAACCTTGTTGGCGAGGGATCGTGTGGCCGTGTGATTACCATAGATTCCTTCATGTATCTCCCTCATGATATAATATACTTCTTCATCGGTTACACATCGGAGAAGAGGGGCGCTAAACTCTCGCTTGTACAGCTGATCTCCTATAGCAACTCTTGTTTGCAGGGTTCTTGCCTCGACCTTGTCATTAGGTAGGATCCCATCTCGGAGATACTAAATGATATGGGTCATCCAAGAGACTGATTCAGTTACATTCACGGCTTGTTCGGGCAAACTGATACTGAGGGCCTCTATGAATCGAACAGGAATGCTCTCTGGCATGTGCAAATCCAGCGATGAGGCTATCTTTGCCAAGACATCTATGATAGAATTGCTGTCTCTAGGAATCTACATGATCGTGAAGTGCTTAAACGGCTCGAGTGTCGCCTTAGCTTTCTTCAAATAGCCAATCATGTTTTCTTTCTTGGCTTGATATTCTCCCAAAATCTGGTTGACAACCAGCATGGAGTCGTTGTGGACGCTGATTGCCAATCGCAATCCAGCAAGCAGAGTTTCATACTCGGCCTCATTGTTGGTCACTTTGAACCCAAATCGGAGGATGCCATGAATACGAGTCCCTTCGGGACTTAAGAGGAGAAGGTCTACCCCGGCCCGTTTTCTATTCGATGATCCATCGACGTACAGGCTCCAGGTCGACAGGTTCTGAATAGTTTCCTAAGTGACTTCGCTGGCCTATTGCTCAGATTCCTTTATCGGATGATATGAGAATTTTGAGATGAAATCGACAACAGCCTGCCCTTTGATAATTGCTTTCGGTCTATACTGTAGATCGAACTGACTTAGTTCCATGGCCCACTTGAGCAATTTACCCAATGCCTTGGGCTTCTGGAGGACTTACTTGAGCGGGTAACTGGTCATTACATGGATTGTGTGGGTGTGGAAGTAAGGTCGCAACTTTCTGGAAGCGATCAGTAGGGCATACACCAATTGCTCCATTTTTGGATACCGCATCTCGGCGTCCAACAGACGCTTGCTCGTGTAATAAACTGGCCATTGAATCCTGCTCTCTTCCCAAACTAAAGTTGCACTGATCGCGTACTGCGAGACAGACTGATATAGGAGCAGAATTTCTTGCGGAAGAGGCTTGGATAGAAGAGATGGTTTTCTGAGGTGCTCTTTAATGCTCTGAAATGCCTGTTCGCACTCGGGAGTCCACTCAAACTTCTTATTGGCCTTGAGTATATTCAAGAATGGCAAGCAGCGATCTGTTGCCCTCGATATAAAACGATTGAGTGCTGCTATTCGCCCATTAAGACTCTGAACCTGTTTTCGGTTGGTCGGGTTTTTTATATCGAGGAGAGCTTGGATTTTCTCGGGGTTGATCTCTATTCCCCTCTGGTTAACCATGTACCCCATAAATTTTCCTGAGGATACTTCAAATGAGCATTTGAAAGGATTGAGCTTCATTTTGTACTTCTGGAGGATGTCGAACATCTCAACGAGATGCGCTATGTGATCTGAAGCAACATGCGACTTGACTAACATGTCATCAACATAGACTTCCATCGACTTCCCGATCTGCTCGGAAAACATTCGGTTAACCAGCCGCTAGTAAGTTGCTCCAGCGTTCTTTAGGCCGAAGGGCATAACCCTATAGCAATACAGCCCCCGATCTGTAACAAATGAGGTATGCTCTTCGTTTGACGCATACATTGGAATTTGATTGTATCTCGAGTATGCATCCATAAAACTCAACAACTTGTGCCTAGAGGTGGCATCAATGAGCTGGTCGATCCTGGGTAGGGGAAAATTATATTTTGGGTAAGCTTTGTTGAGGTCGGTGAAGTCCACACAAGTCCGCCACTTGCTGTTGGGCTTCTTTATTAAAACCGGATCAACAACCCAGCTCAGATAGAGCGCTTCCCCGAAGGGACACATTCTGAAGGAGATAATTTACCTCAATTTTCAAGGCAGCATATGGTTCTGGACCCATCGCTCTTCTTTTCTGGCGGACCGACCTGGCTTTTCTATCGATGTTCAAGGCATGGCAAATGATGTCTGGGTTGATCCCGACCATATCGGCATGTGTCCATGCAAACACATTAATATTTTCCCTGAGGAAGCTGGTCAGGTCATTAGCGAGCTAGGGGTAGAGATTGCTTCTAATCCTCAACACTCAGCTCGGCTCGTTCTGGTCTACTGACACTTCCAATAGATCCTCAACTGGCCTACTGGAAGGGCATTCCTGGATACAAGGATCCATATTATCCTCGACTGGGTCAGGTTGTGGTTCGATCCGACTGATCGCCATTGTTTGTTTGGGAATATCACGTGGGATGCCTTTCCCCTTGCACGTCATCTGCATTGCCCTTACACAACAGTCGTGAGATGCATGCTGAGATCCTCTTACTTCCTCTATCACCGTTGGGGTGGGGCACTTCATCTTGAGATGGTAGATCGAAGTGACTGCCTTAAAGTTTCTTAGTAAAGGTCGCCTTAGGATGCCATTGAAAGCGGAGGGGCAATCCACTACCAAGAATTCAGTGACCCTGGTCACCTCGTCAAAGTCACCCAACGTGACTGGAAGCGAGATCGTTCCCTTGGAGATCAGGTGGTCCCTTGTAAAACCATATAAGGGGATAGAGGCGGGCTTCAGGTCAGCCTCATCCAATTTCATCCTTTTGAAAGCTCACTGGAACAGTATGTTCACAGCGCTTTTGTTATCCACCAACATTCTATGGACGTCGCAGCGCCCTATTTGGGGCGTGATGACGAGAGCATCGTCGTGGGGATGATGTAATCGGATTGTATCTTTTTCAGAGAATGTGATTTCCTCCTCTCTACGAACCTTTGACAGTCGCTGCATTGTGTTCATCACACGAATAGGGTCATGATGGGCTACGCGAGCATATCTTTCTTGGGCACCTCACGAGTTTCCTCTGAGGTGTGGTCCCTCAAAGATTATCCCCACGCTACAGATACCCTTGCGATCACGATGCTTCTTGCCCGGTTCCTCTCGATTTTTCTCTCTTACGGGAGTAGAGTCATCAACATACTCTTTGAAATGTCCCTACTTGATAAGGTCTTCGATTGCCTGTTTGAGAGCTCGACACTCATCGGTGTGATGCCCATTGTCCCAATGATAACGATAGTACTTTTTACTATTTCTAACTGAGGGGGGATTTTTCATGGGCTTAGGTTCTCCGAGCAGGCCGGCCTCTTCTGACTTGTCAAGAATGGTCGAGTCAAATGCATTCAAAGGGGTATATTATATTGATTCCTGTCGCGATCGCGATGAGGAACTAGAGCATAAAACTTCTTGGGCTTAAATCGCTGTTTAATTCCTTTTCGCTGATCATCGTTAGCCCATCAGCGATCAACCCTCCTATTTTTCCCCGACCTGGCATACTGCCCGAAGGACCGTGGTCGTGGTGGCTAAGCGCTGCCACGGAGTTCTCAATACGGAGGTATTTCTCTGTAAGGTTGTAGAAGCAGGTGAGAGAAACATCTTCGTCTGATTACAGCTCCTTCACAAATCTATCTATGGACGAACTCTCACGATGATGAGAGTCCGAACGAACTCTTCGGGAGTGTGAGCTACTTTATGGAGCTCTCTGTAGAATCTGTCGATGTAAGATTGGAGGGATTCATCCCTCTCTTACCTTATGTTGCTGAGGTAACTCAAAGGCATTGAGAACTTCATGTTCGCTTGGAAGTGTCTCAAGAATGTTGAGCTCATCTGATTCCATGAGTTGATAAATCCCGCCAGGAGCGACCTGAACCATCACTTGGCATGAGATGTAAGAGTTACTGCCAAGCATCGGCATTTTGCCAAGTCTGAAACTTGGTGAAGTTTCATCAGGTCGTTGAATTCGTACAAATGATCATGCGGATCAGAATTTCCATTGAATGCTCGCATATCGGCCATTCTTAATATGGATGAGAGAGGGGCGACTAACACAACCGGAGAAAAGGGAGGCACATCTACGACCTGCCCTCACTTATTTTGCTGAGCCTTTAGCTTATCCAAAGCTCGTTGCAGCTCTTCAATATGAGGCAGTGGAGCCATCTGGGGATTACTCTCCCCAACATGGGTTCGGCCCTCGCGATTGCAGTTAAGGAAAGTCCGAAGGTTAGATTCCTCTTCGCCTCGGCCGACAGTTCCGGCCGCTCTTGACACACACTGGCTAGAGTCGTGCGATGGCGCTGAATGGTCAGGGGAACCTTTCCGACCTCCTTGGTGGTGTGAACCGACCTGCGGACGGTAGGAACTTCCCACGCGACAACGATCGAAGTCGTCATTTTGGCAATAGTGGGAATCTCTCTGCCTTGTACTTTTGTGGGAGTGCTTGCGCGATGTGGCATAATACAACTCCGGCCGCGACATGTCACCGAGTCTTTGCGCCACGGGTTTTCTACCCAGGGTGCGGTCGATGTTTGTTGGTCCCTCGGAGCCTCTAGGCCCACTGTTTGCCACCTGCTTTCCCTTTCTTTGATGCGCTGCAGTACGCGCGGCACAGGATATCGCCCTTTTTCGCACTTTCATGCGACCTGCAGGCCTTTTTGGTGCCACCACCTCATTTGATTCGGGTGGCGTGACCCGATCCAAACGGTTAACGGTCCAGCCTTTGGTTAACCGTTTGGAGAGTATTGTTGAACCTCTCCAAGTAGCTTATGACGGTTGGATCAAGCCGTGAGCTTGAAGAGATATCCCCTACGAGATTTTGTAGGACTGGGGGCACTTCGGAAGAAGTGTCCTCTTGCACTTGGGAGATATCTTCCTCACCATGATTGGTTCGCTCAGGTTCAAATCGGCGAGCCATTTGTTGTTGTAGGACCGATTAGTTAGAGATTCTCCTGATGAAGGACGAATACTAAATCAGGCCCTCCTTCTAACGCCAAACTGTTGATGCGTGATTTTGACACCAACTAAACGCACGTGAGAAATACTGAGCTGACTCAGATGATACACCTGTACGGGGGTATTGAACTGAATAGAAGATGAAGAACAGTGTTTAAAGTGGTTCGAATGCCTAAATAAGTGAATCCTACATTCACTGGTATCGCATTAATATATGAGATCAGGTCGCGTTCAGCGAGCTGATTTACAAAAGATTACAAGAGAAAGAGAGAGTATATATGTTATTCCAGAGAGAAATTAGCTAATCCCACAAACGGGAGAGGAACCCTCTATTTATAGTGGGATGAGTTAAGGTAATGATTACTAAATCAGGAAGTGGGTCAGATTGTCGTGCAAATCCTTCTTTGCGTCCCGTTATTCACCTGCTCGAGTGATTTACTCGACTCTTGCAGGGATTGGACACGTGGATCGCCTCCAGCCTTTCACTAGCCTGGCGCACACCTACTGCACTGGCAGGAGCATGCCGCTTGCGCCAGCGTATGACATGGCTGCGTCTGAATGGCTGTAAGACTTACCCAAGCTCTGACCGCTTACGCTAATAGGGCTCTACGTCAACCCTACTTTTCCAGGCATAACAAGTTTGATAAAATTAAAAATATATATATATTCAAATTGCATTATTGAGAGAAACTCTTGTCACTCTTCTGTCATCACAACAGCAGCACATAGTAACCATATTTATTTAAAGTAAGAATGGGCTTTATGGTTGTGTTTATTTCATGTTCCTATCCTATCCAAAATACATATTTGCAGAGGCGGATCCAAAGTGTATTATCATGGCCCACCCTCAATTTTTTTTTAAAAAATAAATTAAATACATTATTCTATTTAGTTTGACTTTGGCCCACCCTTAATTTTTATTGTCAAATATTAAAAAATTGTGGCCCACTCTCAATTTTAGAACTAAAAGTCTTGGCCCACTCTCCCCTTTAGTACTAAAAAACTTGCCCACTGCCCACCTTCAATTTTTTAATGAAACGTGTAAAAATAGAATCTTCCTTTGCAGTTGCAATTTGCAAACCCTCAGTAAGTCAGTCCGGTGGTCGCTCGCGTCTTCCACAACTCCTGTGCTGGATTGGTGCTCTCCCTAATTCTTGTTCAACAAAATTCTATCAGTTAATTTCTCTCTGGTTAGTACTTTTTTCTTTGTGTATAGTGTTTTTTTGTTATTTGTGTGTATTAGTATAATAGCATTGTGCATTTAATTTTTTATTGAGAAAACTTTTAGGAAAAAAGGGGAAGTTTTTAGATTACAATATTTTGTGATAGGTGAATGATTGCTTTGTGGTCCCAAAATTTGGAAGAAAAATAATATATAGACAATAGAAATAGAAATATAGATAGAATCAAGGAGGGTTTTATTTTTATGTATTGTTTAAGTCTTTAAGACTTTAAGTTGATGATTAAAAAACTTTAAGTTGGAAAATTTAGAATTTCTATAGTTATTATAGAATTCAATTCATGAGTTAATTTATTTCTTTGTATTTATATAATTTTATTTCTTTGTATTTATATATGGAAAAATATTTTAAAAGAAAGTCAATTGCTAAGACNCTTGAATGTTGTAAAAAGGGATGATATCAATGTTGAAATCATATTTGCTCTGTCCTTCTTATAGACTACAAGTATTAATGCATTCCTTTCTGTCTGAGTTGGACATAAAAACTTTGAATTTATGAATGAATGAAAAAACTACAAAAAAAAATAAGGTAAAATCTATTAACAAAGAAATAGAAAACGAGAAAATTAAAAAGAAACAACAAAAGAATATTTGCAGTGAACAGAACAAGAGAAAAGTTTCATACTTGCAAAACAAATATAACTAGAATAGAGCTGGTAGCAGATGAAAGGATGACCTTTCAATTATGAGAAAACTTGAATGTAAATTTATTAATAAATGATCTCAATATAAATGCTGATTATCAGATCTTTGAGGATTTGATTTACCCTTAATCCATTTAATTATTTAGTTTAACGTGAAACAATACTCCAGTAGTGGAAGACTAAAAAAAATTAAAACTTTTTGACCTAAGTCTTCTCTGCTAGGGGGAAACTTAAAAAGAAACTATAACATAATTGACTGAAGTCTACTCAGTTAGTGGAGACTTATTAGAAATGATACAAGTCTCTGAAGGAATCTTGAAGACAAGTCAAACCAACCAGAAGGCAAAAGATCTTCTGTCTTAATGTAGGTCCCATTCTCCCTAAAAATCTTCATCCAAGATGTTATGCAGGTTTTTCCAAGGACCCATCTCAACTTTATGGTGAAATCCCACGAAGCATTTCGAGGTTGACATATTTGAATCACTTGAACTTATCAAATGACAACTTAGTTGGAAGCATTCCCTGGAGCACTCAATTACAAGAATTTGATGCATCCAGTTTCACTGGAAATAAACTTTGTGAACCTCCACTTCCGACGAACTGTACTGCAACTGTTCCTTGCCTGATCCTAAGATGCAGAATGAGAAGATGTCAGCAGGGGCGGATCCAGAAATTTCTTCTAGGGTGGGCCAAATAAAAATCAATTGTATATAACATTCGTATTCTATTTTTCCGGTCAATATTGTCACAAAAAAAAAAAAAAAAATCTTTTACTATTGTCCTCGGCGGGCCTTCGTATTGAGGAACGTTGCATGACCATCTCTTTATCAACACTGTCAAATATATCTTTCTCAACGTATGGAATTAGACTATCATTCAAGAATTGATCTCCCACCGATTGCGTAAATGAGTTTCACAATTTTCATAGCAGAAAAGGCCTCTCTACACTTGCAGTTGCAACTGGTAAGGTTAAAGCCAATGTGATGAGCAAATATACCACTGAGTAATAGATGCTTTTTCTTTTCAACCATTTTCTGAGCAAGACTGATATATCATTTAGTTCTGAAAATCACTATTGGAGCGCATATCATCAATGTAAATTCAAGTTGAAGTTCAAGTGCCATAAGATCAGTAGAAGAAAATTCAAGTTATAATTGAGCAAAACAAACTAATTTTCCCTTATCAAATGCTTGAAAGCAATCACTTGATTTAGGGAGGCCAGGCAATAAGTAATTTTGTATTACCTCATTAAAACGACTGTCAAGCTCTGATAGTTGCAACTATTATGGCATAAACAACTCAACACATATGAAATAAATTTGTCATCTCTTAACATTACGCCGCGATCTCCCTCGTCCAACAAATTTCTCTTGCATATTGGCATACTATATTATGAGCAATGCAAAATGAGAAACTTCATCAAGTAGATTATCCCATCCGTTATTTCTTATCAACATAATCTTCTTTTGACAAGTGAACCAAGACATAGCATTTATAATCTTGATCCTTCCTTTGCAATGCTTGTGAAAGTTCAAATGTGATTCCCAAAATGTTTTTCATCATGTGTAGGTTAAAACAAAATCAAAGAAGTCATATAATCCCACAATCACTTGCTTCAACTCGATTATCAGAATTTCAGTAAGATCCTCAACAACTTCAATAACAGATGAAAACAAATTAATCAAGCTCAATAAAGTCCCATAATGTGAACCCCACCGTGTTTCCCCTGGTCGCTTAAGACTAGTATCTGATTAAGACCTTGTCCGTTGAAAGCTCCACCACTTTCAATAGCTTTTTTCACCTTCAATGCTTGTTTCTCATTAAGAAGATCCCTACGTCATGTGACATCCAACAATATTTATCACACAAGAAACTTTCAAAAAAGTCTCTCAATATTTGTATCCTTTTTGCCACAGCTACAATTGCTAATTGAAGTTGGTCAGCAAACAATGCACATAGAAAGCTATTCTATCTTTCAATAAGTGCCTTTAACCCATTAAACTGACCTCGCATATTACTCCACCATCATACCTTGTCCACGTAATCTTGATAGGCTCAAATTGTATTTTAGAGAACAATGTTTCGATTCCCATCTTAATGACAAAGCAGTCGTATCTGTGACATGCATAATGCTCATATAGACACTCAACAACACATCTTTTTATTTACATAACGTAAGATAATTGCCATCTGCTCTTTGTTGGATACATCACGAGCTTCATCACTAGTATAGAAAAAAAAAAGCATCTCCAAGATCACTAATTAGTTTGTTGACGGTTTTCAACTGCAAATGCATTGATTATATCTTTTTGGATACTAGGAGCAATCAATTTATCATGTCCAGGACATTCTCCAATGCGACTAATCTATATTCTTCATTTTGCTCGCTGTATAGTGTAAAAGTTCAAGAAAGTTTCCCCGATTCATTGAATTAACAGACTCATCATGGCCACGAAAAGGCAATCCTTGCCGAGAAGAAACCGACTAGCAAAATTGATCCTTTCAACCGAATACGATAATCTTCTTGCTGTTGGTCAATTTCTTATTAATAATTGTACTTACATGCTGCTTTGGTTCATCAAAGCTTGACAATTTTTCACAGCTTGATTATGATAGCTGTTGAACCTCCATATGATATTTATTTTTTTCAAGTCTCTTCCATTTGCGAAACCCATCAAGAACAAAGAATCACCACCACTTTGCTCACCTATATCTGGTTTGAAAAGATAACAACATAACATATGCAGCATCATTCTCAATACTATATTCCAACCAGTAAGGATATTTGTCAAACCAAGAACATTGGAAACTCCGTTCATGATCACCAGATTTTGATTTGGGAACTTATGGTTACGAGGTTTCACGGACCCTTTTGTGATAACGCATTCTGACTTGGTCTCGAATATTAGGATGATAAAATGTAATTCTTGGTCGAAATCCAGGATCAAAAGGAAGATTTTCCAAGTCAACTTCGAAGCAATTTTTCTTTGAAAAAGGTTGGTTTTCATGATCATAACACCAGAACAAATTTGAGATATCTCAGCATGTGACTTCCTTTTAAAATTTTTTCCATATCTAAATACAAAGAAATAAAATTATATAATACAAATAAATAAATTAACTCACTAATTGCATTCATATACGATAGAAATTCTAAATTTTCCAACTTAAAGTTTCTTAATCATCAACTTAAAGTCTTAAGATTTAAACATACATAAAAATAAACCCTCCTTGATTCTATCTATATTTCTATTTCTATTATCTATATATTATTTTTTTCTTTCCAAATTTTGGACCACAAAAAAATCATTTACCTATCACAAAATATTAGAATCTAAAACTTCCCCTTTTTTCCTAAAGTTTTTGTCAATACAAAAATTTAATGCACAATGCTATATACTAATACAACCAAATAACAAAAAACACTATCCCCAAAGAAAAAATACTAACCAGAAAAATTAACTGATAGAATTTTTTGAAGAGGAATTAGGGAGAGGACCAATCCAGCACAGGAGTTGTGGAAGACGCCAGTGACCACCGCACTGATTTACACTTGCTGAGGTTTGCAAATTGCAACTGCAGAGGAAGATTATATTTTACACGTTTCATTAAAAAATTGAAGGTGGGCGGTGAGCAAGTTTTTAGTACTAAAGGAGAGAGTGGGCCAGACTTTCAGTTCTAATTGAGCAAATTGCAAGACGTTTCACCGCCCACCTTAAATCTTTAAGACTTAAGTTGTGATTAAGAAACTTTAATTGGAAAATTTAGAATTTCTATTAGTTATATAGAATGCAATTAGTGAGTTAATTTATTTATTTGTATTTATATAATTTATTTCTTTGTATTTAGATAGGAAAAATATTTTAAAGAAAGTCAATTGCTGAGATATCTCAACTTTGTTCTGGTGTCTATGATCTGAAACCAACCTTTTTCAAAGAATGTGCTTCGAGTTGACTTGGAAAATCTTCCTTTGATCCTGGATTTCGACCAAGAATTAACTTTTTATCATCCTAATGTTCGAGACCATCAGAATGCATTATCTACAAAAGGGTCCTTGTAACCTCGTAACCATAAGTTTCCAATCAAAATCTGTGATCATGAACGGAGTTTCCAATGTTCTTGGTTTGACAAATATCCTTACTGGTTGGAATATAGTATTGAGAATGATGCTGCATATTGTTTATGTTGTTATCTTTTCAAACCAGATATAGGTGAGCAAAGTGGTGGTGATTCTTTTGTTCTTGATGGGTTTCGCAATTGGAAGAGACTTGAAATTTTAAATATCATATTGGAGGTCCTAACGCTATCATAATCAAGCGTGTGAAAATTGTCAAGCTTGATGAACCAAAGCAGCATGTAAGTACAATTATTAATAAGAAATCTGACCAACACAAAGATTATCGTATTCGGTTGAAAGGATCAATTTCTGCTAGTCGTTTTCTTCTTCGGCAAGGATTGCCTTTTCGGGCCATGATGAGTCTGTTATTCAATGAATCGGGAAACTTTCTTGAACTTTTACACTATACAGCTGAGCAAAATGAAGAATATAGATTAGTCGCATTGGAGAATGCTCCTGGACATGTAAATTGATTGCTCCTAGTATCCAAAAAGATATAATCAATGCATTTGCAGTTGAAACCGTCAACAACTAATTAGTGATCTTGGAGATGCTTTTTTTTTCTATACTAGTTGATGAAGCTCGTGATGTATCCACCAAAGAGCAGATGGCAATTTCTTACGTTATGTAAATAAAAAGGATGTGTTGTTGAGTGTCTATTGAGCATTATGCATGTCACAGATACACTGCTTTGTCATTAAAGATGGGAATCGAAACATTGTTCTCTAAATACAATTGAGCATATCAAGATCGTGGACAAGGTTATGATGGTGCGAGTAATATGCAGGTCAGTTTAATGGGTTAAAGGCACTTATATTGAAGATAATGAATTGCTTTCTATGTGCATTGTTTTGCTCACCAACTTCAATTAGCACTTGTAGCTGTGGCAAAAAAGGATACAATATTGAGAGACTTTTTTTGAAAGTTTTCTTGTGTGATAATATTGTTGGATGGTCCCCTAGACGTAGGGATCTTCTTAATGAGAAACAAGCATTGAAGTGAAAAAGCTATTGAAAGTGGTGAGCTTTCAACAGGACAAGGTCTTAATCAAGATACTAGTCTTAAGCGACCAGGGGAACACGTGGGTTCACATTATGGACTTTTATTGAGCTGATTAATTTGTTTTCATCTGTTATTGAAGTTGTTGAGGATCTTACTGAAATTCTGATAATCGATTTGAAGCAAGTGATTTGTGGATTATATGACTTCTTTTGATTTTGCTTTTAACCTACACATGATGAAAAACATTTTGGGAATCACATTTGAACTTTCACAAGCATTGCAAGAAGGAGTCAGATATATAAATGCTATGTCTTTGGTTCACTTGTCAAAAGAAGATATTGTTGATAAGAATTAACGGATGGGATATCTACTTGATGAATTTTCTCATTTTTGCATTGCTCATAATATAGATATCCAATATGCAGAGAAATTTGTTGCACGAGGGAGATCGCGGCGTAATGTTCAAGAGATGACAAATTTATTTCATTATCGTGTTAGTTGTTTCTATGCCATATATTTTGCAACTTCAGAGCTTGACAGTCTTTTAATGAAGGTAATACAAATTACTTATTTGCATGGCCTCCCTAAATCCAGTGATTGCTTTCAACATTTGATAAGGGAAAATTAGTTTGTTTTGGCTCATTTTATCTGCAATTAATTTCTTCTCTGATTCTGATCTTGCACTTGAACTTCAACTTGATAATTACATTGATGATATGCCTCAAATAGTGATTTTCAGAACTAATGATATTATCAGTCTTGCTCAGAAAATGGTTGAAAAGAAAAGCATCTTATTACTACTCAGTGGTATATTTGCCATCACCTTTAACCTTACCAGTTGCAACTGCAAGTGTAGAGAGGGCATTTTCTGCTATGAAAATTGTGAAAACTCATTTACGCAATCGGATGGGAGATCAATTCTTGAATGATAGTCTAATTCCATACGTTGAGAAAGATATATTTGACAGTGTTGATAAAGAGATGGTCATGCAACGATTCCTCAATACGAAGCCCCGCCGAGGACAATAGTAAATGTAATTTTTTTTTTTTTTTTTTGTGACAATATTGACTGGAAAAATAGAATACGAATGTTATATACAATTGATTTTTATTTGGCCCACCCTAGAAGAAATTTCTGGATCCGCCCCTGTTTAAAATTATATTTTCTTTCTTGGAATCAAAGTTTGAATTATTAGCATGATTGTAATTAGTAACTCTGTTTTAGAAGACTTTCAGTCAATGCCATTCCAAAAATTGTGGTCAATAACTTATTATAGATAATATCTATTGATTCAAATAATTAGATGGAGAATTACGAGCTCATCGATTTGATAAAAACAAACAACACGGCTTGACCTCCTTTAGCATTCCGTCAATCTCAAAGTGACCAAATTTCCAAACCGTTTTAGGAGCTAGACTTTAAACTTTGAATAAGCGATGATCTAAAAATTTATCCTTGTCTATAATTTCTAATCGCTATTTTCTCATTGCTCAAAATTTCAATTTTATTGACTCAATAATGAATCAAATTGTCTTATGAATTTCCACAAATATGTTTTTGATCAAAGACCATAATTTTTTATTTTTTTTGAAAAAATTAGGCTTAGAAGTATCAATAGTCACCTGTATTATTTGTCAATGAACTAATTTGGAAAATATGAGACTAGTTGCTTTTTGTTTGTTGTTTTTTTTTGCTTTTTCAGTTGTTAAATTTAATGTTATTTTCTAATTTCATGAAAGTTAAATTTAAATTTCATATGGTTTATTATGCAGAAAGAGAAAAGAGTCTGCATGGCATTTCAAAGAGGTAACGGCAGCAGCCTAACAGTTACTACAGTGTTACTGAACACTGTTACAAGATCCAAGCGTGCTAATGCAAAACCCCATTTATTGTTGGCAACTGTCGGGTGTAAATTGTAATTTTTTTGATTGTTTAGGACTTGATACAAATCTGGTTCATAAGTGTAATTTTATTTATTTATTTATTTTTCCGATCATTAAATTGTTGAGGTGGAAGTGGTCCACTTGAATAGAGTTAGGCTTATTTTTGGAAGATTTTTTAATATCTGAAAGATGTATTTTGGAGAAGAGTGTTAACATTATTATATTAAAAAATTAGTACCCAGAGCATACACTGTATTATTTGTCTACCAGGGATTGTGAGAGTAATTGGTTGCATTTTGGGTTGGTTAAAAATTGGATTATGAAAGACTACATCATTTTAATGGAAGATTTAATTTCTATCAACAACCATTGATCTTGACTTGTAAAAATCAACCATTGGTCTTGCTGTGTGTTAAGCAAAGAAAGAGAATAGATCAGTTTCTGAAATGGAACAGGCATGGCAAGCACATCAACTAACTAACTTACTATTCAAAATTCAGTTAATATTTAGCTCATGAAGACTTCAACGGAAAATGTTACAGAAGCTGTTAAAGTTCTATACTTTCTAACCGTAACCTCAAGTTCCGTTAGTCATCCGCCAGTTACTTAGAAAATGAATAGGTGATGGTTTATCATCTAATACTGTATATTCTTTTAGGGGTCTCAAGGGACATTAGTAAACTATTTTTGTTTTGGTAACTGGCAAATAGAATGTTGGAGCATTGTTGTCATTAAATTTGTCACAGAATTCTCTTACGGGAAGAATTCCTAAGAATATAGGTGCTATGGGATCATTATTCTCAATTGATTTCTCTGCAAACCAGCTTTATAGTGAAATCCAACCGAGTATTTCAAGTTTGTTAATGTTGAATCATTTGCACTTATCTTATAACAACTTACACTACAAGAATTTAGGCTTCTCACAACAAAATAATTTGTCACTATAAATATCAAAATTGTGACCATTTCTTTAATGTGAGGAATTATATTCGTCACTAGGTTTGTCACATTAAGTTCGTACTCTTAAGTGTATGGTAATGAAAGAGCGTTTGGTCACCATAGCCTAATTATTTATTGTGACAATAATAATTTGTCACTTTAAACTAGTTTATTGTGATAAATTATTTGTAATAATAGAAAGCAATTTTGATCACTACAAGTAATATTTTGTCATAATTGATTTACATTTAAAGACCAAATGATAAGCTTTATGGTGAAAAAATCATATATTATGACAAAATTGATTTTGTCAAAATTGTTAATGGTGACTCAATTATTTGGTCATAATTTTAATAGTGACAGAAATTTATTTGTTATTAACTTTATTATGACAACATTTATTTCGTCATATGTTTGTTTATATGACAATATTATTTGTCAAAAAATGTATAGTGACAAAAATAATTTTGTAAAAAATTTAATAGCATGACAAATAATTTTTGATACAAATATTTTTACATGACAGATTTTTTATTGTGAAAATAACATAAGTGTGACAAATATTTTTTGACATCTCAATAATGATAAAAATATTCATGTCTGTGCTTCTAAAATGTGACGAATCCTTTTCGTGAAAAGAATATTCAAGTGAAAAAAAGAAATTATGGGGAAATTAAAATAGTGATAAATTATATTTATCAAATTTTGTTAATAGCGACATAGATACTCTTGTCAAAAACATGAAAAGTGTAGTGACAAAAATTTAAGTCATTAAATTTTGAGACCTTATATAATTTTTTTGTTAATATTAAAAGTGACAAAAATATCTTGTTAACAATTTAAAAGAGTAACAAAAGTTATTTTATATCAATTTGATCTGACAATTTTATATATACATTTCACATTTAATAAATAAAATTATAAATAATTACCTTTTTTTTTTCCCACAATGGAACATATAGCTATTATCATTATCAAAACTATGAATCCATATATCACTTTTAACTTAAGATGAAATTATATCAAGGAAAAATTTATTAAAATATATAAAGTCAACAACATTTTAATTTTAATAAGTTAACACATAAAAATTAAAGACAGTCTACTACAGCATATTATTTATATAAATATGAAAGCATCCATGTGTGATGGTCCCTTCTTGATCATTTTTTCATTCTGAAAAAAAAATATATATTATATGGTCATAGGAATATATGTAGAGAGAGAAGGAGAAAAAAAATAACAATAACCTCTATATAATATTACATATTACTAGAAAGGCTTTTAATTAAACATAATTTTCTTTATTACGTTTATTATATCAAAAAATACATGAAAAAGAAACAAAAAATTTTTTTAGACATTAATTAAGTAATGATCTTACCTTCAGGGGAAATAGAACCATCTTGTCCACTCCTTTGTTGGCTTATCAATTCATCAACCTTTGACATAAGGTTTTCATGGATTCTTGTAAAGCATTGATTATCGCTGTTGATTTTGTATTTGCTTATGTTGATTTGTATTTGCTCCTTCAATTGACCATTTCATTGTTCGAATTCAATTTTTTCAGCATGTAAAAGAGCCTCTAATTTTGACTTCTATATTGGTTTACCCCCAAAACTTTCTCTAAAATTTCACGTCCAGTCATATCAATACCCTCCTCTATTACTTTGAGTCATTTAACCTTTCTCTAATTTTGCTCTTAATTTTATAAAATTAATTAAAAATATTGATTAATTTTAAACTTCACATAAATTTAACAAATAATAAGAAAAATGAACTTGAATTAACAAAAAAAACAAACAATTACCTCTAGTATTTAATGATTCAGATCTCATAGGTTCATTTGGTGTAAGGGTCAAATCATCAATCTCAATTGATGTGGGTGGTGAGATGCCGTTTGATATTCTTGAAGATACTCTTTTTGAGTTCAACGCACCTTTGTTATTCTTGGAGATAATTTTTGAGTTCGACTCAATTTGTTTAGGATGAATGTTCATGGTAAAGTAGTTTTCTTCTTACGATCAGGTGCCATGATTGTGTGATATATGAAGAAAGATTGACAACAATGCTGAAAAGAAGGAAAAAAAAAAAGATTAAAGGTTAGTAAAGAGGGAGTTAGATATTCATTCGTTAAATATTATTTAAATATCCTCAATCAAAGAGAAACGACATTGCTAATCAAGAATAAAATAAGAGGAATTGAAGATGAGGTGAGAAAAGAAAAGACGATAAAACAAAAAAAAAAAAAAAAAAAAAAAGCAAATTTTGCATTAAGGAAATGTAAAAGTGGAGCAAAGAGTGACTTACAGAGAAGTTTCACTGAGAAGGATGTGGAGGGCGTTCGTAGTAAAAGCAAAAAGGAGTAGTTGGTTCTCAAATTATAAGTTCTATAAAGACAGGTGAGAGAGAGAGAGAGAGAGGAAGAGAGAGAGAGAGAGAGAGAGAGAGAGAGAGGAGAGAGAGAGAGAAAGAAAAATGTGAGTTGACAGTTGAGAGTTTTGACGGGAACAATGGTGAGATAAAAAAAAAAAAAAAGATGATGATGATGAAGGGTTAGTAAAGAGGTAATTAGGAAATATATTTAAAATAGGAAATATGTTTAAGAATATATTCAATTTTTAATTGTATATATATAATTGACTTAAGAAAGATATTTAAAATAGGAATGATACTTAAATATTGTTTAGAATTTTAATTGTATATATATAATTGAATTAAAATAGAAAAGATGTTTAAAATAGGAAAAATATTTAAAAATAGTTTAAAGCTTTAATTTTTATATATTCAAGAGGGAATTAAAAAATAAAATTACCGCCTCCTTATAAATTGCCTCCAAAATTTTTACTAAATGTTAGAGAAATGAAAAATTCAACTTGCAATTGTATATAGAGTAATGCTACACTTGCACCATTTTTTTATATCATTTTGTAAATATCATGATGTGGCATATGTTACAATCACATAAATTCTATTATAATAATAAAAATTCAAAATAATTAAAAATTTGTGTGGTTGTGACATGTATCACATCATGATGTAATGAAAATTATGTAAAAGAGTGATATAAGTATAATATTACTCTTGTATATATCAATACCTAAGAAATCTCCGCTTTTAATATAAGAAAATTAGAGTCAAGGCGTTATTCAGTTATTAACACAGTGAGAATGCGAAGGGGCTTGTGGCGCCTCGTTTACTTAAGAATTTTGTAAAATTTTAAAAATAAATCTTAAGTTTCATTAATTAAACAGGTTGCTTTTCATTTCCCAAGGAAAGTGAGACTTTATAACTTTTCAATCTTGAATTAATTGGTGGCGCATGAATCTCTTAATTAATTAATTTATTTTAATTGGGAGTTTATCAACAGTTAAGTGATAGATGCAAAAAACGAAAATTAATATAATTTTATATTGATTAAAAAAAGAGAAGCAAACATTTTATAATGTTATTCGTTAGTTTATCTCGTATAATTTTATGATACATTTGATCCATTAGAAAATTTAATTTGATTTTCTTTACTTTAAATCATTCAAATAAAAAATTATTTATGTCAGCAAATAAAAAAATTATAATTTATTAATTATCATGGGATCCTCTTAATTTATAAATAAGTAGTAACATTAAAAGAGATAAATAATATACAAATCAGTCATCTTACCTTAGGACAAATCCTTGGACAGGAACAAAAACACAAGGTTAATAGATTGAGAACCTAATCTCTTCTTGTTTTTCTATCTTAAGCACACAAAGAATAGGAGATAAGAGTAAAGGAGTAAGCAAAGGAACATGAAGACAAGAATATCTTACTACAGGACGAGCCTTGAAAAATAAAAAAAAACTATACACAACATCATCCCTACTTGGGACAAGCCTTAGGTTAGGGTACGCATATTTATAATTACTTTAATTCCTACTGAACCCAGCAACTTAATCCTCAATTGTGATATTTATATCTGTTTAATTATTCAATTACTTATGCTTATAAAAAAAAAACAAGATTGTCTATCTTTAATATATAAAATATATATTATTATTTGACATAACTATAAATATTATAATTGTTCTTTTTTTTTTTTGTTATAATGTCAAGCTAATATATATTCATCATTTACATGTATATATATTTTCACTCGCCCCATAAAATTAGAAGTTTAAAGCAATTATTCAATTGGAGTCCTAATTGCAATAAATTAGAAATAGCACATCGAATAAAATAGAGTATTAACAAAACCACATATCAAACACTCACCTCAAGGGTAGCTTGAATTACATAATTTATCTCAATATTCTAATTTCATATGGTCATATACTATATATGTTTTAGTACATGACAACCTAAAAGAATGAAAGTGTTCCAAAGAGGACGAGACAACCGTCTGTATGGTCAAATACTGGTTGTAAGGCTTTTTCTGAAATTAATTAATTTAGTCAAGTTTTATTATTCTAGAGTTATTATTATAAGTTGGAGTAGTATTAGGATTAAGTATTACTAGCTATAGTTAGGAATCTTACTCATTATATTATACCATTACAATCATTTTAGGATTATGAATTGGGATAAGATGTAAGTCTATATAAAAAGCGTAAACCATAGATTATCATTGTATTTTTATTAGGTAAAGATATATTCTAATATGCTAAAGCAAGTTTTTTCTTTCTTTTTTCAAATTAAGAGTGAATAACATGCAAAGATCATTGGTGGAGGCGGTGGAGCTGCTAAATATTAATGAAATGGATTAAAAAAAAATTAAAAAAAGACCAAAGGTTTAAAAACCACATTTTTTTTTTTTTTTTAAATGAGGACAGTAAGATTCGAACTCAGGTTCTCCCAAGTCTTTCCCTTAACCACCCGGGCAAATCTGCTCATTTGTTTTATTTCCTTATTAATTAAATATAGTTAGTTTCTTTATATCTAAATAGAAAAACAAACTCAGCTCAAGTGTGAGAGAAACGACGGCGTTTTAGTTGTTTGTTTGTCCCCTCTCCCTGCATATTTTCCTTCTTGCCTTTCGTCTGCCACCTTGCTTCCAATTCATTTTTTCTTCACAATGGCGAATCTTTATTTTTCTTCTTTCATATTTGGTTTTCCCAATTCAAATTTACAAAGAAAAGAAGAGAGCAAAGGCAGCTTACTTCACCCAATTCAATTTTTCCCTTTTTCGCCTAATTCAATTTTTCCCCTTTTCGCCCAAATCAATTTTTCCCCTATTTCCCTTTTTCGCCCAAACTCTAACCCGAACATTAGCTACAAAAAATTTAGGACAATCAAAGGAGAGTTCATAACGAAATCAAGAAAAGAAGCAAAGGAGTAAAAGAAGAGCAAGAAGTAAGAAGGTGACCTTGAAGAAAACCAAAAAAGCAGCTCCGGATCTTGAATTTCGGGTTCTTTGGGCTAGAAACCAGTAAGTTCTTTATCTTATTATTCTTGCTGATCTAGGTTGTTTCATTTTTAATTTATGCGATCCTGGGTTATAATACAATTTATGATCACCGTATCTTATTTATTTATTTTTTATTGAGATTATTTGAATGGATAGAAGTTGGATGAAACTCAATCAAAGATTCATCCCCACATACATTCGAGGGGTACAAAATTTCTTGGATGCTGCAAAATATCACGCTGACTCTGCTAATAGAATTCGATGTCCATGCAAAAACTGTAATAATTGTATCTTGAAAACTTTAGCAGAAGTCAAAACTATAATAACTTGACCCGCCCCTGATCACCCCCCGATCCTGACCAAATTTCTTAGCCCATGACCTTGTATAATGCAGTAGAAGTGTAGCAGAAATTCACTAAGAAAATGCAGAAAGCTGAATGGGGCAGTAGAATGAATGTGGGAGTAGAATGATATTGCAGGTCATGCTGGAATTCAATGTAGAATGCTGCAGAAAGGTGAATGTGTTAGAAAAATGCAGAAAACTTAATATGTGAGTAGAATGCTGCAGAAGTTTAAGGCAGAAAATGCAGAAAGCTGATTGTGTTTAGTACAATGCAGAAAAACTGAAGTGTTAGAAAAATGCAGAGAGTTGATTGTGTTAGTAAAATGCAGAAAAGCTGAAGTGTTAGAAAAAATGCAGAAAGTTGAATGGGATAGTAAAATGCAGAAAAGCTGAAGTGTATTGATAAGCCTCCTATAACTAAAATATACAAGAAGAAGAAAAAGGGCAGCCTGGGAAATTCATTGGACAGGGGCAGCAAAGGAAATTCAGATTAGAATTAGTTAAGAAGAATCTCCACGTAAGGGAGTGCAGAAAGTGTGGTTTCAGTTGTATTTAAGAGAGAGCATTTATTAGCTAAAGGAGGATGAAATCTGGAATCAGTGGGAGGCCGCTAGACCCTCGAAGTGCTAGCCACTCTTTTATCTTTTCTCTATCATTCTTATTTTCTGCTTGTAGTGTTTGTCAATCCAAATCAATATATATATCAGTTTATTTTTTTTAGTCCAGCGCTATTTCGCTGAGTCTCATTAACAATATGTCATTGAGTTTGGGTGGCATTTTGGTGATCTCATCATGTTAGAAAAATGGAGAAAGTTGAATGGGATAGTAGAATGAATATGTTAGTGGTATTTTTTTAGAGACCAATGTAGCGGCTGGATGTGTTAGTTGACTGATATTGCAGAAAATGCAGCTATAACAGAAGGCAGAAAATGAGCGTGTGCATGTGCTAGGAGAAGAAAATGGCTGAGAAAATAATGCTGAATCTGAATGAAGTAGAAACACTGCAGAAACTGAATGCAGTAGCTGACCAAAAAAAAAAAAAAAAACAGAATGGAATTGAAGTTGTGTTTAAGAGGGAATATTAGATGAAGTGGAGAAACGTTGTCCTGAATGTTTGAAGAGAAGTTATGTTCGAGAGGGAATATTAGATAAAGTGTAGAAGAATTGTCCTATATGTTTTTGGAATGAGGTGAATTTGTAATAGTGTAAAGAAAGGGGATTTACTTGTAATAGTCCAAAGAAAAATCAAACGCAACATTTTGTTTAATTCTGTATGTTCAAAACGCTGCGTTTTTTCATTGTTTTTCACCAACTATAAAAGAGTTGGTCTTCGTCTTCTTCAAGAGAGAAATACAATCACACATTTTCAATAGTTTTTTTTTTTTTTTTTTCAGTTTTTCGTTTAGTTACAGATTTATCAACGTCTTTCATACCCGATCCTATGTGTTAATGAGTTTTTTTTTAATGACATATATGCTAAAATTATTAACGATTTTTTTTAAATGACATATATGTTATTGCTAAAAACTTGAGAGGAATGATAAATAGTTGTAAACATATTAATTATGTTTTTTTAGCAAATTTTTGTCACAAAATATCACATATAATTTGACTCAAGTATTTTGTCATTAATACCTTGATTTTAACATATATATATATATATATATATATAAATAATTCTTTTGTGACAAATTAGTTTGTAATTATAGCATGTATTACTAAATATAATGACTAAAGTTTTTATGACAAATATGGTTTGTCACGATAAACAATTTATCTCGGCGCTTAAATTTTGACTCAAACATTTTGTTATTAATACCTCCATTTTAGCATATATTATGACAATTTATTTTTGTAGTTATAGCATGTATAACTAAATATAGTGACTAAAATATTTTATGACAAAATATGTTTGTCACAATAAACAATTTACCTAGGTACCAAAATTTGGCGCCAAAAATTTGTGACGAAATATTATGATAAAATTGTTTTTCTTTAATATATTTCTTATGGATTTCTTTATTATGATAAAATATTATGACAATATTTGTTTTAGTCACTATATATTCCTTTTTTCATACTTAATGTGATGTTTTTTTATTTTGTCATAATACATATATTACTTGTGACGAAATAACTTTTGATAAAATTAATTTTGTCACAATATAATATATTTCTTGTAGTGTTGCGTGGGAGAATTCCTTTAAGCACTCAACTTCAAAGCTTTGATGCATCCTACTATATTGGCAACAAACTTTTGGACCACCACTTCCTAATTGCACTGATGATACTATTTTATAACCTTTACCTAACCACAAAAATGGAGAGGAAATTGACGATTATGGAGATGAAGTGGATTGGTTCTATGTAAGCATGGAGCTTGGATTTTGTGGTTGGCATCTGGAGTTTTATAGGTCCTTTATTAATCATCAGAAGATGGATGTTTATATATTGTGATTTCTTGGACTCCCTCGGTTACATGTTTTACAATGTTTTAAGAAAGTGTTAGTAGAAATTTTGTGTGAGTTGTGTCAGTTTATGTACTTCAATTATCAAATGAAGAGTTATAATAAATGTGGGAACTCTAGTTCGTGTGTGTGTGATTGAAGGTGTAATTTGAAGTATAATTTTGCACACACGTAAAAGAATGGATCAACAAAATGATGTTGTCTTCAAACAGAAGATATACTTTTAGTCTTGTGACCTGAGGTTGTTATTTGTCTCTCTAGTTTGGAACTAACACCCTTGATTTCCGCCATTGATCAACCTTTGCTTGATTTTACTTAACACCCATGATTTCAGCCATTGATCAAGCTTTTGTTGATTTGGGCTAACAGTGTGATAAGAAGAAGACATAACAGAGTGGTTAAGTGAGCAAGTGCTGCCAACATTTCTCCATCATTCTTTTACTGCAATGATAAATTAAACTTGAAGGTGGGGTTAGAAAATTCAATTAAAACTTTGATAGTTCTCTATTGTAATCTTTATTGACTAATTAAATGTACACTATGAGGTCCTACTTTTTAGATTTCTATTATAAATGAGCTGTGTTGGAGTCTCACACCGACTATGCACGCTCAAGCCTATTGAGTTATAAGAGTGGGCAATCCTCCCATTCAAAAAGGCCTTATTGGGTGAGAAGTTAGACCCACCTTAAATTCTATCATGGTATCAGAGCACAGGTTCAGTTGAGCTGAGCACTTGACCAACGGGTGAGGAGTTAGAGCCAGCAACTACCTCCATCAATAGGCATGACCCAACATATGGGCTTGACCGTGAGGGGAAGTGTTGGAGTCTCACACCGACTAGGCACGCTCAAGCCTATTGGGTTATAAGAGGGGGCAAACCTCCTATTCAAAAAGGCCTTATTGGGTGTGAGTAGTTAGACCCACCTTAAATTCTATCAAGCTGGATAAGCTGAGAAATTAAATTGGTCAGCTGAATAGGATATGACTTGGAGTTTACATACTTTATTAATGTTAACCATTGAAATTAATTGGATGGATGAAAAGTACTTTTTATTTACTTTATAGATAACTTCTAGCTCCGAACATTACAGATGATCTAGAGATGCAGAGATGTACGAATCTTTTGGGTCATGATCAATCAAGCATCAAACAATAATTCACTCCAATTAACGTACACAAAACGCATAAAGATCTTATTCTTGTGAAAGACTTGTTGCTAGTGTCATATTTCCAAAATCAAAATCTGAACTTGGAAAAAGTATAGCAATTTAATTGAATCAATCTCATAAAAAATCATGAATTAATATTTACATAAAAATCAGCACATTGTGTGACAAGAAGAAGATGTAACAGAGAGGTTAATTTAGCGAGTATTGCCAACATTTCTCCATCATTCTTTACGACGGTTGAGGGTGGTAAATTTAGTTAGAACTAAACTTTATGGCGGGAAAGGCAGCAGTTCTTGCTAGTAAGAACTTCGAGAGCTAGGTGCTGTGGGTTATTTCTCAATGGCTCATGAAAGGGTTTCCCCCGTTTTTATAGTGAACCTAGGAGGTTGGTGTCCTAGTAGAACTCTGAGTCCTACTTGGTAGATAAGTCTCAATTAGGAAGGAAGCATTATTCCTTGCCTTTATCAGATTAGGCTTACCACTTCAAATAGATTCAAGATCTTGACTAAAGTAGAAAGTAAATAGGATTTCGATTCTTTTTTTGGACTGATGTGGGCTAATGGGCTAGAACTCGATTTAGCTTAACTTGTAGGATAGCCAACCTCATATAGTGGTCAGTTCACAAGGTGGATTTAAGCATAGACCCAACTAGAATTGGGCTAAGGCATTGGGCCATAAGGTGTTTATTTCATTATTGGACCTCGTCAGGCCCAATATGATTTTCGGCCCATACACTATTGCAAACTTTATTGACTAATTAAATGTCCTTTAAATCAACGGTAAGACTTTCTTGATACTTACGTGGAAAATACTGTGAGGTCCTACTTTTCAAAGATGAGTTGGATAAGCTGAGCAATTAAATTGGTCATTCATGAGAAGTTCCATGGATGAATAGATTTAATCGGGTCAGCTGAGTAGGATTTGATTTAAGAGTCGAAAAAATTTATTAATGTGAACCATTGGAATTAATTGGATAGATGAAAAGTTGTAGCTACTTCTGTAGTATGAAATCAAATGTCGCCCATGATACTTTCTATTTACTTCATAGATAACTTCTAGTGCCAAGTATTTTCCATGTACTTTAATCATTCTTAATTTCTTGGTGATTCAATGGTGATAAACAAACTTTCTCTTTAACTACTAATTTGAATTGAAATTTAAACAAGGGCCCGAAACAGAGTAGATAACTAAAGTAATTAGAATTGGACACTAGAATATTTCTCAACAAACTAAGCAAATACTACACAACTTTACAAAATATGAACGGCAAGCTATAGAAAATTTATAAAAGGCATGACTATCTTTGGTTAAATTTTTGATAGACAATATGTCATCAAGCTTTGTACATAAATAAATGGTAAACATTATATGCTAACTCACTCAAAGAATGTTTTGGACTTGGAGAAGAGATTTTTTTGCTAGGTGTGAATTGTAATGTGGTGTGATTTGTGAGGAAAGAGCAAAGCCTCCATTGTGGTCAATAACTTAATGCGTTCACATGCATAATTAACTCCACGCTAATTAATCACCAAGTTACATTTTACCTTTGAATTCTTTTTCTTTTTTATTTAAGTCAAACTTTAATACTTTGGCTTTAATCTTTCAAACTTTGTGTTCTACGTAAAACATGTGGAACGGATATCAGATTTAACATTTATATGGTTAGACAAGATGAAATACTTGTTCAAGGGAAGTAATGGTGCTTCAAATGATAAGAGTATAATCACAATCTAAATTATGTGATCTTCGTTTTGGACAGAGCTTGAAACGAAGTAATTTTCTAAGAGATCACCGTTCTCATATGTGCTTGTTATATGTTATTCTTTTTAATTAACTTGGATTCCTTGCCAGTTATTAAACAAACGTCCATTATATATAAAACATATTACAATAATTTACATAAAAATCAGCACATTGTGTGAAAAGAAGAAGATGTAACTTATAGGTTAAGTAAGCAAATATTGCCAGCATTTCTCCTTCATTCTTTCACTTCAATGATATATTAAACTTGAAGGAGGGGTTAGAAAATTCAATCAAAACTTTTATAGTTTTCTACTGTAATCTTATTGACTAAATTATAGATTTGTGAGGAAAGAACAAAGCCTCCATTGTGGTCAAGAACATAATGCATTCACACGCATAATTAACTCCACGCTAATTAATCACCATGTTTATGGTACTTTTTACTTTTGATTTTTTTTTTTAGTCAAAATTTATTAGTTTGGCTTTAATCTTTCAAACTTTGTGTGCTACGTAAAACATGTGGAATGGATATCAAATATAACATTTATATGGTTAGACAAGATGAAATACTTGTTCAAGGGAAGTAATGCTGCTTCAAATGATAAGAGTATAATCACAATCTAAATTATGTGATCTCCGTTTTGGGCAAAGCTTGAAACGGAGTAATTTCCTAAGAGATCACTATTCTCATATGTGCTTGTTATATGTTATCCTTTTTAATTAACTTGGATTCCTTGCCAGTTATTAATCAAACGTCCATTATATATAAAACATATTACAATAATTTACATAAAAATCAGCACATTGTGTGAAAAGAAGAAGACGTAACAAAGAGGTTAAGCAAGCAAGTATTGCCAACATTTCTCCATCATTCTTTGACTTCAATGATATATTAAACTTGAAGGAGGGGTTAGAAAATTCAATTAAAACTTTTATAGTTTTCCACTGTAATCTTTATTGACTAAATTATAGATTTGTTAGGAAAGAACAAAGCCTCCATTGTGGTCAAGAAATTAATGCATTCACATGCATAATTAAATTTAAATCCACGCTAATTAATCACCATGTTTATGGTACTTTTTACTTTTAACCTTTTTTTTTTTTTTTTTGGTTATCAAGTTTAATACTTTGGCTTTAATCTTTCAAACTTTATGTGCCACGTAAAACATGTGGAATAGATATGTATCAGATATAACGTCAAGCATATTTGCATACTTGCAAGACAAAAGTATATGGAACCCACATTGAGATCAAATCAATAAAACTTGTGAATATCACTTGATTCCATTGATTTCTCCACAAAAAATTTACATTAAAATGTAATAAACAAAAGAACGAGAAAAATTGAAAAGAAAGAACTGTCCATGAATCTATCATACTGCAGTGATCACTTGATTTCAGATTTGCTAAATTAGTTTGAAACCGTGGGAAACGAAAACTGTTATTTTTTTTTACATATTTATTATTATTATTATTGTTTTTTTTTGCACGGCTTCTGATGAGGTGAATTCATTCTAGTGAAAAAGTACACTATTAGTGGAAGACTTCAGAATTTACTTTATTAATGTGAACCATTGAAGTTAATTGGATGTATGAAAAGTTGTAACCCACGATACTTTTTATTTACTTTATAGATAACTTCTAGCTCCAAGCATTACAGATGGTATTGACATATTGTTAAAATCATTCCTAATTTCTTGATGATTTAATGGTGATGAACAAACTCTCTCTTTAATTTCTAAATTGAACTTGAAACAGGTGCCGAAACAGAGTGAATAACTAAAGTAATTAGAATTGTGGACACTAGTAATATTTCTCAACAATTTTTCTGGAACCATACCGATATATATCAATAACTTCAGTGCCATGATGACAATGAGCTCTAATGACCATAAAATGGATATAGGTTACATGTAGGATTCATTTCTTGTGAATAAAGGTCAACTTGTTGAATATAACACAATTCTGAAGTTTGTGAGAGTCATATACCTTTCAGAAAATACTTTCTCACGAGAGATTACTATGGAAGTGACAAATCTTACAACATTGCAATCACTGAATCTATCACACAATTCTTTTACCGGTAGAATTCCTGGGAATATAGGTGCTATGACATTAGTGGAGTTGATTGATTTCTCCACAAATCAACTTTCTGGTGAAACCTTATTTTGAATGTACTGAAATGGGTGTAATAGAAATTATAAAAGAGTACAAAGTTTCTGCTAATTATATTTTTTGTCACTTCTCCGGATTGAATTCTGAGATGTATTTTTCATCATGTGCAATCCGTTTCTCATCGGCATTTTCAATCATAGGGATCATTGTGCATATAGTAATTTCTACTCCTCATGATTTTAACTTTCATGCAAATGTATTTGATCCAAAACACATTCACTTGATTGAGGAATATAAACTTGTAAACTAATTACGTTGTCAATGTAAAGATCAGGTGATGCTGAATCACAGTAAGTTGCCATGGAAGGATACTAGTATCAGTCTCAGAAAACTGTTTCAGTGCAGCGCCAAAAGCCTTTATTATATTGAATCAATTGGTTCTCACAAGTGGAATCATAATTGCTTCATAGATACCGATTCTTTTGGAGCACCATGTATCTGAAATTATAAAGAAAGCCTTGAGGAAATGAGTTTGAAGACCTCTCCCAGAAGATAATTTTTGGAACAGAAATTATTGAAATGTTCTATATCTTTTCTTTCTCCTAAATGTTGTGTGAAATGTTGAAATGGGCAGTTAGAAAAATCAAAGTTTCATATTTTGTCCTCTTTAATTGACTTGAAGTCTACTCTGTTAATTGGACCTACTAAAATTAGAAGTATTTGCATCTTTTCTAAAATGTGTAATGAGATATTATTGATCATGTGAAAATGATACCAATTATTTTGTTTTTTTTTCTTTCTTTAACAGAGCAATTTTTCAAGATTATTTATATTTTCCACGTCAATATTATAAGGCACGGGGTCCCATATCTTTGAAATTTTGATGCAGAAGTAAATATTATGATACTTTCTATTTACTTCATAGATAGCTTCTAGTGCGAAGTATTTTCCAAGTACTTTAATCATTCTTAATTTCTTGGTGATAAACAAACTTTCTCTTTAACTTCTAATTTGAATTGAAATTGAAACAAGGGCCCGAAACAGAGTAGATAACTAAAGTAATTAGAATCGGACACTAGGAATATTTCTCAACAAACTGAGCAAATATTACACAACTTTATAAAATATGAACGGCAAGCTATAGAAAATTTATAGAAGGCATGACTGTCGTTGGTTAAAATTTTGATAGACAATATGTCGTCAAGCTTTATACACAAATAAATGGTAAACATTATATGCTAACTCGCTCAAAGAATGTTTTGGACTTGGAGAAGAGATTTTTTGTTAGGTGTGAATTATAATGTGGTGTGATTTGTGAGGAAAGAGCAAAGCCTCCATTATGGTCAATAACTTAATGCATTCACATGCATAATTAACTCCACACTAATTAATCACCATGTTTACGGTACTTTTTACTTTTGAATTTTTTAAAGTCAAAATTTAATACTTTGACTTTAATCTTTCAAACTTTGTGTGCTACGTAAAACATGTGGAATCGATATCAAATATAACATTTATATGGTTAGACAAGATGAAATAGTTGTTTAAAGGAAGTAATGCTGCTTCAAATGATAAGAGTATAATCACAATCTAAATTATGTGATCTCCGTTTTGGACAAAGCTTGAAATGGAGTAATTTCCTCAGAGATTATTGTTCTCATATGTGCTTGTTATATGTTATCCTTTTTAATTAACTTGGATTCCTTGCCAGTTATTAAACAAACGTCCATTATATATAAAACATATTACAATAATTTACATAAAAATCAGCACATTGTGTGAAAAGAAGAAGATGTAACACAAAGGTTAAGTAAGCAAGTATTGCCAGCTCTTCTCCATCATTCTTTGACTTCAATGATATATTAAACTTGAAGGAGGGGTTAGAAAATTCAATCAAAACTTTTATAGTTTTCTACTGTAATCTTATTGACTAAATTATAGATTTGTGAGGAAAGAACAAAGCCTCCATTGTGGTCAAGAACTTAATGCATTCACATGCATAATTATATATAAGTCCACGCTAATTAATCAACACGTTTATGGTACTTTTTACTTTTAATTTTTTTTTTTTTTTGGTTATCAAGTTTAATACTTTGGCTTTAATCTTTCAAACTTTGTGTGCCACGTAAAACATGTGGAATTGATATCAGGTATATCATAAAGCATATTTGCAGACTTGCAGAACAAAAGTATATGGAACCCACATTGAGATCAAAAAATTTACATAATAAAATGTAATAAACAAAAGAAAGAGAAAATTTGAAAAGAAAGAATTGTCTATGAGTCTATCACACTGCAGCAAATATTATTTCGGGTCAATTGACTATGAGGCCATGGGGGTCCCTTATCTTTGAAACAGGGGATCTTGGAGCCACGTGGCCCACTGACATCTTTAAAATCTTGATGTTATCAGTAAAGATCAAAGAGATTTCCTGCAAGTTTTAAAATTGATTTCTGGACAAACTAGTTGAGTGGTTCAGTGAATGGAAACTCTATAAATAGCAGGCCACTAATAATAATATTCTCATGCACAATTCCTTTACCATAAACTTCTCCTATGCAAATGAAAACCATGAGCATTTTTCTTGCCTTTCTTTTCATTTCCACAACCCTCAACATTAGCTTCTGCGGAGGAAGCTCTTACCGGGGTTGCATTGAAATTGAGAGACAAGCTGTTTTAAGGTTCAAGAAAGATCTGATAGATCCTTCCAACCTGCTTGCCTCTTGGACTTCTGGTCATGCAGATTGCTGTACATGGTCTGGCATTTTTTGTGACAACTTGACGGGCCATGTCCTTGAACTCAACCTTACAACTCCTCCGTTGATTTCTATAGTTGATTCAACTATGAGGCCAAGGCTGGGTGGTAAGGTAAATCCCTCTTTGCTTGATTTAAAGCATTTGCGCTCGTTGGACTTGAGCTTTAATAATTTTTCTGGAATTCAGATTCCTAAATTTCTTTGTTATATGCACAATTTAAGATACCTTGATCTTTCTGCAAATTCTTTCCAAGGTATAATTCCTCACCAGCTTGGAAACCTCTCTAATCTGCAGTATCTTGCCCTCGGTTCTGGTTCAGATGTTGACGATGTAGGGTGGTTAACTAGTCTTTCTGTTTTAGAGGTTGACAATTTAGGGTGGTTATCTAGTCTTTCTTTGTTGAAACACCTTGACTTGAGTGGTGTAAATCTCAGCGAATCCTCTGATTGGCTGCATGTGATCAATACACTCCCTTCTCTAGTAGTGTTAAAATTGAGTTTTTGTGAAATCCATCATTTTCCTCAACTACCCATTGTAAATTTTTCGTTTCTTGAGACCCTTGATCTGAGTGCTAATCATTTTGAAGGTCCAATTCCTTATGGACTTCAAAACTTGACTTCCCTTAGATATCTTGATTTATCTCAAAATTATTTCAATTCTTCAATACCCAATTGGTTTTACAGACTTAGCCGTCTCCAGAGACTTTCTCTTGGTAGTAATTGGTTGAAAGGCACGTTGGGGATTCTAGGAAAATCTGACATCTATAGAAGAGCTTGATCTCTCATCAAATGGATTTGAAGGTGGAATCCCAAAATCAATGGGACGACTTTGCAACTTAAGGTTAATCGCTCTCTTATATGTCAATTGAAGCCAACCAATATCTGATGTCCTTGATATTTTTTCTAAATGTGTTTCAGACGTACTAGAGATTTTGGATTTAACTGAAAGTCAAGTTTTTGGTCAATTTACTGATAGACTTTGACAATTTAAAAAGTTAGATACTCTTTATCTGTTTAACAATTCTATTTCAGGTTCTATTCCATCCTCTTTAGGAGAACTATCGTCGTTAAAATATCTTCATATTGGGTTTAATAAATTGAATGGAACTGTTTCTGAGATGCATTTTTCCAATCTGACAAGATTATAAGAATTTTATGCATATGAAAATTCATTAATATTCCAAGTCAGTCCTTATTGGGTTCCTCCTTTTAAACTTGAAGTTCTAGGATTGAGATCTTGTCATTTAGGGCCTCAATTTCCACCGTTCACAAAAGCATTTACAATATCTTGACATATCCAATTCAGGAATTAAAGATGTTGTTCCAACATGTTTATTCAAAATTCCTTTCAATTTTGTAAATCTCTCTCACAACCAACTCTATGGGCAAATTCCAAATTTAACAGAGTCCACTCAACTTGAGGTGCTTGACTTGAATTCAAATCATTTATCAGGTTCATTGCCTCTTTTACCCTTCAACTTGTATCGACTTGATCTTTCCAACAACATTTTGTAAAGATCAATTTTCCATTTGTTGTATCATAAGATGAATGAGTCAGAGCGCAAGATGCAAATTCTCATCCTTAATAACAACTTTTTGTCAGAAGTTATACCTGATTGTTGGATGAATTTGAAAGCCTTAAAAGTCTTGAATTTAGGTAACAATAGATTCACGAGTAAGCTTCCAGCTTCTATTCGGACTTTAGGTTCTCTTAAATGGTTAAACCTTCGCAAAAACCACTTTTCTGGAACAATTCCTGTGTCACTCAAAAATTGTACACAGATGGTGTCGCTTGATTTGGGTGAAAATGAGTTTGTTGGAAATCTCAAGGTGTGGGTTGGAGAGAGATTTTCAAGAATGAAGATTCTCAACCTTAGATCAAATAAGTTTTCTGGCCATTTACCAAAAGAACTTTGTAATCTTCATTCTCTGCAAATCTTAGACCTAGCAGATAACAACTTCTTTGGAACCATACCAAGATGCATCAATAACTTTAGTGCCATGAAGTCAAAGAGCTCTAATGAGGAAAACGATATGAATTATGAACCTGATGCAGGTTATTTATCAACATATTTGGAGAGTGAACTACTTGTGAAGAATGGTCAAATGGTTGAATACAACACAATTTTGAAGTTCGTGAGAGTTATAGACCTTTCAAAAAATAAGTTATTCGGACAGATTCCTATGGAAGTGACAAATCTTTCAAGATTGCAGTCATTCAACCTGTCACACAATGATTTTACTGGAAGAATTCCAGAGAACATTGGTGCTATGAGATATGTAGAGTCTATTGATTTCTCCAGAAATCAACTTTCAGGTGAAATCCCACAAAGTCTTTCAAGTTCGACATTTTTGAGGGACTTGAACTTATCCAACAACCACTTAACTGGAAGAATTCCTTCAAGCACTCAATTAAGTGGCTTTGATGCATCCTGTTTTACTGGAAACCAACTTTGTGGACCTCCACTTCCTAATAATTGTACTGTGACTGTTCCAACACTCAACGGTCATAACAGAGGAGAGAAAGATGGTAATGAAGATGAAGTGAACTGGTTCTTTGTGAGCGTGGCACTTGGATTTATTGTGGGATTCTGGAGTTTTATAGGTTCTCTACTCGCCAGCCAAAGATGGAGGTACCTGTATTGTCAATTCTTGAATGGCCTCCAGGACAAACTGGGCAATGCTGTAAGAAAATGTTACTAGAAGATTTTTTTTTTTTTTTTTTTTTTTCTCTTCTATTGGAGCTTAGTTTGTATGTACTGAAAAAAGGCGTAAGTAATGGTTTGAACGTGTGTCATGAAATGATATTTGCTATCATTTTTACAACCAAAAAGATTACAACACGCTGATCAGTGACTAGAATTGTTGTAGAATGATTAAACTTTTTGTTTTAATTGGGCATGCAAAAATTGAATAGACGACATAAATATTAATAAATACAAATTTAGCGGCAAAATCTAATAACAAAGGTAGAGAAAAGTGAATATCTATTTAAAGGAAGAATAATACTACACATACATCATTCGTATACAACATTTCTCATACAACATTACGTGACAAGATATGATTGGGTGAAAGTTTAATTTTAACTTTAAATTAGTCAATCATATCTTACCACATAATGTTGTATGAAAATGATGTATGTGTAGTATTACTAAGCTTAAAGGAATATATACAAAATTAAGTATACAAAGTGAATATATATTGACACTGATCTATCTCTCTTTGATGAGTTTACTTTACATTTTCACTCTCTAAACCATAATATGACACATCACTGTATACACTACGACATGGAAGAGAAAATCTAGGGTTGTCTATGACAATGTAGTAAACAAGTTTAGAAAACAGAGATATAAATTTGAAAATCCAATATATTTAGAACGAAACTTCATAATAGATATAAAAAAATTATCAAATAGCTCCAAAAAAAAGTTATTAATACTATAAATAATCAATTATCAAATAACTCCAAAAAAAAAAAAAATTAATACTATGCATTTTCAACAGCTAAGCAATAAATGGTCTGAATATATATTATTAATACTATGCATTTTTAATATCTTTCTTATCAACCACTAATCACAACCTTGTATTTTGTTTAGGTAAATATTAAATCATTAGTGTTTGGAGTTTAGCTTGAATGTGCTAAAAAGGGATTAGACCAGTGGTAGGAACATTTGAGACATGATGAAATCATATTTGCTCTGTCTTTTTTACAGACTACAGGTATTAATGCATTCATTTCTGTCTGAGTTGGACATGCAAACCTTGAATTTATGAATGAATGAAAAAATTACAATGATAAGGTAAAATTTACTAACAAAGAAATAGAAAACATGAAAATGAAAAAGAAATGACCAAAGAATATATGTAATTAGAGAAAAGTTTCATACTTGCAAAACAAATATAATTAGAACAAAATTGATAGAAGATGTAAGAATGACCTTATAAAATTCAATTATAAGAAAACTTGCACGGAAATTTATTAATAAATGATCTCAATATAAATGATGTTTATCAGATCATTGAGTATCTGATTTACCCTTAATCCATTTAATTATTTAGTTTAGTTGAGCCATGGCACATATATTTCATTCGAGTGAAACAATACTCCAGTAGTGGGAGACTTAAAGAAAATTAAAACATATCTGATGTTCTGCAGGTTTTTCCAAGGACCCATCTGAACTTGGTAGGTGATTTTTATTTAGATTATCATCATTTCCTTTCAATTCCCCACTCTAAACGGAGTGCAAAACAGGAGATGCGAGTTTCGGGACACTTGCTATTACTGTGCAATGCCAAAAGCCTAATTAGAAATTCTTCATAGATACCGATTCTTTCTGCATGGAGAAGCATATATCTGAAACTATAAAGGAAACAATTATGAGTAATGCTACAGTTACTGACTGGTGTATACCGATTTTGTGCACCGAATGACGTGGCACAATCCTGACCGTTTATTTATTATCAGTTAATATTAATCAACGGTCAGGATTTTGCCACGTTATTCAGTGCACAAAATCGGTATACACCAGTCGGTAGCTGTAGCATTTTCCAACAATTATACGGTTAGACAGGAAGAAATACTTGTTCAATGTTGCTTGATGATCAAGACTCGGGATAATATATGAAATCTAATTATAGAAATAGTACTAGATATTCTTTGTTTTATTATCTTTTTGAATGCAAGGCCACAGGGGTACCATTAATTGAATTGAATAAAGAAACCAAAAGACTTTTGAATAATATGATCAATGATGAATACTTTTCAAAAGGAAAAAACAAAACCACTTCCAGTACTTTTCTCTCTCTTTTTTGAAGCAAAAAGATGAAGAACCCTATACTCACAAATCCCACATTTTTCTGTCTTCCATAAACAGACTTCAATTTTTAATCTTCAAGACTGACTCTTGATTTTCTCTCCCCCTTGCTCACAAAGAAACCCACATACCCATTTCAAGAGACGGTTTTTTAGACATCATTTGTGAGTTCCAACAATGGAGGATGTGGTACAACTTGGCGTTGAAGTGAGACAAGAGTTGCTGGTTTCTCCAAGTGATGGGATTCCTACAAAGAAGCTAGCCCATTTTCTCAAACCTACCATAAAATCTTCAAAAGGTGTGGTTTTTGAGCTTCCTCCCCACTGTCTTGACCATTTGCCGTCCACTTTTGGGCCAAAAAAGTGGCCTATCATGGATGGAGGTTCCCACAAACAGATTGGAGAAAATGGGTGGAAAAAATTGCTGCTTTACTTGAATGTACATGGGAGAAAGTTGGTATACGAGAAGCGATCTTGAATTCTATCTATAAAATTAAGAGAAATGATGATTTGGTTCTTGGTCTTGCAGAGCAATGGTGTCCTGAAACTAAAAGTTTAATTTTTTCTTGGGGTGAAGCTACAATCACTCTATAAGATTTGCTGATTGCAGGGTACTCAGTGTTGGGGTCCCTTGTTTTTTGCCCTGTAGAAACAGATGAGTTGAATGAGTTGGAAGAGAAATTGAATCAAGCAAGATCAGAACTCAACAAGAGTACAAGCAAGAAGGCAGTACGTAGTTCATGGATGAAGAAATTTATGATACTGGAAACGAAATTGAACACGAAGCTTTTCTTGCCTTGTGGTTCTCAAGGTTTGTTCTTAGCCCCTATAATCTAGTTGTTAAATCTGTATTTCCTATTGCGATACGTTTAGTTAGACGGACTAGAATTGCACTTGCACCTGCTGTTCTTGCCAGCATTTACAAAGATTTGACTTCATTTAAAGAAAAGATTGTTGCTTTAACTAAGTTTGACAATTGGGCAGATGAAGATAATGAATTGGCTGTTACTATACGTTCACCATTTCAGTTGGTCCAAATTTGGGCTTAGGAAACGTTTTAACACTTGAGGCCAGAGCCTAATTTGATCAAAACAGGTGAACCAAGATTTGCTCGCTGGCATGAGCAATTTATTGTTGTTGAGAATGTGAGGAAAGTAATAAATTCAGCAAAAGATGATTTTGATTGGCGTCCCTAAGTAAAACCTGTTGCAAATTGGAACTTTCCCAAGTTTTATGGAGAAAAAGAAATGTTGATTTCAGTTGATCCTAATTTATCTGAAGAACTGCAGTCATTTGCTCATTGCTTGAGGGTTTTTGAGCTAGTTGGCTTTGAAAGTATAGAGCGATACCTTCCACATCGTGTTGCCATGCAATTTGGATTAATGGACCAAGATCTTCCACCTTGTGTTTCTCGAATCAATGAGACTCCTTCTATTGCTTGGAATTATTGTAGTATGCCATTTTGTTACGCTTTGTATATTCCATGCCGGCTGAATGAGGGAGATGTAACAAGCCAATACTCAGAGTGGTGCAAACAATCGATCTCATGTCTGCAGGGTGCTAGTGAGTGTAGCAATTTTGATTCTACTGGTACTAAAAAGATCAAGGAGATGGCAAAAGGAAAGAAGGAAACTGATACTTCATCAAACTTTAAGACAAAGCCAAAGATATTGGGAGGAACAAATGCAAAGAACTTTATCAAAAGGTTCAAAATAAACCAAGGAGGTTTGATGGAATGAATAAAATTAATGGCGCCTCTACTCATTCTAGTTCCATGCTGAAGAATTTGAGGGAAGGGAATGATTCCTTGGTTCCTCCGGGTTTTCCTCCAAAATCTATTGTGGCTGAAACAAAGGATTCAGCAGAAGAATGTGATATGACTATTCCAGATTTTATGAAATCTAGTATAAAGCATGATGATGGGAATAATAGACAGGTTCCACATGTTAAACATGCATCAAGTCAATCTCAAAAAATTTCCTTTTCAGCCACAGGTGATGAGGTTATTAACGCAATTGATCCACAAACAGAATTGGCAGAAAACATGATGCAAGATGAAACTGAGATTGTGAAAGTTGTAGTAGAGGCACTTAGTGAACTTGTGACTGATAGTAAAGCAAGTGATCAAGATCATAATACGCTGAGGATGCAGGATGGTGAAAGAGATGGCAGTGAAAATGCAATGGAGATATTGGAATTGCAAATTTGAATGAAAATGCAATGGAGATACTGGAATTGCAAATTCGAAGAACGGGTTAGTAAGCTTGAGAAGATCTTGGCATAGCTGAAAGCTACAAGATTTGCTCCTAAATGATCTGTTTTTACCCACTGACATCGGAATGAATTCGTAGATTAACATGATATGTTATAGTCCAGCATTTAGCAACATATGTCAGGTTCACTGTGTATCACTTTTTGCTCTCCATTCACGGTGATCTTAGTGTAAACAACATTGTACTTGAGCCCTTTGCTTCATAGAAATCTGATAAGCTTCTCCTTTTTATTATTCTGACATTCCAATCATGGTAAAGTGGACATGGTTTAATTTCTGAATGCGAGAAACAAATGTTATGTTTATAGTTACATATAGTAAAGCTTGTCTTTCCTTTTCCATGTAGCACTGATGTTCACAACTGTCAATGGATATACTATACGGATAAAAGTTCTTGACAGTTATACATGCCTTCTCTTCTTCCTTAAAATCTTGATGCAGATCTATCATAATTTTAATCTTAAATCCACAGTTAGGTCAGTGGATGAGCTGGGGTAATTATATGCTACAGGGATCATTGGGTTTTTATGATGGCAACAAAAGAGATTTATATACAGCAGCCTCCTGACAACACCATGATGCTCAGTTTGATTCACAGACTGTTACTAAATACTAAAGTTGTGTTGAAAATTGCAATATATATTATACTGTATGTGGTCTGGCATTGTTTGTGACAACTTGACAGGCCATGTCCTAGAGCTCAGCCTTACACCTCCTCATTTGAAAGATGATTCATTTTATCCTTACAATGAAGCTGATTGGAGGATAGAGTTGGGGGGTAAGATAAATCCTTCTTTACCTGATTTAGAACATTTGTGCTCCTTGGACTTGAGCGATAATGATTTTCATGGAATTCAGGCTCCTTTATTTCTTAGTTATATGCAGAATATAAGATACCTTAATCTCTCTTATGCTATATTGACTGCCATGAAAAGAAAAAAAAAAAAATTATAAATAGCACTCTACTGATAACAGTCTCATTCTCATTTCTCTTCAATGTAGTTTCTGTTTGCAGGTGTTTGCCAATAACAAGTTACCATGAGTGTCATCAAATTTCTTTGTTTGAGTTGCTAGGTATTGCAACCATCAAAATTAGCTTCTATAATGGAAGCTCTTGTGTAGGCTTCATCGAAAGCGAGAGACGAGCACTTTTAAGGTTGAAGCAAGATCTCCTAGATCCTTCCAGTCAGCTTGCCTCTTGGATTGGTGATGGAGATTGTTGCACATGGGCAGATGTTGTATGCAACAAGTCTACTGGCCATGTCCTCAAGGTATGAAACTCTTTTGCCAATCACAGACCATCATATGCTGACTTTAAACATTTGAATTACTTGGACATAAGTGGTAACAATTTATAACGAAGTCAAATTCCCAGATTTCTTGGTTCTATGAAAAATCTAAGATACCTGAATCTCTCTAATGTTGTTTGGAGGAATGATTCCACACCATCATGGAAATCTCTCTAATCTGCAATATCTTGACCTCAGTCAAGATGTCTGGTATATGCTGAGAATATTAGTTGGTTTTCTGGTCTTTCTTCGCTGAAGCACCTTGATTAGAATGATGTGGACCTTAGGAAAGTCTCTGACTGGCTGTTGGTGATGAACACACTTCCTTCTTTATGAACTTCCTCACTCTCCTCAGCTGTCCCTTGCTAATTTTTCATCCCTTACTACTCTTGGGCTAACTGATAATTATTTTCGAGGACCAATTCCAGATGGACTTCAAAATTTGACATCTCTGCGGCACCTTGATTTATCATTCAATCAGTTTGGTTCTACAATACCAAAGTGGTTCTACAAATTTAGTCGTCTCAAAGACCTTTCTCTTAATGTCAATAATTTCCTTGGTACAATTTCCAGTACGTGTTCTGGGGAACTTCTCTCAATACACTTGATCTGTCAAATAATAATTTGAAGGGAGAATTCCAAAATCTTTGGGAAGATTTTCCAAATTGAGATCATTTTCTATCTCAAGTATCAAACTGGATATTATATTAAAGTTTCTGGATTTGAGTGAGAACCAACTTTTTGGTCAGTTAGCAGATCAACTTGGACAATTTAAGAATTTGACATTTCTAAGTTATAACTCTGTTTCTAGTCCTATCCTTAATTAGGAGAACTTATCATCGTTGCAATCTTTAGATCTTTCATATAACAAATATCAAAAGATTGTATGTTTTTGATGTATCTGGAAATCCTGTTAGATTGAAAGTAGTCCTCAGGGGATCCCTCCTTTTAAACTCCAAATATTAGGACTAAGATCTTGTCATTTAAGGCCTCAATTTCCATTATCGCTCCATACATAGAAGGATTAAGTTTATATAGATATATCAGACTCAGGAATTTCAGATTCTCTTCCAATTTAGTTATTTGAATTTTCTTTCCAATATATCTATATAATCTATCTCAGAACCAACTCTATGGGAACATTCCGAATTTAACTGAGTTAACCCAACTTAATTTACTAGATTTGAGCTTAAACCATTTGTCAGGTCCATTGCCTCTTATACCTTCTAGTCTGTATGCACTCAATCTTTCCAGTAATGCTTTGTTTATCAGGTTCAATCTTCCATTTCTTGTGTTATGGGATGAATGAGTCAAAGAACCTGATTGAAAAGTTAGTCCTTAGAGAAAACTTTTTAGATGGAGAATTTCCGGATTGCTGGATGAATTGGAAACACTTGACAAGCTTGAATTTCGATAACAATAAATTTTCTGGTAACCTTCCAACCTCAACTGGAACTTTAAGTTCTCTTAGATTGCTACACCTTCGTGAAAACAACCTATTTGGAGCAATACCAATGTGTCTTAAAAATTGTACAGAGTTACTAGAAGTTGATATTAGTGAAAATGAGTTTGCTGGAAACATTCCAGCTTGGGCTGGAGAAAGTTTCTCCAGACTATTGATTCTCAACCTTCGTCCAAATAAGTTTGATGGTGTTTTACAAGCAGAAATTTGTCATCTGGATTCTCTAAAAATCTTAAATCTTGCTTGCAACAATTCCTCGGAGCGTCCAATTACAAGGCAATTAACTTTGTGGACCTCCACTGCCCAAAAATTGTATTGTGACTTCTGATGCTGGAGCCAATTAACATGAAATGGGCTTGCTGTGCATGACCATGACTATTGGATTTATGATGACTTTCTGGATTGTAATTAGTCCTCAACTTGTAATCAGAGGATTTAGATTTGTGCATTATCATTTCTTAGGCAGCTTTTGAAATGAATATGGGTGTACTGTAAGAAAAAAATTGCTGGTTATTTAATGTTTGAATCAATATCCTTTTATGTAGTTCAAGTCATTGATCAATGATCATATGGATGATTACATTAAAAAACAAAAATCTATTGGCTTCTAAAAGGTTCTCTGTTTTGAACAGAGCTTGAAACAGGAAACCCTGGAACAGAGTGATTTTGTTATTTTGCTTTAATATTTATTTATAATGCTATCAAACGATAAGCATTTTAAAACATGAAAGGGATAAAAACATATATTTCTGATTCTACCAGCAACTTTATCCTCTTCACAGCTCTATCACTTGCAGTTATGTTGATAGTATTCAGAACTAATTCCAGTTTTTTGTCCATTAACATCCAGCTATTCCTCTTGACGCACTTAAAACATATATTTAAAATTTATATACCAGGCCTAGCTATTCAAACAAAACTGTTTCAAAGATCCCTCCATCACACTCTTCAGAAGATTTATGAGTAATCCAGAATGGTTTTTACTGCTACTTCACGGTAACATTACTGTTGAATCACCACAGTAATTTTACTAGAACCTGAGGAACCAGTAACGTTACCATTTTGCTGCACCATCGCTGTATGGTTACTGTACCTCAAGACACTTTGTACGTTACTGTTGCAATGTACTATCGCGGTAACGTTACCGGTGCCTCAGGTTCTGGTAACACTACGGTTGCAATGAACATCACGATGATATCACTGGAAGCTGAGGCACGGTAGTCCTGCTGTAGCATTACAGTAACCCTACTGCAACATGAGGTACCAGTAGCAAGTTACTGAGACAGTAGGAGCAGGTGACGTTGCAGGTGGAAAGCATAGTGCAATAACATTACACTTTCATACAACAATAACATTACACTTTTATACAACAAATCTACTCACTGTTACACCAACTATTCAGAGATATCTAAAAGTTTGAAATTTAAAACAAAGTTTACAACTAATACACCCTTAATCACAGCTGAGAGCAACTAAACTTATCACCAAAACATATCAACTTCAGCAGCTCTTACACGGCAGAATGCAAGGCAAAACAGAGAGCTCTTTTGGCGCCGAACGGTTTTTTCAAAACAAACTGAATTTCAGTTATATTTCCAGCAAAATATCACTGTTTCAACAAAATCAAAGACAAAGATACCGGAAAAGAAACCTGAAGGGACCGCTAATATGCAAGTGTGAGTTTGATCCACCGAAATGTTGTTACAAATTTTCTACGCATTTCCATGATATAAGTACGAGATATTGAAAAAGAAGGACGAAGTTAGAAAAATAAGAGCTATAAATGTTGTCTTCATTACTTGGTGTCCATGCCGTACGTAACAGGTTATAATTATAAACAGTGAGATGTAAAGCAAGTCAGAGAATGGAGAAATTTTCAACTTGGGTTCTGGTCCACCTTAAGACTTTGTGAATAGGTAAGACACGAGTAAAATCACAATCTAAATTCTTTGATCTCTGTTTCGAACAGAGCTTAAAACAGGGGACTACGTGAAACAAAGAAATCATAAGATAACTTCTATAACTTTCCGCTTTAATCTGTGATTGGGTTTTCCAAATTTGTCTTCTTTAATTGACTTGGGAGTCTACATTCTACAGAAGTCAATGAACACTGAAAACCATATTCAACCTTCTCAAATTGGACTGTGAAATGCCATTATCGGTCTCTTGCAATTGATGATATTCTCATTCACATTTTCTATTGCAGGGGTGGTTGAGTAGATTACAATATAATCCCTCCACTGCTGTATGTAACAGAGTAAAAGGTAACATTAATTTCCAGGTAAACACTGTAAGGTCCTACTTTTCAGACTTCTATTCCAGAAGAGCTGGATAAACGGAGCAATTGGTCATTCATGAGAAGTTCCATGGATGATGGATGCTATAAAGAACATCAATCTACGATGATGGAAAAGATGGTAATGAACATGAAGTGGACTGGTTCTATGTAAGCATGGCACTTGGATTTCTGGTGGGTCTCTGGGCTTTAATAAGTCCATTACTCGTCAGCAGAATATGGGGGTTTATGTATTATAATATTTTAGATAGTCTTTGGATCAAATCTGGTAGTGTTGTAAGAAACTTTTGTGGGTTGTTTTCTGTTTGAAGCTATGTCTGTACTTTGTTTAATGTACTACAATCATGATTATCTGAAGTGTTACAATAAATATCAAAGTTTGTTTGCTTCTGCTCCAGAAAAGGGTTCTTCTTTATTTATTTTTTGGGGTAAAAGTCAAATGTTGGTTTCTCTCAAGGGATTTTAACAGTAAATTGTCTGCGTTATAGGTTCATTCTGAAAGGTCTTTATTTTTTAGATATATGATATATCAAACACTGCTCTTTCATATTTTACTTCTTTATATGGAATTGATCTAGCATAACCATAGTTTCTCTTTAGCACCATATATAATTTCTCTTTAACAGAGCTTGGAACTGGGGATCCTAGAACGTAGTAATTTCCTAGGAGGTCATAGCGATGACCAAATTTTCTCTTTAGTTCTTAACTTGAATAGGAATTGAAATAGGGATCCGAAACAGAATGAATAAAACTTACAATCAGGACACTATTTCTCTACAAACTAAGCAAAAACTTTATATAATTATGAATGGCAAGTTATAGAAAGTTTATACTATGGATGACTTGTCGTTCATTAAATTTTTAATAGATGATATGTTGTCCAACATTACAGATGAGTTGATTAAATTTTTATTAAGTGTTAGAAATGAATAGATGATGAACATCATCTATATTTTCTTTTCTTTCAGGGTCTCAAGGTACATTAATAAGCTATTTTTGTTTTGGTAACTCGCAAATAGATTGTTAGAGCATTGTTGTCATTAAATTTGTTACACAATGCTCTTACGGGAAGAATTCCAAAGAATATTGGTGTTATGGGATCATTAATCTCAATTGATTTCTCTGCAAACCAGCTTTATGGTGAAATGCCACAGAGTATTACAAGTTTGTAATCTTGCATCATTTGCACTTATCTTATAAAAACTTGAGCGGCAGAATTCCTTTAAGCGCTCAACTTCAAAGCTTTGATGCATCCTACTTTATTGGCAACAAACTTTTGGACCTCCACTTCCTAATTGCACTGACGATACTATTTCAGTACCTGTACCTGACCACAAAAATGGAGAGGAAATTGACGATTATGGAGATGAAGTGGATTGGTTCTATGTAATCATGGAGCTTGGATTTGTTGTTTGCTTCTAGAGTTTTATAGGTCCTTTATTAATCATCAGAAGATGTAGGTTTATATATTGTGATTTCTTGGACTCCCTTGGCTACATGTTTTACAGTGTTGTAAGAAAGTGTTAGTAAAATTTTTGTGTGAAGCTGTGTCAGTTTATGTACTTCATTTATCAAATGAAGAGTTATAATAAATGTGGGAACTCTTTTCGTGTGTGTGTGCGATTGAAGGTGTAATTTGACATATAATTTTGCAACCACGTAAAAGAATGGATCAACAGAATGATGTTTTCTTAAAATAGAAGATATACTGTTAGTCTTGTGACCTGAGGTTATTCCGTGTATCTCTAGTTAGGAATTAACAACCTTGATTTCCGCCATTGATCAATCTTTGCTTGATTTTGGTTAACACCCGTGATTTCAGCCATTGATCAAGCTTTTGTTGATTTGGGCTAATAGTGTGATAAGAAGAAGACGTAACAGAGAGGTTAAGTAAGCAAGTACTGCCAGCATTTCTCCATCATTCATTCACTTCAATGATATATTAAACTTGAAGGAGGGGTTAGAAAGTTCAATTAAAACTTTGATACTTTTCTATTGTAACCATTATTGACTAATTAAATCAAAGTTTGATATTCTGTCCTCTTTAATTGACTTGAAGTCTACTCTGTTAATTGGACCACTAAAATTAGAAGAATTTGCATCTTTTCCAAAATGTGTGATGAGAAGTCACCACTAGTTCTCTATCAATCCAGCTTTAACTATTAATTCGCACCAACATACACACACTAGTTAGTGTTGATTCGTATTTTGTCCTCCTTTAACTGACTTGGAGTCAACTGAAGCGATTGAAGACTGAAAATGATATGCAACTTTCTGAGTTTGACTCTCATATGCTATTGTTGATATCTTGCAGTTGATAATATCATCATTCACATTTTCTAGCTATTAGGGTTTAGTTTGTGGCAGAGATGATCATCCATGTTTACATAATTGATCTAGAGATGCAGAGATGTACAGATCTTTTGGATCATGATCAATCCTTCTTTATTGACTAATTAAATGTCCTTTAAATCAACGGTAAGACTTTCTTGAAACTTACACCGTAGATATGTGAGGTCCTACTTTTCAGACTTCTGTTCCAGATGAGTTGGATAAGCTAAGCCATTAAATTGGTCATTCATGAGAAGTTCCATGGATGAATAGATTTACTCGGGTCAGCTGAATAAGATTTGGCTTGGAGTCTACAAACTTTATTAATGTGAACCATTGAAATTAATTGGATGGATGAAAAGTTGTAGTTGTCTTTGTAATATGAAATGATACTTTCTATTTACTTTATAAATAACCTCTGGCTCCAAGCATTACAGATGGTGTTGACATATTGTTAAAATCANTCATAACTCTATTTCTGGTCCGATTCCATCAGCTTTAGGAAAACTTGGGTGTTTGCAACGTCTTGATCTTTCCTACAACATGTTCAACGGAACTGTTTCTGAAATCCATTTTTCCAATCTCAAAAGATTGTTGCAATTTGGTGCATCTGGAAACTCTCTAACGTTGAAATTCAGTCCTCAATGGGTTCCTCCTTTTAAACTTCAAAATTTAAGTTTGAGTTCTGTTCCTTTAGGACCTCAATTTCCATCATGGCTTCGTAAACTAAAGCATCTAACTTATCTAGATGTATCCAACTCGAGCATTTTTGATAGTGTCCCAATATATTTTTTTAAATTTCCTTTCAAATTTGTCTATTTAGATCTCTCACACAACCATATCTATGGTCAGATTCCAAATTTAACAGAGTTAATTCAACTTGAGTTTCTTGACTTGAGTTCTAACAATTTATCAGGTCCTTTGCCTCTCATACCCCTTAATCTGTATATGCTCGATCTTTTCAACAATGCTTTGTCAGGATCAGTTTTCCCTTTTTTGTGTTATGAGAAGAACGCATCAAAGTCTTTGATGCAAATTCTCATCCTGAGGAAAAACCTTTTATATGGAAAATTACCTAATTGTTGGATGAACTTACCATACCTAAAAGTTTTGAATTTAAATGAGAATAAATTTACTGGAAACATTCCAGTCTCCTTTGGATCTTTAAGTTCCCTTCAATATCTACATCTTCGCAAAAACCACCTCTTTGGAAACATGCCTATGTCACTTAAAAATTGTACGGAGATTGTTACACTTGATCTTGGTGAAAATGCGTTTGTTGGAAAAGTTCCAGCATGGTTTGGAGAAAGTTTTCCTCAGATGGTAATTCTCAATCTTCGATCAAACAAGTTCGAAGGGCTTTTACCAAGAGAACTTTGCCATCTAGCTCTGCTACAAATCTTAGACATTGCTGATAACAATTTTCACGGAATTGTACCAAGATGTATCAATAACTTCAGTGCCATCAAAAACTGTTCGGGAGAAAGTGCAGATCTACAATATGGTGAAACCCTAGAATTGTTTCAAGGTTATGTTGAACATGCATCACTTGTGAATAAAGGTCAAATGGTTCAATATAGCACAATTCTTAAATGGGTGAGAATAATTGATCTTTCCAAAAATAGTTTCTCTGGAGAGATTCCGGTGGAAGTTACAAATCTTGTTGCAATGCAGGCATTGAATCTATCACATAATTATTTTACCGGTAGAATTCCTGAGAATATCGGTATTATGAGATCATTGGAGTCTATTGATTTGTCTGGAAATCAGCTTTTTAGTGAAATCCCACAAAGCATTTCAAATTTGACGTTCTTGAGTCACTTGAACTTTTCCAATAACAAGTTAATTGGAAAAATCCCTTTAAATACTCAAATACAAGGGTTTGATGCTTCCTGTTTCACTGGTAATGACCTTTGTGGACCTCCCCTTCCCAAGAATTGTAGTGTGGTTGTCCCAACATCAAACTACGATGATGGGGAAGATGGCAATGTACATGAAGTTGACTGGTTCTTTGTAAGCATGGCACTTGGATTTATGGTGGGTTTCTGGGCTGTAATAAGTCCATTACTCGTCAGCAGAAGATGGAGGTTTACGTATTATAATTTCTTAGATAGTCTTTGGATCAAATTTGGCAGTACTGTAAGACGATGTTGTGGGTTAGTTTCTGTTTGAAGCTATAACATGTACTTTGTTTTATGTACTACAATCATGATCATATGAAATGTTACAATAAAAAGCGAAGTCTGTTGCTTCTAAAAGGGTTCTAGATTTTTTTTTTTTTTTTTATTTTTTTTGGGTAAAACTGTTCCAATCTGCCTCAGGAATTTTAGTTTGTCTGAGGGAAATCAACTGTAAATTGTGTGCATTATGGCTTCATTCTGATAGGTCTGTCATATTTTACTTTGTTATATGGAATTGATCTTTCATAAACAGTTTCTATTTAATATCTGTTTTTAACAGAACTTGGAATAGGGGATCTCAAAACAGAGTAATTTCGTAAGAGATATATTCTTTTATGTGCTTGTTGCTCTACAGAGTCAATATATAATTTCTTCTAATAAAGATGGAAGAAAAGTTGTTGCTGTCTTTGTAGTATAGATGACACATCGTCAACGACACTAGTTATAAATTATAACAAGTGTCAAGCATTACAGATGATTTATGTCAGTATTCTGTATTTAATTAAATTCCTGTGAAATCATTCTAGTAATCGTAATACTAAGCATTTTGGGGAGTCTGTATTATCAGCATACTATGCAGTTATAAACAATATGACCTGATTCTAGTTATTTCACAGAGCTTAATTAATAAATATAATGAATCTGTTCAATTTATCTCCCTTTTCCAGAGTAGATTTTCCGGTCTGAATAGAACCATGATTCATTTGTTAATCCATTCTTTTTTATTCATCTTGGAAGTTACTTCTTAATAACGGATTTGCCATCCTTGTTCATTTGCTCATTTGTTAATGTTTCCAGCTTTAACTAATTTTTCCTTCCTCCCTAGATGCTCTTTACTGAAAGAGACGTAAGTTAGAAAAATCAAAACTTCTCTTATTTTTCTCTGCTGTAGACTAAGAGGTCACAGGTTTCCATATCTTGGAAATCTTGCAGCATAAAATGAAGAGCAAGGAAATTTCCTGCAACTTTCCAGAGTTAAAATCTTGACCAACTAGTTTGGTATTCACAACTTACAAATGGTACCCTCTAAGGTTGAGACAATCAGCTAAGGTTTATTTATTGTATTATAAGTCAACAAAAACACTATAAATAACATGCCATTGATAATACTCTCTTGCACATTTCCTTTTTCTGGTAAGTAATTCTTTTTCTTATGTTAACAAAAGTAAAACAAAGACAAAAGAAACCTGAAGGGACCGCTAATATGCAAGTGTGTGTTAGTCTTCCCTAATTGTCTTATCATGAGAAATTGAATTGACGGTTGCATATTTTCGAAACCTCTCCAATAATAAAAGTTCAATGATATATGAGATATTGAAAAGGAAGGACGAAGTTAGAAAAATGAGAGCTATAAATATTGTCCTCATTACTTCTTGTCCATGCCGTACTTAACAGGTTATAATTATAAACAGTGAGATGTAAATCAAGTCAGAGAATGAAGAAACTTTCGACTTGGGTACTGGTCCACCTTAAGACTTTGTGAAATGTTAAGACGAATAAAATCACAACCTAAAATTTTTATCTCTGTTTTGAACAGAGCTGGACACAGGGGATTCCAAAACAGAGTAAGTTCCAGAGATCACATTCTCATATGTGCTTGTTAATTAGAAAAATCAGCTAGGTATTATATTAATTAACTTGGATTCCACTATAAATCAAAGCTTTATATATATTCTCCAAATTGCTACATTATTTCCCACTTTTTCCATTACATGATCATTGTGCATATTATTATTTCTATTTTCTATTCCTGAACAAGTTATTTAACTTATAGAATTCAAATTGGACTGTGAAATGTCATTGCTGATCTCTTGCAATTAATGATATTCTCATTCACATTTTCTACTGCAGGGGTGGATGAGTAGATTACAATTTAATGAACTTAGAATTGTTATCGTGAAGTGACAATACAAAATTGAAAATATAAAACTCAGCACATTGTGTGAAAAGAAGAAGTAAGCAAGCATTGCCAGCCAGCATTTCTCTATCATTCTTTCCCATAAGTGATATATCAAACTTGAAGGAGGGGTTAGACTATTTTTTCAGGAGAAATTCCTGTAGAAGTGACAAGTCTTGTGGAATGGGAGTCACTGAATTTGTGACACAATTTTTTTACAGGAAGAATTCCTAACAATATTGGTGGCATGAGATCAATGGAGTCTGTTGATTTTTTCTAGAAATCAGCTTTCCGGAGAATTTCCATGGAGCATTTCAAGGTTGTCATTCCTAAGTAAGTTGAACTTGTCCAACAAAAACTTGGTGGAAAAATTCCTGCAAGCACTCAATTATCATTTCTTAGATAACGTCTGGTACAAGTTTGGCACTGTTGTAAGAAAATGTTGCTAGATATTTTCTATTTTAAAGCTATAGCCAACAATATTTTATGTACTTCAAACACGATCAGATCAAGGTATGCAGAATAATAAATCATAGCAGTTGATGTTGCGATCGGATTGTTGAATTTTTAGTTCCTTGTGAATATAAATTTGCTCTCTCATCTTATTTATTTAAAAATATGACTTTTCCAGCATTCATAGCAAAATAATAGCTTAAGTCTTCACTTGATTCCAAACGTGTTAATTACTCTTGGAAAATTCCACATTCTTACCTATCATATTTCAATGTGTGGTGGAGATATCTGCATATATTATCCAGAATTGAAGTAGACATTAGTTCATTATCTGCATATATGGATCTGCTTGGTGAAGATAATTTTTTTCACCAGAGATGTGCTTGCCATATCATCAATTTGATTGTTAAAGCAAGTTTAGAAGCTATAAATTCAAAAATTGAAAGCGTGCGCGCGGCTATTGGATTCATCGTCGGTGGTAACAACAAAAGATGGCAGTAGTACGTTAAATATTGTAAGCAAGAGGATCCACCGGTTTGACCTTTGAAGTTATATATAGACATGCCTATCCATTGGGACTCCACCTACTTGATATTGGAAAAAGTTTTGCCAAACGTAAGACAAATTACCGATTTCGTCAATTGGAAGAATCCGCAAGAAGTTGTCAACTATGATGATTGGCAGTTTGCAAACTTTTTTATTCATTACTTAAAGTTTTTTATGAATCCACCAATACATTAAGTGGTATTTATTATCCTACTGCTAATTTAGCGTTAGATATTTTACTTCAAATTTTTAAAACTTTTGCTAAATGTAGATATAATGACGTGTTAATGGAAATTATTTCAAAGATGGAAAAAAATTACGAGAAATATTAGTTAGATATTTCATTCTTATATGGATTATGTCTTGTTGTAGATCCTAGATTTAAATTACGCGTAGTTAATTGTATAGTTACTGAGATAGGCCAGCATTTAGGACATGATTATACGTATTATTTGATTAATTTTAAGCAAAAATTGGAAAACCTTTTTTCTTTATATCAGAGTAGGTACAATGGAACTAGAACGTCTAGCAGAGACGACCAATAGGATCTTGATGAACACAACTGTCAAGAATCAAGCATGTGGACGTATATGGAAGATGGTGGCGAAAGTAGTAGCTCCGATGCATACATACATGCATCAAATGAGTTGAATCTTTACCTACAAATGGAAACGTGAGATGGATGTGCTTCAATGATGGAAAGAATATCCAAGTCGATTCCCGATTGTAGCCAAAATAGCACGTGACATTCTATCTGTGCCGGTTTCTACAATTGCATTTGAGTCAACATTCTCAACAAGTGGCTAGATTGTTGGAGATAGAAGATGCTCTTTAACCAATGAGATGATTGAAGTGATAACGTGTTTACAAGATTGGACTCATGTAGAGAGAAGACTAAGTAGCACCCTAAAGATCCTGAACTACTCGAAGTCTTCAGAAACACAGATTTGAATGATGCAAATATTGTTGACGATGAATAATTTAATAAAAAAAAATTATTTAATCGTTTATTTGTGAAGTGTGAATGTATGATTGTGTGAATATTACATTATGTTAAAATTAATTAATTAAATTATATCTTTAAAGTTTAAATTTAAATCCTCATATTTATAAATTATTATTAATTATAATTAACCATTAATTAATTAATTATTTTTTAAAATTAATTAATTAATTATTTTTTTAAATTAATTAAAAATTTACTAATCTCTTGGTGTGGAAAAAATTTTCCAAGCCGCTAAAAATTACATAAACCCCCCTTATATAATTATTTTTGGCCCCAAATATAAAAAAAAAATTAGGGGGGTGAAAAATAATTTTTCAGGCCCATAGGACCAATCTTAAGGACCGGTCTCGGTCCTGATATTTCCCATGGGTCTAGGACCGATCCCAAGCCCATGAGTGACTAGTCCCAATGAGGCCCAGACCCGAGCCCGGTTGGGACCGGTCTGTGCCCAGGTCTAAATTAAATAGAATGCTACTGATAACTTTTCTCATGCACATTTCCCTTCTTTTCTAATTACAAAGCCAATGAAACCAACTATGAACATTGTTGTTAATTTCCTTTTCCTTGAGTTACTTACCATATCTACAATTACTATTAGCTTCTGCTATGCAAGCTCTTACCTTCAGGGTTGCATCGAAAGTGAGAGAAATGCACTTCTAAGGTTAAAGCAAGTTCTCAAAGATCCTTCGAACCGGCTTGCCTCTTGGAGTACTGTTCATGGAAATTGTTGTTCATGGTCTGGTGTTGTCTGTCACAACTTCACAGGCCATGTCCTTGAGCTGCACCTCAGAAATCCTCTCAAAACATTCAATTCTAAAGCTTACCTTGGGTCGATGTTGGTTGGTAAGATCAATCCTTCTTTCTTGATTTAAAACAGTTGAGTTATTTGGACTTGAGTGTTAATTAGTTTGAAGAAGTTCAGATTCCTCAATTTCTTGGTTCTATGAAGAATCTTAGATATCTTAACTTTCTAGAACTGGATTTTTAGGAATGATTCCCCACCAACTTGGAAATCTCTCAAATCTCGAATATCTTGATCTCAGTCTCAATTATATTAATACTGGGAATTTATATGTTGAGAATTTCCAGTGGCTTTCCAGTCTTTCTAACTTGGAACATCTTGACTTGAGTGGTGTAAATCTCAGCAAATCTTTTGATTGGCTGCAGCTGATAAACACACTCCCTTCCTTGGTAGAGCTAAATCTGTCAGCTTGTGGACTCTACCACATTCCTTCACTACCCTTTACAAATTTTTCTTCTCTTTCCACTCTTGATTTAAGTCATAAATATTTTGAAGGTCCAATCCCTGATGTACTTCAAAACTTAAACTTCTCTTGTCCATCTTGATTTATCTGATAACTTTTTCACTTCTTCGATACCCGACTGGTTGTATGGATTTAGCCGTCTTGAAGACCTTTCTCTTCAGTACAATGGCTTGCAGGGAAAATTTTGTGGCGCTCTCGGAAACCTGACTTCCATTAGAACACTTGATCTTTCCCACAATGCTTTATCAGGATCTATTTTCCATTTTTTGTGTTATGGGATGAACTTGTTCAATAGTTCGCTGCAAATTCTCATTCTTAAAGAGAATTTTTTTTGCATGGAAAGTTACCTGATTGTTGGATGAATTGGAAGGACTTAAAAGTTTTGACTTTAGGCAACAATAAATTCACTGGTACTCTGCCAAACTCCATTGGAACTTTAAGTTCCCTCTGGTCACTCCGTCTTCGCAAAAACCACCTCTCTGGAACAATACCAATGTCACTTAACTGTACCGAGCTACTAGCACTGGATATTAGTGGAAATGAATTTGTGGGAAACATTCCAGGTTGGATTGGAGAAAATTTCCCCAGGTTGATGGTCCTCAACCTTCGTTCAAATAAGTTTGATGGCGTGTTTCCTACAGAAATTTGTGGTTTAGCTTCTCTACAAATCTTGGATCTTGCTCACAATAGTTTTTCTGGAAGGATATATGCATATGTCTTTTCTTGGATCGCCTTGGATACAGAATCATCATTTTTGTAAGGCAGATTTCTAGAATTAATTTGTATTTCTCGTTTGGACTATTACCTATTAGAGGTAAGAATTTTTGTTTGATACATTCCTGTAATAAATAACACTCTGATGACCAAGTACAGCAGCGAAATTTATGGTCTTTAGAAAAATAAATATACATATAGATAAAATTAAACTACCAAATAAGTTAAAATACAAAAAACTGATTAGCAGAATTTTTCCCTCAATTTTTTTTTTTTTTTAAAATGGATTTTGAATGGAGGAAGTTAGAAAAATCAAACCTTATGTGTTGTCCTCTTTTAGTCGACTTGAGTCTAATCTGTTGACGGGACCTACTAAATTTAGAAGTTGGCAAATTCTTGGAAATTATTTTTAAACTTCTCCACAATTGGATTATTAGGTATTTTTGGTCATGCATGTTCAATTGATATATTCTCGTTCGCATTTTCATTTAATTTTGGTTTCTCAATTCTTGAACGGCACCGTCAACTTTTCCAGGCAACCATGCAGTGTAAATAATAATAATTAAAAAAAAATCTAATATTAATTTTTTAAATTTTTTTCTTAATTTAACAATTTTATTCTATCAATAGTAAATGTGTGCATTATGGCTTCATTCTGATAGGTTTGTCATATATTCTTTGTTCTAATGGAATTGATCTTTCATAAACAGTTTCTCTTTAATATCTGTTTTTGTTGATACATTTCGTGTAATAAAATCACTCTGATGAACACGTATAGCAATGAAATTTATAATTCTTTAAGAAAATAATTATACATAAATAAAATTAAAATCTATCAAAATAGTTAAATACAAAATTGTCTAGCAGAACACTATAAAGATATAATAATAAAAATCTATATTATTTTTTCTTGAATACAATATTTACTCTAATAATAAAATTCAAAATTTAATGTCATTCAATACAATCAACGATGGTCAACGATTGGTCGATGATGGTAACAACGGATCAACCAGTCTAGCAAATTATTTATAACTTTTCCAAATTTGATTATGAGGTATTATGATAACCTTCTCGTTCACTTTCTATTTAATTTTGGTTGCCCAATTCCTGAAATCTTGCTCATAAAATACAAAGCAAGGAAATTTCCTGCAGATTTCCAGAGTTGAAATCTTGACCACTAGTTTGGTTTCAAAACTTCAAATGGATCCTGAGATAAGTTGAGATAATCAACTAAGATTATTTAGCGTATTATATGTCAACAAAAAACACTATAAATAACACGCCATTGATAACACTCTCTTGCACATTTCCTTTTTGTTGAACTACTTTCGAGGGGTATGCAAACGAAAACCATGAAATCATTGTTGCCTTTTGAAAGTTTTGTGAAGCCAAACAGAGCCGTTTCACTTAAGTCAAAACGGGTCGTTTTGTTTAAAGCCATTACCAAGTTTCAGCCATCAGATCAAGACAGATCCAAGGGCTGAGAACTGCTGATAAAATCATATATAAGAAGATCAACAGTACACTTGATAGACGTATTTCGTTATCGGGATTAGGGTTTGAAAAAGGGGATAAACACTCGGGCTAGGGTTTTTCTTCTGTGAATCTTTCTGGGTTAATCTGCTTTGGTGAGAGAGGGTTAGTTTCCTTCTAGAGGCTGGTTTGTCCTCTGGTTCTTGCAGATTGTTGAGAGGTTCTGGAGTGATTAGGCCGTAGTGGGTGGTATCTGTTTGAGGCAGACTTGTAACTGTGTCTTCTTTATCTTTACTGTCTCATTAGTGCAGTGGGCTTCCATATTTCGGAGCTCAACGGACGTAGTCTATCCAAGATTGGATAGACAACCACGGTAAAAATTGTGCCTTGTGTATTGTGTGTGATTTTCTTGATCCTTAATCTTGTGTGTTGTTTTGTGTTGCGGATTTGTTTATTAGGCTTAGGTTATAACAGTGGTATCAGAGCTTTCAAGTTCTAAGGGATTTAGGGTTAGAAACGTTTGGTCCTTTTACAAATTCTGAAATTAGGGTTTGTCAAGATTTGGGGGTTTTTCGTTTTTCAGATTCTAGACCGTTAGGACTTCAATCTTGTTAAGTCTTGGGCTAATTCGTGAGAATATTACAAACACAAGGGATCGACGAAATTCGTACAAATTCTGAAATTAGGTTTGTCAGATTTGGGGGTTTTTCGGATTAAAGGCTATAGGTCTTTAGGGTTGTCGATAGTCCTTGAATCAAGTCGAATTGGTCAGTCTGAGTCACAACACAAGTCAGAGTAGAAGTCTCGGTATCGTCTAGGTATATAGGCTGGAACACCCGTAACTGCCTTAAAAACTGCTTGGCAGACTTGGCGAATTCTGGTATACAACGCCACGTACCCTTTGACTGTTCTGTCTGCTGTAGTAGTCTAGTCATTTCAGTCTTGTTTGTGTCTTGCATTGTGTAATACAGTTTAAGGGTATATACTGGAACACCCGTAACTGCCTTAAAAACTGCTTGGCAGATCTTGGCGAATTCTGGTATAACAACGCCACGTACCCTTTGACTGTTCTGTCCTGGTACTACATACAATGAGCACTACTCGTATGGAAATCACCCAACATGGGAGATAGATTTTAATACATGGAAAAAGAAGATGAAGCCCTTCTTTCGCACAATAAAGTCGGGCTTGCCCTAGAAAAGGATGCCACCAAGTGGTCTGAGAGAAACTGAAAAAAAGGTTGAAGTGGATGAGGGGCCTACAATCTTATCATAATGAATCTGTCCGATGCAGTCCTGCGAAAGGTTGATGGTATGGAAACACCACTTACTCTGGGGTAACTCGAATCCCTTTATTCCTTACAGTCTGCACCAAACTTAGCATTTCTTAAGGAGCACTGTTTTCTTATAAGATGGATGTTACTAAGTCTGTAGAAGAAAACCTAGATGAGTTTTCTTAGATGACATTAGTACTGAAAGGTACAGATCAGGAGTTGGTGACTCCAGCTGCTATGATATTGTTAAATTCCCTGCCTGATAGTACTTAGTGGTAAAGAATCTCTACAATACACTAGGACAGTTCCCAGTGTTGACCTGATTATAACAGGTCTTAATCTAGGGAATTGGAGTTGAAAATACAGAAAGGAATGGCAATAACCTGTTTGTCAAAGGTAGATCAGAATCCAGGTCAATCAGGAAGGGATAGCAATAGGAATTTTCAACAACACTAAACCCTAGGGCTAAGAAAAGGGAAAGAATAACAAGCCTAAGGGAGAAACTAGAAGTGTTTCCCCTATAATAAACCTGGCCACCCTAAGAAGAACTGCTATGATTGATAAAGAAACAAAAACAGCAAAATACAGAGAGTAACCTAGCTAGCACTAGCACTGGCATTGAAGTTTCAGAAGCCCTCACTATCTCAAACCATGCTAGTAGTAAGGAATGGGTCCTAGATCAGGGTGCACGTTTCATATGAGTCCCAACATCCATGGTTCCAGAACTTTAAGAAGGGAGAGTTAGAAACTGTCTTTATGGGCAATAATCATTCTTGTAAGGTTCAAGGCATAGGAAACATAACCATTAGGTTGAACAATGGCAAAAAATAATGCTAACCAAAGTGAGGTATACCTACCTCAAAAGAAACCTGGTCTCCTTGGAACTTTGGATGAAGCTGGATGTAGTTATAAGGCAAAAGGGATCCATAGTGGTGTACAAGAATAATGAAATATTACTTGAAGGGGTCAAACAAAATGGGCTATACATTCTGTGTGGTCAACACTGTGCACTCACTGTTAAGTCTGCAATATCACCTTCAAACCTGACTGCTGCAAGAGAAATGGCATCTGAGACTTGGCCACATAGGCCAGAAAGGTATGACAGTGTTAAGCCAACATGGGTACTTTGGTAAGGAATCTTATCTGATTTAACCTTCTGTAAGTTTGTGTGATGGGGAAACATCACAGATAGAGTTCCAAAGGGAATCATCTGGCTAAAAAAGGGTTAGACTATGTTCATGCAGACCTGTGGGTCCTGAAAGGGTTAGAACACATGAGGGAATTGCTATTTCCTCTCCATTGTGATGACTATACAGAAAGGTATGGGTGTACCTACTTAGGTCAAAGAAGGTTAACCAAGTTTAAAGCTGGAAAAACTTGGTGAAAACCAGTTACAGGAAGGAATACAGACCCTTAGGACTGATAATGGCCTGGAATTCTGTATCAGGACTTGACTCCTATTGTGAAGAGGGAATCTTGAGGCATAGGACTGTTAGGGGAACCCCTCCAAAATGGAGTTGCTGAGAGAATGAACAGAACCCTTCTTGAAAGGGTTAGATGCCTTTTATTCACAGCTGGTCTACCAAAAACTTTTTGGGGGGAAGCCTTAGGCACAGCAGCTTACCTTATAAACAGAAGTCCTTCTAGCTCATAGACTTCAAGTTGCCCTGAAGAGAAGTGGTCTGAAGGAGACCACTCTTGAACACCTAAAGTCTTTGGATGTGCAGCATAGCCATACCAGAGATGGAAAGTTAGAACCAAGATCCCTCAAGTGTGTCTTCTTAGGTATCAAGAGGGAACAAAGGGTATAGGCTATGGCAAAGGGATGCCCAGGGGTCAGGGTAATTGTCAGTAGGGATGTGATTTTCAATGAAGTTTTTCCCTGCAAACCTGGCACTAACAATCAGGTAGCTCACAAGAAGAGTCTGAAACCCAGGACAAACTAGGACAACCCATTTGAGGTGGAGCCTGAAACTAATTCTGACCAACACACCCAAATAAATGATCCTGACCCTGTTGAAGATCAACCTCAACAAAATCAGGAGCAGGAGGTGCAGATTACCCTACTGACAATGCTGAAGAGGATCAGCAGGACAACTTGGCCCATATCAGTTAGCCAGGGACAGTCAGAAGGGAAATCAGACCCCGCAAGGTACAGCTATGCTGACCTGATTTATACAGCACTCCTAGCTAGGGCAGAAACACATCGATCAGAACCAAATACCTATGATGAGCAATGAGTTCAAGGGATAGAGAGATTGGGTGGCTGCTATGGGGAAGAGATGGAGTCATTGCACTTAACAAAACCTGGACACTGGTTCCAAAGCCAAAGAATCAAAAATTGGTTGAATGCAGATGGTTGTATAAACTGAAAGAAGATAAATGAGTCTGACCCACCAAGATTCAAAGCAGTTAGTGGCAAAGGGCTACACTCAAGAGCAGTATTGTTTCACTGAAAATTTTCTCCAGTAGTTAAATTTAAAACAATTAGACTCATGTAGCAGTTGTAGTTCAACATGATTTAGAGATAGAACATGGATGTTAAAACTGCTTTCTTGCATGGTGATTTGAGAGAAATATTCATGAGTCAACCTGTGGCTTTAAGACAGAAAACTGCCTGATTATGTATGCCTGCTTAATAAATCTCTGTATGGACTAAACAGTCCCCTAGACAGTGGTACAGAGATTTGATGCTTTCATAATAGAAATGGATTCACTAGAAGCATGTACGATAACTGTTTCTACTTTGCCTGTATGAATGACATACCAATCTACCTTCTCTATATGTAGATGACATGTTAATAATTAGCAAGTCCATGTCTCAATTAATGCATTAAAGGCAAATTGAATACTGAATTTGATATGAGGACTTAGGGAAGGCAAAGAAAATACTAGGAATGATGATTGATAGCAACAGTGCACAACACTAAACTGCATCAGTCCTCATACTTACAAAAACTAGTGTTAAAATTTGGACTGAATGAATCCAAGGCAGTGACAATGCCCTTAGCAAACCATTTCTACTTAGTAAGTCACAGTCCCCAAAAACAGAGTCTGAAAGATTGAAAATGGAGAATGTCCCTTACTCGAATGCCATAGGTTCTGTAATGTATTCCTGATATCCACCAGGACCTTACTTTAGCATATGCAATATCACTATTAAGCAGATTCATGTCAAACCCTGGAAATGAACACTGGAATGCATTAAAATGGTTGATGAGATACATTAATGGTACTGTTCAAATTGGTTTAATGTTCTGTAAAAGATATGCATCACTTGATCTTGTGGGGTATGTAGATGCAGATTTTGCAGGTGATAGAGACTCTAGGAAGTCCACAACTGCCTATTATTTCACACTGGGGGGAAACTGTGTCAGTTGGAAAGCTCAGTTGCAACCTCTGGTTGCATTGTCCACTACTGAAGCTGAGTATGTAGCAGTTTTAGATGCATTTAAGGAAGCAACATGGTTGCAAGGAATCCTTAAAGAAGCTAATCTGCTGAATGGCACAGCAACAGTCTACTCTGATAGTCAAAGTGCCATCCACTTAAGCAAGAACCCAGTGTATCACGAACGAACTAAACATGTGGATGTAAGGCACCACTATGTCAGAGACTTGATTGCAAAGGTAGAGTTAAATCTGTTGAAGGTACCCACTGAAGACAATCCAGCGGACATGGGAACAAAAGTGGTGACCACAGCCAAGTTCAAGCATTGCTTGAACCTGCTTCATATAAGTAAGTACTGTCCTTAAAGAGCTGAGAAGAAATACAGGATAGCTCACTGCACTAAAGGGAATGAAGTTGGCTTCAAGGTGGAGACTGAAAGTTTTGTGAAGCCAAAAACGGAGCTGTTTCACTTAAGTCAAAACTGGGTCGTTTTGTTTAAAGCCATTACCAAGTTTCAGCCATCAGATCAAGACAGATCCAAGGGCTGAGAACTGCTGATAAAATCATATATAAAGAAGATCAACAGTGACACTTGATAGACGTGTATTTTCGTTAATCGGGATTAGGGTTTGAAAAAGGGGATAAACACTCGGGCTAGGGTTTTCTTCTGTTGAATCTTTCTGGGTTAATCTGCTTTGAGTGAGAGAGGGTTGATTTTCCTTCTAGAGGCTGGTTTGTCCTCTGGTTCTTGCAGATTGTTGAGAGGTTCTGGAGTGATTAGGCCGTAGTGGGTGGTAGTCTGTTTGAGGCAGACTTGTAACTGTGTTCTTCTTGTATTCTTTGACTGTCTCATTAGTGCAGTGGGCTTCCATATTTTCGGAGCTCAACGTGGACGTAGTCTATCCAAGATTGGATAGACGAACCACGGTAAAAATTGTGCCTTGTGTATTTGTGTGTGATTTTCTTGATCCTTAATCTTGTGTGTTGTTTTGTGTTGCGGATTTGTTTATTAGGCTTAGGTTATAACACCTTTCCTTTCATTACTATAGCTACTATCAATGTTAGCTTCTGCAAAGCAAGCTCTTACATGGGTTTCATCAAAAGTGAGAGAGAAGCACTTTTAAGGTTCAAGAAAGATCTCATAGATCCTATGAACCGGCTTGCCTCTTGGAATTCTAGTCACAGAGATTGCTGTACATGGTCTGGCATTGTCTGCAACAACGTGACAGGGCATGTCCTCGAGCTCAACCTTAGAAATCCTCCACTGGAAGAGGATGCATCATCTCCAGCAGAATCTGATGCCGAGAACTCAATGTTGGGCGGTAAGATAAATCCCTCTTTGCTTGATTTAAAGCAATTGCGTTCCCTGGACTTGGGTGATAATAATTTTGAAGGAATTCAGATTCCGAGGTTTCTTGGTTCTATGCACAACTTAAGATACCTTAACCTCTCTCTAAGTGATTTCCAGGGTGTGATTCCTCACCAGCTTGAAAACCTCTCCAATTTGCTATATCTTGCCCTCGAAGGCAGTTTAGATATTGACAATTTAGGGTGGTTATCTCGTCTTTCTTTGTTGAAACACCTTGGCTTGAGTGGTGTGGATCTCAGCCAATCCACTGATTGGCTGCATGTGGTCAATACACTCCCTTCTCTAGTAGTGTTAAAATTGACAAGTTGTGGAATCCATCATTTTCCTAAACTACCCATTGTAAATTTTTCGTTTCTTGAGACCCTCGATTTGAGTTACAATGATTTTGAAGGTCCAATTCCTTATGGACTTCAAAACTTGACTTCCCTTAAATATCTTCATGTATCTGGAAATCATTTCAATTCTTGAATACCCAATTGGTTTTACAGACTTAGCCATCTCCAGGGACTTCTTCTTGATGATAATGGGTTGAAAGGCACATTACGGATTCTAGGAAATTTGACATCTATAGAAGAGCTTGATCTGTCATCAAATGGATTTGAAGGTGGAATCCCAAAATCAATTAGACGACTTTGCAACTTAAGGTCAATCACTATCTCATATGTCAATTTAAGCCAACCAATATCCGATGTCCTTGATATTTTTTCTAGATGCGTTTCAAACGTACTAGAGATTTTGGATTTGCAAGAAAGTCAAGTTTTTGGTCAATTGAGTGAAAGACTTGGACAATTTAAAAAGTTGAATATTGTTCGTCTGCATTACAATTCTCTTTCAGGTTTTATTCCATCCGCTTTAGGAGAATTATCGACGTTACAACTTCTTTCTATTGGCTATAACAGATTGAATGGAATTCTTTCTGAGATGCATTTTTCCAATTTGACAAGATTATTTGTATTTCATGCATTCGGAAAATCATTAATGTTCCAAGTCAGTCCTCATTGGGTTCCTCCTTTTAAACTTGAAGTTCTAGGATTGGGATCTTGTCATTTAGGGCCTCAATTTCCACCGTGGCTTCGTTCACAAAAGCATTTAGAATATCTTGACATATCCAATTCAAGAATTAAAGATGCTATTCCAACATTTGTATTCAAAATTCCTTTCAATTTTGTAAATCTCTCTCACAACCAAATCTATGGGCAGATTCGAAATTTAACAAAGTCCACTCAGCTTGAAGTGCTTGACTTGAATTCAAATCGTTTATCAGGTCCATTGCCTCTTTTACCCTTCAATTTGTATCTACTTGATCTTTCCAACAACGTTTTGTCAAGATCAATTTTCCATTTGTTGTGTCATAAGATGAATGAGTCAAAGCGCATGATGCAAATTCTCATCCTTAATAACAACTTTTTGTCAGAAGTTACACCTGATTGTTGGATGAATTTGAAAGGCTTAGAAGTCTTGAATTTAGATAACTGTTAGGGTCAAAAATCGTCTTGGGCTTGACAATGCCCAATAACAAAATAAACATGTCACGGCCCAAGGCCTCAACCCAATCCCGATTGGGCCTACGCTTAAAATCACCTTACGACCTACCCACTCTATGAGTTTGGCTATCCTATAAATTAAGCTAAACTGGGTTTCAGTTCATTAGCCTGCAACAGTCTATAAATAGGAAATCAGAGTCCTATTCTATTTCCTCGTCTACTAAGAGTCCAAATCTTACTCAAACTATTAAACTTGATTTAATAAGGTCAAGAAATCATACCTCTTTCATGATAGGGATTATCTCCCAAAATAAGACTCAATGTCCTATTAGGATTCCAACCCCTTGGGTTCACTATAAAAACAGAGGTTTGCCCTCTCATTAGGCAAGCAATCTCCAATAGTCAATCTACACTACTCAAAACCATCTATTTGCTCCTAAGTTCTTGCTCCCAAGAACCTGATGCCTCTACCGTAGTCCTAGCTTCTGACAAGACTCCTGGTAATTCTTCCTCTCCTTAATTCTTATCAAATAACCTCTTTCAGTCTCGCTGACTTGAGCGTCGGAGTGCCTACGGTAAACACCACCCCAGTGTTTTCCAGAAGCTTCACGCTTGCCTTTTCATGTGTGTAGGTCCAATAGATTGTCAGTGGCCTCAACCTTACGGGATCAGACCCTATTTTCATGACGGTAGATTTTTTACATCTACAATAACAATAGATTCATTGGTAAGTTGCTAGCTTCTAGCTTCTATTGGGACTTTAAGTTCTCTCCAATCATTAAACCTTCATAAAAAATACTTTTTTGGAACAATTCCTGTGTCACTTAAAAATTGTACACATATGGTGTCGCTTGATTTGGGTGAAAATGAGTTTGTTGGAAATCTCAAGGTGTGGGTTGGAGAGAGATTTTCAGGAATGAAGATTCTCAACCTTAGGTCAAATAAGTTTTCTGGCCATTTACTGAAAGAACTTTGTAATCTCCGTTCTCTGCAAATCTTAGACCTTGCAAATAACAACTTCTTTGGAACCATACCAAGATGCATCAACAACTTAAGTGCCATGACAAAGAACTTTAATGAGGAAAACGATATGAATTATGACGCTGATACATATTATGTTTCAACATAATTGGAGAGTGAACTACTTGTGAACAAAGGTCACATCGTTGAATAGAACACAATTCTGAAGTTTGTGAGAGTTATAGACCTTTCAAAAAATAATTTCTTCGGACAGATTCTTGTGGAAGTGGCAAATCTTTTAGAATTGCAATCACTCAACCTGTCACACAATGATTTTACTAGAAGAATTCTAGAGAACATTGGTACTATGAGATCTCTAGATTCTATCGATTTCTCCAGAAATCAACTTTAAGGTGAAATCCCACAAAGCCTTTCAAGTTTGACATTTTTGAGTGACTTGAACTTATCCAACAACAACTTAACCGGAAGAATTCCTTCAAGCACTCAATTATGTGGCTTTGACGCATCATGTTTTACTGGAAACCAACTTTGTGGACCTCCACTTCCTAATAATTGTACTGTGACTGTTCCAAACTCCACAATCAGAATAAAGAAGTGAAAGATGGTAATGAAGATGAAGTGAACTTGTTCTTTGTGAGCATGGCACTTGGATTTATTGTGGGATTCTGGAGTTTTTAGGGTTCTCTACTCATTAGCCAAAGATGGAGGTACTTGTATTGCCAATTCTTGAATAGCCTCCAAGACAAAGTGGGCAGTGTTGTAAGAAAATATTACTAAAGGTTTTTATTTCTTTATTATTTATTTATTTATTTATTTATTGTCGTTTGGAGCTTACTTCGTATGTACCAAAAAGGGATGTGACTAATGGTTTGAACATTTGTCATGAAATGATATTTGCTATCATTTTTAAAAACCAAAAAGATTATGTTAATGCATTATTCACTGCTTTAGCACATTGATCAGTGACTAGAATATTGTAGAATGATCAAATTTTTTGTTTTAATTGGGTGAGCAAAAATTGAATAGATGACATAAATATGAATAAATAAAAAACTAAATGCAAAATTTAATAACAAAGGTAGACAAAAAGTGAACATATGTTTAAAGGAATAGTAGTACTACTTTTATAAAGTTTATATACAAGTTTAAGTACATAAAGTGATGTAGCATTACCCCTTAATTGACACTGATCTATCTCCCGTTAATGAGTTTACTTCACATTTTCACTCTCCCAACTATAATATGACATATCAATTTGCACATTAGACATAGAAGATAAAATCTAGGGTTGTCTATGACAATGTAGTAAACAGTTCAAAAACGGAGATAGATATTTGAAAATCCAACAAAAATAGTTCCAGAAGTGTTTTCATAAGTTGACCCATGTTTCATGCTTTTGAAGAGCAATTTAACAATCCAATTTCAATTATCAACTCAACACCACTTCCAATACTTCTCTTTCTCTCTTTTGAAGCAAAAAGATGAACCCTATACCCACAAATCCCAACTTTTTCTCTCTTCCATATACAGACTTCAATTTTTAATCTTCGAGACTGACTCTTGACTTTCTCTCTCCCTTGCTCACAAAGAAACCCACATACCCATTTCAAGAGACGGTTTTTTAAACATCATTTGTGAGTTTCAACAATGGAGGAAGTGGTACAACTTGGCGTTGAAGTGAGACAAGGGTTGATGGTTCCACCAACATGTGATAGGATTCCTACTAAGAAGCTAGCCCATTTTCTCAAACGTACCGTACAATCTTCTAAAGGTGTGGTTTTTGAGCTTCCTTCCCACTGTCTTGACCATTTACCGTCCACTTTTGAGCCGAAAAAGTGGCCTTTGAAAGTGGCATATCATGGATGGAGGTTCCCACAAAAAGATTGGAGAAAATGGGTGGAAAAAATGGCTGCTTTATATGAATGTACATGGGAGAAAGTTGGTATATGAGAAGCGATCTTGGAAAAAATGATGATATGGTTCTTGGTCTTGCAGAGAAATGGTGTCCTGAAAAGTAGAAGTTTCGTTTTTTCTTGGGGTGAAGCTACACTCACTCTAGAAGATCTGATGATTGCATGGTACTCTGTGTTGGGGACTTGGGGTCCCCTGTTTTTTGCCCCGTTAAAACGGATGAGATGACGGAGTTGGAAGAGAAATTGAATCAAGCAATATCAGAACTCAACACCAGTACAAGAAAGAAGCAGAACATAGTGTATGCATGAAGAAATTTATGGATAGTGGAAGCCAAATTGAACATGAAGCTTTTCTTGCCTAGTGGTTGTCAAGGTTTGTTCTTAGCCCCTATAATCTAATTCTCAAATTTGTATTTCCTATTGCGGTACGTTTAGCTAGAGGGACTAGAATTGCACTTGCACCTGCTGTTCTTGCCAGCATTTACAAAGATTTGACTTCATTGAAAGAAAAGATTGTTGCTTAAACTAAGTTTGACAATTGGGGAGATGAAGATAATGAATTAGCAGTTAGTATAATTCAGAACTCACACCCTCACAATGGCCTAATTAAAGATTAACAGCCACTTTAATTTGTTTTGTTCTCAACATTACTTAAATTTATATGATGATTGCGCTATTCCTCTGACACAAGAATGGCCTACCCAGAATCCACACATCAAATATATATTCAAAATAAATATCATACAACTGCAGACCTGATCTGCAATTAATGTCATCTAAAATAGAGAAGCTATTCTAACAGAACTCTGCTGAAGATTTACCGGTCATCTAGAATGGTCGTTTAGACCTTCTCCTTCCGTCAGAGTCTTCCAAATAAATAGCATGAGTATTGAATTGACAGATAATCACTTCTTAAGAGGATTGTGGGGAAGAAGAAGGCATTACCATCATCACAGAAATCAACTTCCAATGAAAAAAATTTGACGAGCACTGTAAATTCTACGTTACCGTTATAATCATAACACCAGTAAAATTAACACTGAATATATATATGATAACACCAACATTACTGCCGGAACAGGAGGTGCCTGCTAACGTTACTGTAAGATACGGTTTGGTAATGTTACGGTTATACTGCACCATCAGCGTAACATTACTGGGGGATGAGGTACTCCAAGCTTAGTGGTGTGCTGCACCATCACGGTAACGAAACTGGTGCATGTGGTACCGATAACGTTACTGTAACATTAGTGGTGCGAGAAATTGAGTAAACAGTAGTAACATTGCCTGGGGTTGAATATCAAAAGTAATTGGTTTTAGGGCTTATAGAATGTTGGAGAAGACACTTTTTTGTGGTTGCCATTTATAATTTGGTTGTGATTTGTGAGAAAAAAAGAACTTGGCGTCCATTATCGTCAAGACCTTCATGCATTCTCATGCATAGTTAAGTCGAAGCTAATAAATCACCATGTTTTATTTTTTCTTTTAGTCAAAATTTACTACGTACTTTGGCTTCAATGTTCCAAACTTCGTGTGCTATGTATGTTTAAAACATGTGGAAGGGAATTCACATTTAACATAAAGCATATTTGTGCATACTGCAAAAATCTCTACTTAATCCTTTGTTTTGAACAGAGCTTGAAACAGGGGAGCCTGGAGCAGAGTGATTTTGTTTCTCTTCTTTAATTGTTTTTGTTACTTAAACTTCACCAACTTTTTGTTTTTAATGTCTTCACACGTAAGGATGACCTCGTAAAAATCAATTGTAAGAAAACATGAATGGAAGTTTATTAATAAATGATCTCAACATAAATGCTGATTATCAGATCATTAAGTATATCATTCAAATGAAACAACACTCCAGTAGTGGAAGACTTGAAGAAATTAAAACATAATCAACACTCCAGTAGTGGAAGACTTGAAGAAATTAAAACATAATTTACTTAAGTCTTCTCTATTAGTGGGAGACTTAAAGAAACTAAAACGTAATTGACGTAAGTCTACTACGTTAGTGGGAGACTTGAAGAAATTAAAACATAATTGACTCAAGTCTTCTCTGTTAGTGAGAGACTTAAAGAAACTAAAACATAATTGATTTAAGTCTTCTTTGTTAGTGGGAGACTTAAAGAAACTAAAACGTAATTGACGGAAGTCTACTCTGTTAGTGGAAGACTTAAGGAAACTAAAACATAATTGACTTAAGTCTACTCTGTCAGTGGGAAACTTACTAGAAATGATACAAGTCTCTAAAGGGAAAAAAAATCTTCTTTCTTAATGTAGGTCCCATTCTCCATTAACTTCTTCTTCCGAGATGTTATGCAGGTTTTTCCAAGGACCCATCTGAACTTGGCAGGTGATTTTTATCCAGATTATCGTTATTTCCTTTCAATTCTCCGCTCTAAACAGAGCACAAAACAGGAGATTCGAGTGTCGGTTTCAGTAAACTTGTTATTACTATGCAATGCCAAAAGCCTAATCATAAATTCTTCATAGATACCGATTCTTTCTGCATGGAGAAGCATATATCTGAAACTACAAAGGAAACTTTATATGGTCAGACAAGAAAGACACATTTCCAAAATTTGCGTTAACCAGGAACAGTACAGATAAGTTCAGTTACGTTGCTGATGGACAGATTTGAAAGATGAAATGAAAAGAGAAGAAATGAAACAAAAAGGTTAGGTTTAGAATTAGGGTAAATACTAATCCCTTTGATCCCTCACTACTTCAATGTCCAACGTTAAGTTTTGGGGCTCAAAATTAATATATTTTAATAGAGAATGACTTTAAACCGGTCCAAATGATAAGAGTAAAATCACAATCTAAATTCTGTGATCTCCATTTTGAACAGAGCTTGAAACAGAGTAATTTCCTAAGAGATTACATTATCATATGTGCTTGTTATATAATATCCTTTTTAATTAACTTGGATTCCACTATAAATAAAAGCTTTATATATCATATCCTTTATAATATTCTCATTCACATTTACAATTGCAGGGGTGGTTGAGCAGATTACAACTTAATTCATGCACTTCTCTATGTAACAGAGTAAATTGTCTTTGTATTACTTTTTAAGGTAACATTAATTACCAGGTAATTTTGTATTTAATACTTTGGCTTTAATCTTTCAAACTTTGTGTGCTACGTAAAACATTTGGAATGGATATCAGATATAACATCAAGCATGATTGCATACTTGCAGAAAAAAAGTATACGGAACTGCAACTTGTGAATATCATGAATTCTCTGTTCAATCCAAGAAAAAGTGATCTGAACTGAATCCACAGTAAATTAAAAGCTTGGATAGTTTTCTCTTTAATTGACTTAAGTCCATTCTGAAAACTGTAGTTGTAATTTTATGAAAAATGAAGGTAATATCTACTAAAGAAAGAAACAGAACATGAATATTTCAAAGAAATGATGAAAAAATATAATGGTATGTGCATAAATGGTACAAGAGAAAAGTTTCATATTCGCAAAAAAAAAAAAAAAAAATATATATATATATATAATTAGACAGAGCTTATAGCATATGTAAGGACGACCTTATAAAATCAACTATCAGGACTTATTAATATAAGCACTTAAAATGTGATTTAAGCAATAAGAGATCTTAATATATCTATTAATAATCAGATTTTTGAGGATCTGTTGTACCCTCAGTTCATTTAATTATTTAGTTTTTATTCATTCTAGTAAAACCATACTCTGATAGTGGGAGACTCAATAGAAATGATACATAATTGACTTAAGTCTTTTCTGTTAGTGGGAGACTTAAAGAAACTAAAACATAATTAAGTCTACTCTGTTAGTGGGAGACTAAAAGATGAATAATTAAGTCTAATCTGAATTAACTAAAAGATGAATAAAAAAGAATTACTCTGTTAGTGGGAGACTAAAAGAATTATTCTAGTTAATTAAGTCTACTTTGTTAGTGGGAGACTAAAATATGAATAAAATGATCAATGATGAATACTTTTCAAAAGGAAAATGAAAGGAAAATGAAAAAAACTATAAATAACATGCCATTGATAATACTCTCTTGCACATTTCCCTTTTGTTGTAAGTACTTCCTAGAGGGGTATGCAAACGAAAACCATGAGAATTGTTGTTGCCTTTCTTCTCATTACTATCAATGTTAGCTTCTGCAAAGGAAGCTCTTACATGGGTTGCATCAAAAGTGAGAGACAAGCACTTCTAAGGTTCAAGAAAGATCTCATAGATCCTATGAGCTTGCTTGCCTCTTGGAGTTCTAGTCATAGAGATTGTTGTACATGGTCTGGCATTGTCTGCAACAACTTGACAGGGCATGTCCTCGAGCTCAACCTTAGAACTCCTCCAGTAAAAGAGGCTGCATCTCCAGCCGGTTTTGAACCTGTAGAGGAAGCTCCTGAGAGCTCAAAATTGGGCGGTAAGATAAATCCTTCTTTGCTTGATCTAAAGCATTTGCGTTCCTTGGACTTGAGTGATCATAATTTTGAAGGAATTCAGATTCCGAGGTTTCTTGGTTCTATGCACAATTTAAGATACCTTAACCTTTCTTTAAGTGATTTCCAAGGTGTGATTCCCCAGCAAATTGGAAATCTTTCTAATCTGCAATATCTAGCCCTCGGTGGCTTCTCAGATGCGAAGTTACATGCTAAAAGTTTGTGGTGGTTATCTCGTCTTTCTTTGTTGAAACACCTTGACTTGAGTGGTGTGGATCTCACCAAATCTTATGATTTGTTTGAGGTGATAAAAGCACTCCCTTCCTTAGTAGTGCTAAAATTGTCATCCTGTGGACTTCATCACTTTCCTCCCCAACCTATTGCAAATTTTTCGTCTCTTGCCACCCTTGATCTAAGTCTAAATCATTTTGAAGGTCCAATCCCTGATGGACTTCAAAACTTGACTTCGCTTATAAATCTTGACTTATCTTACAATCATTTCAGTTCCTCTATACCTGATTGGTTGAATAGATTTAGCCATCTAGAAGACCTTTTTCTTCAGGCAAATATGTTTGAAGGTGGAATCCCAAAATCGATGGGAAGGCTTTGCAACTTAAGGTCAGTCTCTATCTCAGGTCTCAACTTAAGCCAATCAATATATGAAGTACTTGATATTTTCTCAAAATGCGCTTCAGATGCTCTAGGGTTTCTTGATTTGAGTGACAGTCAACTTTTTGGTCAACTGACCAATCAACTTTGACAATTTAAGAAATTGCAGACACTTGCTCTATCAGACAATTCTATTTCTGGTCCGATTCCATCGTCCTTAGGAGAACTTTCGTCCTTGAAATATCTTTATCTTCCCAACAACAAATTAAGCGGAACTCTTTCTGAAATCCATTTTTCAAATCTGACAAAACTGTTAGAATTTGACGCATCTCAAAATTCTCTCATGTTGACAGTCAGTCCTCAATGGATACCTCCGTTTAAACTTATGTTTTTAGGATTAAGTTCTTGCCATTTAGGGCCTCTTTTTCCATCTTGGCTTCGTTCACAAAGGAGTTTGCTTTATCTTGATATATCCAACTCAAGCATTTTTGACACCATTCCACAATATTTATTTAAATTTCCATTAAAATTTTTAAATCTCTCTCACAACCAAATCTATGGGGAAATTCCAAATTTAACCGAGTTTACTAACCTTCATTCGCTTGACTTAAATTCGAATAATTTATTCGGTAGGTTACCCCTTATCCCGTTTAATATGTCTTCGCTTGATCTTTCCAACAATGCTTTTTCAGGATCAATTTTCCATTTCCTGTGTAATGAGATGAATGAGACAAAAAGTTCGATGCAAATACTCATCCTTAGTAAAAACTTCTTATCAGGGGAAATACCTGATTGTTGGTTTAATTGGAAAAATTTAGAAGTCCTGAATTTAGATTACAATCGTTTCACTGGAAACCTTCCTACCTCTATTAGGACTTTAAGTTCTCTTCTATCATTAAACCTTCGTAAAAACCACCTTTTGGGAGAAGTATTTGTGTCGTTTCAAAATTGGACAGAGATAGTCAAACTTGATCTTGGTGAAAATGAGTTTGTTGGGGACGTCCCAGTGTGGATGGGAGAAACATTTTCAAGAATGCAGATTCTGATCCTCCGATCAAATAAGTTTAACGGTCTTTTACCTAGGGAACTTTGCCATCTCAGTTCTCTACAAATCCTTGATCTTGCAGATAACAATTTTTTTGGAACTATACCAAGATGTGTTAGCAACTTCAGCGAAATGATAATATTGGGTACTTCTCAACCAGAACTAGAATATGCATCTGATTCAGATTATTATCTAGGTTATATGGAGGGTGCATCAGTTATGAATAAAGGTGAAATGGCTGAATACAGTATAATTTTGGAGCTTGTGAGAATTATAGACCTTTCCAAAAATAACTTTTCCGGGGAGATTCCTATTGAAGTGACAAATCTTGGAGCACTGCAGTCACTAAATCTGTCACACAATTCTTTTATTGGGAGAATCCCAGAAAACATTGGTGCTATGGTATCCCTAGAATCTGTTGATTTATCTGGAAATCAACTATCTGGTGAAATCCCATCAAGCATTTCGAAGTTGACGTTTTTGAGTCACTTGAATTTATCCAACAACAACTTGTTTGGAAATATTCCTTTAAGTACTCAACTGCAAAGCTTGAATGTATCTTGTTTTACTGGCAATAAACTTTGTGGTCCTCCGCTTCCTAATAATTGTGCAGTGACTGTTCCAACACCCAATGATCAAAACAGAGGAGAGAAAGACCGTAATGAAGATGAAGTGGATTGGTTCTATGTAAGCATGGCACCTGGATTTGTGGTGGGATTTTGGTGTGTAATAGGACCTCTAGTCTTCAACAGGAGATGGAGGTACATGTATTGTCAGTTCTTGAATCGCCTCCAAGAGAAACTCGGTAGTCTTGTAAGGATATGTTACTAGAATTTTCCATTTTTCCTTTTTTTTTTTTTTTTTTTTGGGTTCTATAATGTTTGCAGTTTATCTTGAATGTGCTAAAAAGGGATAGGATCAACAGTATGAACATCTGCGATCATGAAATTAATCATATTTGTTGTGTCTTTCTTACAGACTACAGGTATTAATGCATTCATTTCCGTCTGAGTTGGACATGCAAAAGAGTTCATGAATGAATGAAAAAATTACAGAAATAAGGTAAAATCTGCTAACAAAGAAATAGAAAATGTGAAAATTAAAAAGAAATGACGAAAGAATATTTGTGGTAAATAGAACAAGAGAAATATGAAAACAAATATAATTTGAACAGAGGTGATAGCAGATATAAATGCTGATTATCAGATCTTTGAGGATCTGATTTGCCCTTAATTCATTTAATCATTCAGTTTAACTTGGCCATGGCACATATATTTCATTCCAGTGAAACAATACTCCAGTAGTGGCAGACTTACAGAAATTAAAACACAATAGACTTAAGTCCTGTCTGTTAGTGGGAGACTTAAACAAAGTAAATCATTTTGTGGAATCTTGGAAGGGACAAAAGTGAAAAAATCAAAGCTGTGTTTTGTATATGCTGTCCTCTTTTTATTGGCTTGGAGTTTACTATGGGATCTACTAAAATTTGAACTACTCTAAGAATACTATGATCTTCACTTGACTTGAAACGTATCAATTACTCTTGAGAATGAAGCCTTTCTTTCGCAATTATTAATTTACCTTTTTTTTTTTTTTTTGGCTGGGGGGAGCGGGAGGGGGGAACTTAATTCAGATGATGTCCACTTTGTTAGTGGAAGACTTATAAAAAATGAAAATTCTATAAAGTTTTCTGCAGATTAAAGTGAAATTCTTTAAATTTTTTATTTGCCACTTTCTCGACTTGTATTATGAGGTCTTGATCAGGGGACTTCACATTGACAGTTTATCAGGAGCACTTGATTTCGCATTGACATTTTTTATTACGTGTTATCAGAAAATGGCTCTGGATTTTAACTTTTGAGTCTTCTTCATGTTGGGAGCTTATTTTGTGTGTGTCAAAAAGGGGTGTAATCATTAGTGGTTGTTGATCATTTCAGATGATAAAATCTATCTTTGCATTGCTTTCTTTGTCACAAACTAAAATTATTATGGTAATGCAAACGTAGCTAATCCCTTGGCAATAGAGGTTTTAAATTCATTATTCATACACAAAGAAAGCGAAATCTTGAAATTTTTTAAAAGAAAGACTAATTGCCTATGATAATGTAAGTCTTCACTTGATTTCAGACTTATTAAATAGTTTCAAGCTGTGCAGAAGAAAGTTACATATGTTTAACTTAGAACGGTCTTTGATAATAAGATTGAATTCTTTAATTCATTTATTTATTCACCTTTTCTTCGTCATGGCATCTGATGACCTGAGTTCATTCCCGTGAAACAGTTACTCTATTAGTGGGAGACTAAAAGAAATTAAAATATAATTTGACCCATATGTAAATTATAAGAATCAAAATCTAGCCACCACAATTGCATAATGCATCCCATTGGTGATACATAACTTTTTAAAATCTTAATGCTAATTAATCATTAATTCCCCCCAAAACCATTAATGGGTTAGTGAGATCATTGAGTTTTATCAGTGGCAATAAAAAAATTATTAAGTCTCATTCTCATATCCCTTCTCTATAGTTTCTATTTGCTGGTGTATGCCAATCAAAAGTAACCATGAGTGTCATCAAATTATTGCTTTTGTTTAAGTTTCTTGCTATAGCAACAATCAAAATTATCTTTTGCAATGGAAGCTCTTATGAGGGTTGCGTCGAAACCGAGAGACAAATCTCTTTTAAGGTTGAAGCAAGCTCTTAGAATGTTTTTCCCGCAGACTAGAGTTTCTGGATTCGAATGAGAACCAACTTTTTTAGGTCCTTTCCCATCTTCTTCATGAGAACTTTCATCATTGGAATCTCATGATCTTTTGTATAACAATCTCAGTGGAACTCTTTCTGAAGTCCATTTTGCCAATCTCACAAGATTGTCCATTTTTGAAGTGACAAAACTTGGAGCATTGAAGTCATTGAATTTGTCGCACAATCTTTTCATAGGAAGAATTCTTGAGAGTATTGGTGTTCTGACACTATTAGAGGCCCTTGATTTATCTGGAAATCAGCTTTCTGGAAACATCCCACAAAGCATGTCAAATCTAATGTTTCTAAGTCACTTGAGCTTATCAAATAACAATTTGACTGGGATAATTCCCCGGAGCATTCAGTTACAGGGCTTCGATCCATCATGTTTCAATGGCAATGAACTTTGTGGACCTCCGCTGCCCAAAAATTGTGCTATGACTTCTGATACTGGAGCTAATGAACATGAAGTTAGCTGGTTCTACATAAGCATGGCAATTGGATTGATGAGTTTATGGGACGTAATAAGTCCTTAACTTGTCTCTTTAGAGAGATTTAGATTTTTTTTTTTTTTTTAATTATCTTTTGTTAGACAGCTTTTTGAAACTAATATGGTTGTGTTGTAAGAAAATATTTCTGGTTATTTTACGTTTGGACCCAAATCTGTTTTCGTGTTGGATCATTGGAGCAATTGAATTGATGAATATTTGTGCATACAACAAAAATCTCTACTTAATCCTCTGTTTTGAACAGAGCTTGAAACAGGGGAGCCTGGAACAGAGTGATTTTGTTTCTCTTCTTTAAGTGTTTTGTTACTTAAACTTAAACTTTTTGTTTATTAATAAATGATCCCAATATAAATGCTGGTTATCAGATCTTTGAGGATCTTTGAGACTTTATAAGAAATTATACAAGTCTCTGAAGGTAAAAAATCTTCTTTCTTAATGTAGGTCCCATTCCCCATAAACTTCTTCTTCCAAGATGTTTTACAGGTTTTTCCAAGGACCCATCTGAACTTGGCAGGTGATTTTTATTCAGGTTATTGTTATTTCCTTTCAATTCTCCGTTCTAAATAAAGCACAAAACAGGAGATGCGAATTTCGTTTTCGGGACACTTGCTACTCTGCAATGCCAAAAGCCTAATCTGAAACTGTTCAAAGATACATATTCTTTCACTTAAATGATATATTAAACTTGAAGGAGGGGTTACAAAAATCAATTAAAACTTTGATACTTTTCTATTGTAAGCTTTATTGACTAATTACATGTATACTGTGAGGTCCTACTTTTCAGACTTCTGCTCCAGATGAGCAATTTAATTGATCATTCATGAGAAGTTCCATGGATGAATAGATTTACTCGGGTCAGCTGAATAGGATTTGACTTGGAGTCTACGTACTTTATTAATGTGAATGATTGAAAGTAATTGGATGGATGAAAAGTTGTAGCTGTCTCTGTAGCATGAAATGTCGCCCATGATACTTTCTATTTACTTTATAAATAACTACTATTTACTTTATAAATAACTACTAGTGCCAAGCATTACACATGGTATTGACATTTTTTTTTTTTTTTTCATGGGTTCTGATGAAGTGAATTCAGTCTATTGAAATAGTATTCTATTAGTAGAAGACTTGAAGAATTTAAAATATAATTGAGTTGAAGTCCACTCTGCCAGTGGGAGACACAGAGAAATAGAAGTCTATAAAGTATTCTGCTAATTCACTTATTTCCTACCTTTCCAAATTGCATTCTATGGATTGATTACGTGCAATTGACTCTGATTTAAGTCCCGTCTGTTAGTGGAGACTTGTAGAAATTAAAAGTCGTAAAAGTTTTCTACAATTTTTTGCTACTTCTCTCAAGTGCACGAAACAGGGGATCTTGGAGCCACCCGGCCCACTGACATCTTTAAAATCCTGATGTTATGAGTAAAGATCAAAGAAATTTCCTACAAGTTTTAAAATTGATTTCTGGACAAACTAGTTGGATGGTTTAGTGGATCCTAAGATAGGTGGAATAATGAGAAAAGGTTTACCTAGAAACTCTATAAATAGCAGGCGACTAAGAATAATAATCTCGTTCACAATTCCTCTTCCATAAACTTTTCCTATGCAGAAGAAAACCATGAGAATTTTTCTTGCCTTCTTTTCATTGTCACAACCCTCAACATTAGCTTCTGCGGAGGAAGCTCTTGCCGGGGTTGCATTGAAAGTGAAAGACAAGCTCTTTTAAGGTTCAAGAAAGATCTGATAGATCCTTCCAACCGGCTTGCCTCTTGGACTTCTGGTCATGGAGATTGCAGTACATGGTCTGGTATTTTCTGTGACAACTTGACAGGACATGTCCTCAAGCTCAGATTTAAGAACTCCTCCAGTGAAAGAGGATGATGCATCATCTCCAGCTGAATCTGATGCTCAATATGAAGCTCATGAGAGGTCAAAGTTGCACGGTAAGATAAATCCCTCTTTGCTTGATTTGAAGCGTTTGCGTTCCTTGGACCTGAGCGATATAATTTTGAAGGAATACAGATTTCCAGATTTCTTGGTTCTATGCAGGATTTAAGATACCTCAATCTCTCTCAAAATCCCTTTCAGGGTATGATTCCTCACCAACTTGGAAATCTATCTAATTTGCAATATCTTTGTCTAGGTGATTCCTGGGGATATATGCTATTTGTTGAAAATTTTTGGTGGTTATCTCATCTTTCTTTCCTGGAACACCTTGATTTGAGTGTGGTTCTTAGCAATTCCTCTGATTGGTTGCAAGTGATACACACTCTACCTTCGTTAGTAGTGTTAAAATTATCAAATTGTCAACTCCACCACTTTCCTCCCAACCCAATGAAAATTTTTCATCTCTTGCCACCCTTGATCTTAGTCTAAATAATTTTGAAGGTCCAATCCCTGATAGACTTCAAAACTTGACTTCCCTTAGACATTTGGATTTATCTCAGAATAATTTCAGTTCTTCTATACCCGATTGGTTGTATAGATTTAGCCATCTAGAAGTCCTTCTTCTTGCGGAAAATAGCTTGACAGGCATGATTCCGGCTGCTTTCGGAAACCTGACTTCTATCACGAGACTTGATCTATCGTATAATATGTTTGAAGGTGGAATCCCAAAATCGATGGGAAGGCTTTGCACCTTAAGGTCAGTCTCTATCTTAGTTGTTGAATTAAATCAAGAAATATTTGAAGTTCTTGATATTTTCTCTAAATGTGCTTCGGATACCCTGGAGTTTCTTGATTTGAGGTGTAGTCAACTTTTTGGTCAACTGACAAATCAACTTGGACAATTTAAGAAATTGTATGCACTTCTTCTGGGATCCAATTCTATTTTTGGTCCAGTTCCATCGTCATAAGGAGAACTCTCATCCTTGCAAGTTTTTTAGCTTTCCAACAGCAAATTAAACGGAACTCTTTCTGAAATCCATTTCTCAAATCTCACAAGACTGTTAGACTTTGAAGCATCTGGAAATTCACTAATGTTAAAAGTCTCTCCTCATTGGGTTCCTCCATTTAAACTTCAAGTTTTAGGATTAGGTTTATGTCATTTAGGGCCTCAATTTCCATCTTGGCTTCGTTCACAAAGGAATTTGTTTTATCTAGATTTATCCAACTCAAGCATCATAGATACTATGCCAATATATTTATTTAAATTTCATTTAGCATTTGTAAATCTCTAACACAACCAAATCTATGGGAAGGTTCCAAATTTAACCGACTCCAGTGAACTTGATTTGCTTGACCTGAATTCAAATAATTTATCGGGTCCTTTACCTCTCATACCGTTCAATATGTATGTACTCGATCTTTCCAACAATGCTTTGTCAGGATCAATTTTCCATTCTATATGCAATGAGATGAATGAGAAAAGAAGTTTGATGCAGCTATTCATCCTTAGTATAAACTTTTTATCTGGAGGATTGCCTGATTGTTGGATGAATTGGCAAAACTTAAAAGTCCTAAATTTAGAGAACAATAGATTTACGGCAAACCTTCCAACTTCTATTGGGTCTTTGTTGCGAACCTACTCTGTTTTGTTTACTCAATCATCCACAATTTTCCAACATCAAGTTACTCAACCATTGATTGTAAATAATCTAACATTCAGAATCTCAAATATGTAATTCCTAGTAAAATCTGAGTTACATTCAAGTATGGATACACCCCAAATACCAAAATTTAATTAACAAACAGCAAGGAAAAATAAATGAAACTAATACGCTGGACTTCGAGGGCCAGCTACCTCCCCTTTTTCTCAATTCTTCTCTGATGCCTTTTCAACCTCTGCTGCTCCCTTTTATTCACCTCCTTCTCTAACGGAATTTCAGTTTCAGCCTCTTATCTGTTGCCACCTGTTGATTCCACCTTTTTGCTTCTCTCACACTTTAGTTGTTCCCTTTTATCACAATTGATTCCCTGGTGCCTCTTCCCACGCTTCTTATTATAAACCCTCACTTCACGTGTTGTAGCAGTCTTTAAGTTCTCTTCAATCATTAAATCTTCGTAAAAACTACCTATTTGGTAAAGTACCTGTGTCACTTCAAAATTGTTCAGAGATAGTCACACTTGATCTTGGTGAAAATAAGTTTACTGGAAATCTCCCAGTGTGGATAGGAGAAAGAATTTCAACAATGGAGATTCTCATCCTTCGATCAAATAAGTTTAGCGGTCTTTTCCCAAGGGAACTTTGCCGTCTTAGTTCTCTACAAATCTTAGATCTTGCTAATAACAACTTATTAGGAACCATACCAAGATGTATCAATAATTTCACTAAGATGACGAAAATGGTATCTTCTGGACTAGAATTATAATATGAATCTTATGCATATGTTGATTCAAGTTATGTGGAGCATGCCTTACTTGTGAATAAAGGTGAAATGCCTGAATACAGTACAATTTTGAATCTTTAGAGAGTTTTCGACCTTTCAAAAAGTAACTTCATTGGGGAGATTCCGATGGAAGTGACAAATCTTGTAGTGTTGCTGTTAGAGTCATGAAAGTGATTCTATTTTGGTGATAAAATGACCGTATGTGTGATTAAAATGAAATTATATTGAGGCAATTAAAGAATTTATGAATTTATCCACGAAAAATCGCATCCTAATGTTTTCTTATGAATTTAGCATATTTGGAATGAATTTGGAAATGGTGTGAGTTGATATTAGGTTGTGGTTTATGGATTAGGGGTGATTTTGTCTCATTTATGCTATTCAGGGGTAAAAAAGGCATGTTTTCAAGGGGTTGATTTTGTCACTCTTGAATCATGTAGGCACCACATGTAATTTATCACATTTTGTATAAAAATGAAGTGAAAGGTCGCAGATTGGTGGCTGCCGCCCACCAAAACCCTTCACCTTCTCTGATCAAGCTCTGACGTGCATCTCCGACGATCTTCCATCTTCCAAAATCACCTCCTTCACAAACCAAGGCCAGACAACAGTTCACCTCCCCAAGTCACGCGACTCTTCAACTTCCCAGGCCGTTTTTGCCATTTTCTAGTGACGGTTCGACTTGCCGAGTGTTGGGTCATCTTCCCCTAGTGCCATCTCACCTTCCTCAAGCTTCCTTGCCACCGATTTGGTCGTTTTCCAACGTGAATCAACACTTCCCAAGACGTGACTCTTAGACTTCCCCACGTGTTTTCGCTCCTTTTCCAGTGTCGTCGTCTCAACTTCCTAGCCACATAGACGGACTCCCCAGCTCGAGAGCTTTCTCCCCATACCTTGGATCTCCATTCCGCCACCAGTCGTCGAGAACCACCGTTGAACACTAACGTTTTCTAACAAGTTGTGTCCCTTCATCTTCCAAGTGTTTTCATTGTCTCCTCTAGCCACGAAGCACGCCATCTGTTGTCAGTTATGTCCTCTTTGCCATGACTAGCTCCATTCTCGACGTTCTAGCTAGGGATGGGCAGGGGCCGAGGACCCCTCACTCCGGCCCCAGCCTGAAAGCCCAAGGGGATTCCATAGTCCCGGCCCGTAGCCTGAATGGGGAATTCGGGGGATGCCCTAATTAGGCTCGACCCCCCAAACGGGGAATCCCCATTTGGGGTAATTTTTTAAAAAATTTTAATGATTTAAAAAAAATTATTATGATTTATTATAATTAGTTAAACTATTAAAATTATAATTATGATACATTGTACATATATGTAAGTATATTATATGTTAATGGTATAATATTATGTATTATTGTATTAAGTAACAAGTATTAACATATGAATATACGATACTACGATTACAGATAATAACATATTATATATAATGTATAATATATAATATATAATATATTATAGTAAATTCTAAATAAATTATACCATATATATTATAATGTCTCATTAATATTCTAAATAATACATAATGTATTACATATGATACATTATACATATATATTATAATAAATTCTAAATAAATAACTACCATAATATAACAAGGGCAATTAGGTAATGGAATTGAAATAATTATTCAATGAGAGACAAAAAAAAAATTATAATGATTTATTGATTTATTATAATTAATCAAAATATCAAATGATATATTATACATAAATAACATATATATTATGTTTATCAAATGATACATTATACATATATAACATATTTGTTATGTATTACAAATATTTATAATGATTTATTATATTTAATCTAATTTTATTTATTACCTATTTGTATATGGTTTCATAAATTACTCACATAATTATAATTAGTTCTTGTATAATTTATGATTTTATTGATTGATTTTCAACTATTAAAATTAATATAGGATTAAATGGTTAAAATTAATTATTATTATTATTATTATTATTATTATTATTATTATATTGTACGGGGTAGGGACAGGTCGGGCTGGGCCGGGGTAAGACCAATCCCGTCCCCGAATTCGGGGACCAATTTTCAGCCTGAGCTCGACCCAAATCCCAAATAATTCGAGGAAACTCCACCCAGTTTGGGCCAGGTCGGGATGGGCCTCCACGTGGACATGTATTATGCCCATCCCTAGTTCCAGTCTTCGTTGACACCACCATGAGCGGCTGAGCTCCCGGTTGCCTGTTACGGTATAGGCAAGATCAGAATCGACACTCATGGATCTTCTCGGCAGTTCTTGACTGGTTGGATGAGCCCGAATGTTGGACATTTGGTTAAGTTTCTTGTATTCATATTATATTTGCTTTTGTTTCAGTTTGTTTGCGATCTATTAATATTATTCTGATGCTTGACGTGCTGAATTGATAATGTCCATTGAGAACGTTTGTTGATATACAACTTTTCGCATAATTGAATGTTGGTTTGAGATTATTGAATGTTGATTATGGCTTTAAATTACTTCCATACTGATTGCAATCAAGTTGCATTAGTGTTTAATATAATTTCTACTAGGAATGCATTCGTTGTGTAATTGGTTGATTGGATGATATAAGTTGATAGGTTGCCCTTGTTAGCATTGTACCAACTAGTGGTGTTTAATGGTTTAACGTTTTTTCGTTAGTCAATGATAATCTTTAATCAATTGATCTGTAACTAAGACAACGGGGATACATGAAAGATTATATTTGGATTGCCGGGAGATGTTTTTATTGATTTACCTAGCCTTGTAGGTTTAGGAAATTGAAGAGCGAGGAAAGGAATTGTGAGAGTTGGTCTTGAGTTGAACCGAATCCGTAGCGGTAACACTGTCAATATTGTGTTTTAGTTAGCAATTTATTTGATGTTTTTAATTTCTTGCAATTAATTAGTTTCCTTAGTTTTAATCAATCAATTTGCCAATTTCCCTTTCGTTAACTCAAATATACATTAGGTCATTAGCCTTTACTCCCTGTGGATTCGACCCTTCTTACTGCTAACTACGGTACTTATATTTAATTTTGTGGTCGTGACGACCGATTCGACATTTGTAGTCATTGAATCTATCTCACAATTCTTTTATTGGGAGAATCCTAGAAAACATAAGTGCTATGGGATCACTAGAGACTGTTGATTTATCTGGGAATCAACTTTCTGGTGAAATCCGATCAAGCATTTCAAAGTTGACATTTTTTAGTGTCTTGAACTTATCCAACAACAATCTAGCTAGGAAAATTCCTTTAAGCACTCAACTGCAAAGCTTTACTGCATCTTGTTTTACTGGCAATGAACTTTGTGGTTCTCCACTTCCTAATAATTGTGCAGTGACTGACACCCAATGATCAATGTAGAGGAGAGAAAGACGGTAATGAAGATGAAGTGGATTGGTTCTATGTAAGCGTGGCAGCTGGATTTGTGGTGGGATTCTAGTGTGTAATATGACCTCTAATCGTCAACAGGAGATGAAGGTACATGTATTGTCAATTCTTGAATCGCCTCCAGGGGAAACTCACTAGTCCTTTTAGGATATGTTACTAGAATTATTTTTTTTATTTTTTTTTTTTATTATTATTTTTTTTAATCTTTGAATGTTTGGAGCTTATGTATTTTGTATTTGCTACAAAGGAATGTGACTAGTGGTTATGATCTTTGAGATCAAGAAATCATATCTATATTCATTTCCAATTGAGTTGGGAATGCAAAGTTGAATAGTGGTCCACCACTTTCTGATAGTTGTACTATGACTATTCCAATACCAAAGGATGAAAAAAAGACGAGAGAAAGATGGTAATGAAGATGAAATAGACTGGTTCTATGTAAGCATGGCACTTGGATTAATTGTAGGATTCTGGAGTGCAATAGCTCCTCTGCTTGTCAACAGAAGAGGCTGTGTTGTAACAAAATTTCACTAGATTTTTGTTTTCTGTTTCGGTCATTTTCATGTATGGAGCTAATTTTGTGAGTGCTGAAATGAGATGTGAGTACTAGTGGTTGTTGAACATTTCAGATAATGAAAATCATGTTTGCTTCATTTCAGGTAATGAACATTCGGTCATTTAACTATGCAAGATGTGTGTTAATGTAGCCTTGCTAACACAGCCATGACTCAACAGCCAGAAATGAAATAGATTTTTTATTTAATTGGGCACAAAAATCTTTAATTTCTGATATGGATAAACAAAAAATTTACGTAACAAAATGTAATAAACAAAAGAAAGAAAAAAATTGAAAAGAAAGATTTGTCTATGAATCTATCATACTGCAGTGTTCACTTGATTTCAGATTTGCTAAATTTGTTTGAAACCGTAGAAAAACAAAGCTGTTATTTTTTTACATATTTACTTCTAAAATTATGTGAAATGCTTCTAGTTTTCCAGGTCTATCAACAACCATTGACTTAGACTTTTGTGTTTGGAAGAATTTACTTCTAAAATTATGTGAAATGCTCCTAATTTTTTCCGGGTCTGTCAACAACCATTGACCTAGACTTTTGTGTTTAGAAGATTTTACTTCTAAAATTATGTGAAATGCTCCTAATTTTCCAAGTCTATCAACAACCATTGACCTAGACTTTTGTGTTTAGAAGACTTTACATCTAAAATTATGTGAAATGCTCCTAATTTTCCAGGTCTATCAACAACCATTGACCTAGACTTTCATGTTTGGAAAGAATTTGTTTCTAAAATTAATTATGTGAAATGCTCCTAATTTTCCAGATCTATCAATAACCATTGACCTAGACTTTTGTGTTTAGAAGATTTTACTTCTAAAATTAGGTGAAATGCTCCTAATTTTCCAGGTCTATCAGCAACTATTGACCTAGACTTATGTGCTTGGAAGTATCTTATAGGGAGGCCCATCTACTCAATATAATCTTTTTTCTCCAACTATAAAAAAATAAAAATATTTTCCTTAATTAAAAGAAAGAAACTATAGGGACAATGTGTAAGTTTCTAAAAATAGTTTTTTACCAAACTGAATCTTCTAAATAGAATTTGAAAATTAATGCTCCACAATCTTATTTTCCAAGGAAAAAGATTACCTTAATTTAATCAACTATAATTAAGACATATTTCATTGATATTGTACATATAAATTAATTTATGCAAATTAAATGATAATCAAGTATCATATCTTCAAAAGCAAGTAATCCACCCATATATATTATATAACCATTTTGTTTTTTATTATCAATTTTATTTTTAAAAACTAATTTGAAAAATAATACAAGGTGCTTCCTTAGTGATGTTATTAGATCTCAATTATTAAATATTTAAAATTATATTTTCTTTCTTGGAATCAAAGTTTGAATAATTGGCATGATTGTAATTAGTAACTCTGTTTTAGAAGACTTTCAGTCAATGCTATTCCAAAAATTGTATTTAGTAACTTATTATAGATAATATCTATTGATTCAAATAATTAGATGGAGAATTATGGGCTCATCGATTTGATAAAAACAAACAATACTGTTTTACCTCCTTTAGCATTCCGTCAATCTCAAAGTGACCAGATTTCCAAACCGTTTTAGGAGCTAGACTTTAAACTTTGAATAAGCGATGATCTAAAAAATTATCCTTGTCTATAATTTCTAATCACTATTTTCTCATTGTTCAAAATTTCAATTTTATTGACTCAATAATGAATCAAACTATCTTATGAATTTCCACAAATACGCTTTTGATCAAAGACCATAATTTGTTATTTTTTTGAAAAATTAGGCCTAGAAGTACCCATAGTTATGCTGTATTATTTGTCTACGAATGATTTGGAAAATCTGAGACTGGTTGCTTTTTGTTTGTTGTTTTTTTGCTTTTTCAGTTAAATTTAATGTTATTTTCTAATTTCATGAAAGTTAAATTTAAATTTCATATGGTTTATTATGCAGAAAAAGAAAAGAGTCCCCATGGCATTTCAAAGAGGTAACGGCAGCACCCTAACAGTTACTACACTGTTACTGAACACTGTTACAAGATCCAAGTGTGCTAATGCAAAGCCCCGTTTATTGTTGGCAACTGTCAGGTGTAACTTGTAATTTTTTCGATTGGTTAGGACTTGATAGAAATCTGGTTCATAAGTGTAATTTTATTTATTTATTTTTTTTTTCGATCATTAAATTGTTGAGGTGGAAGTGGTCCACTTGAATAGAGTTAGGCTTATTTTTGGAAAATTTTTTAATATCTAAAAGATGTATTTTGGAGAAGAGTGTTAACATTATTATATTAAAAAAATAGTACCCAAAGCACACATTTTATTATTTGTCTACCAGGTAATGTGAGAGTAATTGGTTGCATTTTGGGTTAGTTAAAAGTTGAATTATGAAAGACTACATCATTTTAATGGAAGATTTAATTTCTATCAACAACCATTGATCTTGTCGTGTGCTAAGCAAAGAAAGAGAACAGATCAGTTTCTGAAATGGAACAGGCACGAGAAGCACATCAACTAACTAACTTACTATTCAAAATTCAGTTAATATTTAGCTCATGAAGACTTGAACGGAAAATGTTACAGAAGCTGTTAAAGTTCTATACCTTCTAATGGTAGCCTCAAGTTCCGTTAGTCATCCGTTAGTTACTTAGAAAATGAATAGGTGATAAACATCATCTAATATTGTCTATTCTTTTAGGGGTCTCAAGGGACATTAATAAGCTGTTTTTGTTTTGGTAACTCGCAAATAGAATGTTGGAGCATTGTTGTCATTAAATTTGTCACAGAATTCTCTTACGGGAAGAATTCCTAAGAATATTGGAGCTATGGGATCATTATTCTCAATTGATTTCTCTGCAAACCAGCTTTATGGTGAAATCCCACAGAGTATTTCAAGTTTGTTAATGTTGAATCATTTGCACTTATCTTATAACAACTTGAGTGGGAGAATTCCTTTAAGCACTCAACTTCAAAGCTTTGATGCATCCTACCATATTGGCAACAAACTTTTGGACCTCCACTTCCTAATTGCACTGACGATACTATTTCATAGCCTTTACCTGACCACAAAAATGGAGAGGAAATTGACGATTATGGAGATGAAGTGGATTTGTTCTATGTAAGCATGGAGCTTGGATTTGTGGTTGGCTTCTAGAGGTTTATAGGTCCTTTATTAATCATCAGAAGATGAAGGTTTATATATTGTGATTTCTTGGACTCCCTTGGTTACATGTTTTATAGCGTTGTAAGAAAGTGTTAGTAAAATTTTTCTGTGAAGCTATGTCAGTTTATGTACTTCAATTATCAAATGAAGAGTTATAATAAATGTGGGAACTCTAGTTCGTGTGTGTGTGCGATTGAAGGTGTAATTTGAAGTATAATTTTGCACACACGTAAAAGAATGGATCAACAAAATGATGTTGTCTTCAAACAGAAGATATACTCTACGTCTTGTGACCTAAGGTTGTTATTTGTCTTGTTAAAGTGGAAGCTTGAAACAGCGTCATTTTGGGTAAAGGAACACGACATCGTTTTGGACAAATAACCGGGATGATTTTAGACCACAGGATGCACTCCAGATTCAACGGCCAGGATCAGTCTCTTAGTCAACCATATATAAACTCTTGTTTTGCTTAGAATCGAGGGACACACACATTATTAGGGTTTTTTCTCTTTGGGCGATTGAGAGAGTTAGGGTTGTGAGTTTTCAGATTGTTCGTGTAATCAGTTCAAGTGGTTAGGGGGATTAATCATTCGGGAGAGAGTGTTGTTCTCTCGGGTTAGAGGTACTTAGAGGGTATCTTGTTAGGCTGATTGCAGGTTGTATTTGTGTACATTTGGGGTTGTCGAATCTGTGTAATCTTGGTTGTTCTTGAAAGTGCAGCGAGCTCATACCGTTCCTGAGCTCAACGTGGATGTAGCTTATCCATAAAATGATAAGTGAACCACGGTAAATCGTGCTTTGGTTGTGTGTGTGTGGTTTAATCTTGAATCTTGTTGTGGTTTGCTTGTGTTGGTGAATAGATCTTCTTAGACTCAAGTTATAACAGTGGTATCAGAGCCATCTTTCGTGAAATTAGGGTTTCGTGAAATTAGGGTTTCGGGAAATTTGGAGTTTTCGAATTACTGATTCCTGTGAGTCTCCAAATTGGATCTAGGGTTTCAAATCTTGGCCAAGGTCTAAGGGTATATCGACTGGAAACCAGAAATAGCCTTAAAAACTGCCTAGCAGTATTTGGCAACCTCTGGTGTAACAATGCCACGTACACCTTAGACAATTGTTCCCCTCTGTTACAGAAAAATGAGTACTACCCGTATGGAGATCTCCCAATATGATGGGAAGATCGATTTCGGGAGCTGGAAGAAGAAGATGAAAGCTCTTCTCTCACACAACAAGGTTGCAATCGCGCTGGAAAAGGATCCCAAGAAATGGTCTGTGGAGAGACTGGAGAAGAAGGAAGAGATTGACGAAGAAGCTTATAACTTGATTGTGATGAATCTCTCGGATAGTGTTCTTCGGAAGGTAGATGGATTCAAAACTCCTCTTAGTTTATGGGGTAAACTAGAATCTTTATATGCCTTACAGTCTGCATCGAATTTGGCTTTCTTAAAGGGAGCCTTATTCTCTTATAAGATGGATAATTCGAAGTCTATTGAGGAAAATTTAGACGAATTTCTTACGATGAATCTAATTTTGAAAGGCACAGACCAAGAACTAGGACAGACTAGTCTTGCCATGATATTGTTAAACTCCTTAACTGAAGTCTACCAAGTAGTCAAAAATGCCCTTCAGTACTCCGGTACTGTACCCAGTGTTGATTTGATAGTGGCTGGGCTTAAGGCAAGGGAATTAGAGCTCAAAACTCTTAAGAGGAACAATAGCACTCTGTTCGTAAAGAGTAGATTAGAACCTGGCCAGTCTAGTCAAGGATTCCAAGCTAGTCAAGGGGGTAAGAATAAGAAGAAATGGAAGGGAAACAATAAAACCAAAACAGAAACTAGGAAGTGTTACTATTGTAACAAGACAGGCCATCTAAAGAAAAACTGCTTTGACTGGAAGAAGAAACAGAAACAAGGGAATACAGAGAACAACCTAGCCTCTACTAGTAACTAGATGGATGAACCAGAAGTCCTAACAGTGTCAATATCTGACACTGCAAAAGAATGGGTTTTAGATTCAGGGTGTACTTTCCATATGAGCCCTAATAAGAGTTGGTTCCAAGACCTTGAGGAGTCTGATCATGAGATTGTGTACATGGGAAACAACCAAGCATGTAGAGTTAAGGGAATTAGCTGCATAACCTTTAGATTAAGTGGGGGAAAACTGATCAGGTTAACCAAAGTCAGGGATAAGTCAAGTATATCCCTGACTTAAAGAGAAACCTCATATCTCTAGGCACACTAGATGAAGCAGGCTGCTGCTATAAGGCAAACAGTGGGTGGTTGAATGTCTATAAGAATGAAAATCTTGTGTTGACAGGAGAAAAGAAAAATGGACTCTATATACTCTGTGATAGTTTCTATTCTGACTGTAACAGCACAACCCTTAGGTCTCCAAACCTATCAGTAACCAAAAAGTGGCATTTGAGGCTAGGCCATATGAGTCAAAAGGGGATGGATGTTCTAAATAGGCTAGGACAGTTTGGGAAAGACACAGTCACCAGTTTAGAATTCTGTGAAAATTGTGTTCTTGGTAAACAGCACAGGAACAGTTTCCCTAAGGGAGTCCACTTAGCAAACAACTGTTTAGATTATCTACATTCTGACTTATGGGGGCCAGAAAAGGTTAAATCTCATGGTGGAAACATTGATTTTCTTTCAATAGTAGATGACTACAGCAAGAAGGTCTGGGTATTCTTACTTAGGTCTAAAGATCAAGCCCTAGCAAAGTTTAGAGACTAGAAAACTTTAGTTGAAAACCAATCTGGTAGAAAGGTCAAAGCCCTTAGGACTGACAATGGGCTTGAGTTCTACAATCTAGAGTTTGACAAGTTTTGTAGTGAACAGGGGATCTTGAGGCATAGGACAGTCAGGAATACCCATCAGCAGAATGGGGTTGCTGAGAGAATGAATAGGACACTCCTAGACAAGGTTAGGTGTCTATTGATTACTTCAAACCTTCCAAAAACCTTATGGGGAGAGGCACTCTCCACAGCTTCCTATTTAGTGAATAGGAGTCCCTCCACAGCAATAGGTCTAATTAGTCCTGAAGAGAGATGGTCTAGAAGAAGACCAGAACTAAGGTATTTAAGAGTGTTTGGCTGTGCAGCATATGCACACATTGTAGGGGGGAAACTGGAACCTAGATCAACTAGGTGTGTGTTCCTTGGATATCCTAAGAGCACAAAAGGGTACAGGTTGTGGGATAGAGAGTCACCAGGGGTCATGATCATAGTGAGCAGGGATGTAGTGTTTAATGAGGGAGTATTCCTATGCAAAGGAACTAACCCTGGTGAAGGTACAACCAAAAGCACTGAAACTGACTCCACTCAGACTAGTATCACTTAGATTGAGGTAGAGCCCACAACCCATCAATTAAATCCACCTTAAGCAGAAACACAAGTACCACAACAGCCTGAAACTGAAATTGTACCTGAGAAAGTTGATCAAGCTGAAAATGAAGAAGCAAAAGAGTTCCTGGAACCACAACAACATGAACTGACAAATTATCAGTTGGCCAGAGACAGAACAAGGGGAGAGGTAAGACCACCCTCAAGGTATTCATATTCAGAACTAATTTACACTGCTCTTCTTGCAGGTACTGAAGTGCTAAGGTCTGAACCTGACACATATGAAGAGGCCATGGAATCTAAGGATAGGGACAAGTGGAGAACAGCCATGGGGGAGGAAATGCAGTCTTTAAAGGTAAATGAAACTTGGACATTGGTTCCAAAGCCAAGTAATCAGAAGCTGACCCAATGTAAGTGGCTATTCAAACTTAAAGAGGGCATTTCCATGGCTGACCCACCTAGGTATAAAGCCAGATTAGTGGCTAAGGGGTACACCCAAAAGGAGGGGATATACTTCAATGAAGTCTTCTCCCCTGTGGTAAAATACAAAACAATAAGGATGATGTTGTCTGTGGTTGCATATTAAGACTTAGAACTAGAGCAGTTGGATGTTACCACTGCATTCTTTCATGGAACACTAGAGGAAAAAATCTTTATGAGCTAGCCTATGGGGTTTACTGACCCCAAGTTCCCAGACCATGCATGCCTTCTAAAAAAGTCTTTATATGAGTTAAAATAGTCCCCTAAGCAATGGTACAAAAGGTTTGACACCTTTATAACAGGTATAAGATTCACTAGAAGCCAGTATGATAGTTGCTTCTACTTTAAAATGGACAATGTAAAGCCTATTTACCTGCTTTTATACGTTGATGATATGCTGTTGATTAGTAAGTCAAAAACCCAAATTAGTGAATTGAAGAAGAGACTAAACACTGAATTCAGCATGAAAAACCTAGGGAATGCCAAGAAAATTTTAGGCATGGAAATAAATAGGAATAGAAAGGGAAGTGAACTTAGACTGCAGCAACAATCTTATTTACTGAAGCTAGTCACAAAGTTTGGCATGGCTGGTGCCAAACTAGTCACAATGCCCTTAACCAGTCAGTTTATACTTAGTAAGTCCCAATGTCCCAAAACTGAGTCAGAACTGTTGAAAATGGAGTCTGTCCCTTATGCTAATGTTGTGGGGTCAGTGATATATGCCATGATTAGTACTAGGCCGGACTTAGCCTTTGCCATTTCCATGTTAAGCAGGTATATGTCCAACCCTGGTATGGAACACTGGACAACTTTAAAATGGATGCTGAAATATATAAACAGTATTGTTTGTGTTGGGCTTGAATACTGTAAAAGAAATACTGCATTTGATCTGGTTGGGTTTATAGATGCTGATTTTGCAGGTGATAAGGATACCAGAAAATCAACTACAACATATTTCTTCACACTAGGTGGAAATTGTATAAGCTGGAAATCCCAGTTGCAGCCCATTGTAGCACTGTCATCAATAGAATCAGAGTACATTGCAGTAACTGATGCAGTGAAAGAAGCCTTATGGCTAAAAGGAATTTTGACAAAGGCAAACTTAATTGATGGAAAGGTGACAGTGTATTCGGACAGTTAGAGTGTGATCCATCTAAGCAAAAATCCAGTGTATCACGAAAGGACTAAACACGTGGATGTACGCTATCACTTCATGAGGGATCAAGTTGCAAGTGGAATCATTGAACTTAAAAAGGTTCCCACAGAAGAGAATCCAGCAGACATGGGCACCAAGATAATCACTCCAGCAAAGTTCAAGCACTGCTTGAACTTGTTGTATATCAAGTAACCTGGAGTGATAAAGAGCAATGATGGAATGGGGCTGGGCAAGCTACACAGAGAAGCTGCTTCAGTGCTTCCAAGGTGGAGATTGTTAAAGTGGAAGCTTGAAACAACGTCGTTTTGGGTAAAGGAACACGCCGTTGTTTTGGACAAATAACCGGGATGATTTTAGACCGTAGGATGCACTCCAGATTCAACAGCAAGGATCAGTCTCTTAGTCAACATATATAAACTCTTGTTTTGCTCATAATCGAGGGACACACACATTATTAGGGTTTTTTCTCTTTGGGCGATTGGGAGAGTTAGGGCTGTGAGTTTTCAGATTGTTCGTGTAATCAGTTCGAGTGGTTAGGGGGATTAATCATTCGGGAGAGAGTGTTGTTCTCTGGGGTTAGAGGTATTTAGAGGGTATCTTGTTAGGCTGATTGTAGGTTGTATTTGTGTACATCTGGGGTTGTCGAATCTGTGTAATCTTGGTTGTTCTTGATAATAGAAAGTGCAGCGAGCTCATACCGTTCCTGAGCTCAACGTGGATGTAGCTTATCCATAAAAGGATAAGTGAACCATGGTAAATCGTGTTTTGGTTGTGTGTGTGTGGTTTAATCTTGAATCTTGTTGTGGTTTGCTTGTGTTGGTGAATAGATCTTCTTAGACACAGGTTATAACATGTCTCTCTAGTTAGGAACTAACACCTTTGATTTCCCCCATTGATCAACCTTTGTTTGATTTTGCTTAACACCCATGATTTCAGCCATTGATCAAGCTGTTGTTGATTTGGGCTAACAGTGTGATAAGAAGAAGACGTAACAGAGAGGTTAAGTAAGCAAGTACTGCCAGCATTTCTTCATCATTCTTTTACTGCAATGATAAATTAAACTTGAAGAAGGGGTTAAACTTTGATAGTTCTCTATTGTAATCTTTATTGACTAATTAAATGTACACTGTGAGGTCTGAGCAATTAAATTGGTCATTCGTTAGAAGTTCCTTGGATGAATATATTTAATGGGGTCAACTGAATAGGATATGACTTGGAGTCTACATACTTTATTAATGTTAACCATTGAAATTAATTGGATGGATGAAAAGTACTTTTTATTTACTTTGTAGATAACTTCTAGCTCCAAACATTACAGATGATCTAGAGATGCAGAGATGTACAAATCTTTTGGGTCATGATCAATCAAGCATCACACCATAATTCACTTCAATTAACGTACACGAAACGCATAAAGATCTTATTCTTGTGAAAGACTTATTGCTAGTGTCATATTTCTAAAATCAAAATTTGATCTTGGAAAAGTATAGCAATTTAATTGAATCAACATCATAAAATATCATGAATTAATATTTACATAAAAATCAGCACATTGTGTGACAAGAAGAAGACGTAACAGAGAGGTTAAGTTAGCGAGTATTACCAACATTTCTCCATCATTCTTTACGGCGGTTGAGGGTGGTAAAGTTAGTCAGAATTAAACTTTATGGTGGGAAAGGCAGCAGTTCTTGCTAGCAAGAACTTTGAGAGCTAGGTGCTGTGGGTTATCAAGAACTTTGAGAGCTAGGTGTTGTGGGTTATTTCTCAATGGCTCATGAAAGGGTTTGCCCCTGTTTTTTACAGTGAACCTAGGAGGTTGGTGTCCTAGTAGAACTCTGAGTCCTACTTGGTAGATAAGTCTCAATTAGGAAGGAAGCATTATCCCTTGCCTTTATCAGATTAGGCTCACCACTTCAAGTAGATTCAGGATCTTGACTAAAGTAGAAAGTAAATAGGATTTTGATTCTTTTTTTTTTTTTTTTGGACTGATGTGGGCTAATGTGCTAGAACTCGATTTAGCTTAACTCGTAGGATAGCCAACCTCATATAGTGGTCAGTTAACAAGGTGGATTTAAGCATAGACCCAACCAGAATTGGGCTAAGGCATTGGGCCATAAGATGTTTATTTCATTATTGGTCCTCGTCAGGCTCAATATGATTTTTGACCCATACACTATTGTAAACCTTTATTGACTAATTAAATGTCCTTTAAATCAACGGTAAGACTTTCTTGATACTTACGTGGAAAATACTGTGAGGTCCTACTTTTCAAAGATGAGCTGGATAAGCTGAGCAATTAAATTGGTCATTCATGAGAAGTTTGATGGATGAATAGATTTAATTGGGTCAGCTGAGTAGGATTTGACATAGAGTCGAAAAAATTTATTAATGTGAACCATTGGAATTAATTGGATGGATGAAAAGTTGTAGCTGCTTCTGTAGTATGAAATCAAATGTCGCCCATGATACTTTAGTATGAAATCAAATGTCGCCCATGATACTTTCTGTTTACTTCATAGATAGCTTCTAGTGCCAAGTATTTTCCATGTACTTTAATCATTCTTAATTTCTTGGTGATTTAATGGTGATAAACAAACTATCTCTTTAATTTCTAATTTGATTTGAAATTGAAACAAGGGCCCGAAATAGAGTAGATAACTAAAGTAATTAGAATCGGACACTAGGAATATTTCTCAACAAACTAATCAAATACTACACAACTTTATAAAATATGAACGGCAAGCTATAGAAAATTTATAGAAGGCATGAATGTCTTTGGTTAAATTTTTGATAGACAATATGTCGTCAAGCTTTATACATGAATAAATGGTAAACATTATATGCTAACTCGGTCAAAGAATGTATTGGACTTGGAGAAGAGATCTTTTTTGTTAGGTGTGAATTGTAATGTGGTGTGATTTGTGAGGAAAGAGCAAAGCCTCCATTGTGGTCAATAAGAATAACTTTATGCATTCACATGCATAATTAACTCCATGCTAATTAATCACCACGCTAATAAAGAAAGCCTTGAGAAAATGAGTTTGAAGACCTCTCCCAGAAGATAATTTTTGGAACAGAAATTATTGAAATATTCTATATCTTTTCTTTCTCCAAAATGTTGTGTGAAATGTTGAAATGGACAGTAAGAAAAATCAAAGTTTCATATTTTGTCCTCTTTAATTGATTTGAAGTCTACTCTGTTTATTGGACGTACTAAAATTAGAAGTATTTGCATCTTTTCTAAAATGTGTAATGAGATATTATTGATCATTTGTAAATGATACCAATTATTTTGTTTTTTGTTTTCTTTCTTTAACAGAGCAATTTTTCAAAATTACTTATATTTTCCACGTCTATATTATGAGGCCACGGGGTCCCATATCTTTGAAATTTTGATGCAGAAGTAATTATTAATTCGGGTCAATTGACTATGAGGCCATGGGGGTCCCTTATCTTTGAAACAGGGGATCTTGGAGCCACGTGGCCCACTGACATCTTTAAAATCTTGATGTCATCAGTAAAGATCAAAGAAATTTCCTGCAAGTTTTAAAATTGATTTCTGGACAAACTAGTTAGTGGTTCAGTGAATGGAAACTCTATAAATAGCACGCCACTAATAATAATATTCTCATGCTCAATTCCTTTTCCTATGCAAATGAAAACCATGAGCATTTTTCTTGCCTTTCTTTTCATTTCCACAACCCTCAACATTAGCTTCTGCGGAGGAAGCTCTTACCGGGGTTGCATTGAAAGTGAGAGACAAGCTCTTTTAAGGTTCAAGAAAGATCTAATAGATCCTTCCAACCGGCTTGCCTCTTGGACTTCTGGTCATGGAGATTGCTGTACATGGTCTGGCATTTTTTGTGACAACGTGACAGGCCATGTCCTTGAGCTCAAACTTACAACTCCTCGGTTGAATGATAATGAACCTGTTTCTAACAATGAATTTGAATCAGAGCTGGTTGGTAAGGTAAATCCCTCTTTGCTTGATTTAAAGTATTTGCGCTCATTGGACTTGAGCAATAACAATTTTGATGGTCAGATTCCTGAATTCCTTTGTTATATGCACAATTTAAGATACCTTGATCTTTCTCAAAATTTTTTCCGAGGTATAATTCCTCAACAGCTAGGAAACCTCTCTAATCTGCAGTATCTTGCCCTCGATAGCAGTTTAGATGTTGAATATTTAGGGTGGTTATCTCGTCTTTCTTTGTTGGAACACCTTGACTTGAGTGGTGTGGATCTCAGCCAATCCTCTGATTGGCTGCATGTGATCAATACACTCCCTTCTCTAGTAGTGTTAAAATTGCGTTATTGTGGAATTCATCATTTTTCTCAACTTCCCACTGTAAATTTTTCGTTTCTTGAGACCCTTGATATGAGTGATAATTATTTTGAAGGTCCAATTCCTTATGGACTTCAAAACTTGACTTCCCTTAGATATCTTGGTTTATCTGGAAATAATTTCAATTCTTCAATACCCAATTGGTTTTACAGACTTAGAAGTCTCCAAGGACTTTCTCTTGATGATAATTGGTTGAAAGGCACGTTAGGGATTCTAGGAAATCTGACATCTATAGAAGAGCTTGATCTCTCATCAAATGGATTTGAAGGTGGAATCCCAAGATCAATGGGACGACTTTGCAACTTAAGGTTAATCAGTATCTCATTTGTCAATCTAAGCCAACCAATATCTGATGTCATTGATATTTTCTCTAGATGTGTTTCAGATGTACTAGAGATTTTGGATTTGGAAGAAAGTCAAGTTTTTGGTCAATACGGGTAGACTTGGACAATTTAAAAAGTTAGATACTCTTTTTCTACGTAACAATTCTATTTCAGGTCCTATCCGTTCACTTTAGGAGAACTATCGTCATTAAAATTTTTCATGTTGGCCATAACAAATTGAATGGAATAGTTTCTGAGATGCATTTTTCGTATCGGACAAGATTAGTTGCATTTTATGCATCTGGAAATTCATTAATATTCCAATCAGTCCTCATTGGGTTCCTCCTTTTAAACTCGAATCCCTAGGATTGGGATCTTGCCATTTGGGCCTCATTTCCACTATGGCTTCGTCCACAAAAGCATTTAAAATATCTTAACATATCCGATTCAAGAATAAGATGCCATCCCAACATTTTTATTCAAAATTCCTTTCAGGTTTGTAAATCTCTCTCACAACCAAATCTATGGGCAGATTCCATTTTAATAGAGTCAACTCAACTTCAAGTGCTTGACTTGAATTCAAATAATTTATCAGGTTCAATGCCTCTTGTGCCCTTCCATTTGCATCTGCTTGATCTTTCCAACAATGTTTTGTCAGATCAATTTTCCGTTTCTTGTGTGATATGAGAATGAGTCAACGCAAGATGCAAATTCTCATCCTTAACAACAACTTTTTGTCAAAGTTATACCTGATTGTTGGATGAATTTGAAAGCCTTAAAAGTCTTGAATTTAGGTAACAATAAGTCATGGGTAAGCTTCCAGCTTCTATTGGGACTTTAAGTTCTCTTAAATGGTTAAACCTTCGCAAAAACCACTTTTTTGGAACAATTCCTGTGTCACTCAAAAATTGTAGCAGATGGTATCGCTTGATTTGGGTGAAAATGAGTTTGTTGGAAATCTCAAGGTGTGGGTTGGAGAGAGGTTTTCAAGAATGAAGATTCTCAACCTTAGATCAAATAAGTTTTCTGGCCATTTACCAAAGAACTTTGTAATCTCCATTCTCTGCAAATCTTAGACCTAGCAGATAACAACTTCTTTGGAACCATACCAAGATGCATCAATAACTTCAGTGCCATGAAGACAAAGAGTTCCAATGAGGAAAACGATATGAATTATGAACTAATGCAGTTATTTATCACATATTTCGAGAGTGAACTACTTGTGAAGAATGGTCAGATGTTGAATATAGCACAATTCTGAAGTTTGTGAGAGTTATAGACCTTTCAAAAAATAAGTTCTTCGACAAATTCCTATGGAAGTGACAAATCTTTCAAGATTGCATCATTGAACTTGTCACACAATGATTTTACTGGAAGAATTCCAGAGAACATTGGTGCTATGAGGTATGTAGAGTCTATTGATTTCTCCAGAAATCAACTTTCAGGTGAAATCCCACAAAGCCTTTCAAGTTTGACCTTTTTGAGGGACTTGAACTTATCTGACAACCACTTAACTGGAAGAATTCCTTCAAGCACTCAATTAAGTGGCTTTGATGCATCCTGTTTTACTGGAAACCAACTTTGTGGACCTCCACTTCCTAATAATTGTACTGTACTGTTCCAGCACTCAACGGTCATAATAGAGGAGAGAAAGATGGTAGTGAAGATGAAGTAAACTGGTTCTTTGTGAGCGTGGCACTTGGATTTATTGGGGGATTCTGGAGTTTTATAGGTTCTCTACTCACCAGCCAAAGATGGAGGTACTTGTATTGTCAATTCTTGAATGGCCTTCAGGACAAACTGTCATGTTGTAAAAATGTTACTAGAAATTTTTTTTTTTTCCCCTTCTGTTGGAGGTTACTTTGTATGTACTGAAAAAAGGCGTAAGTAATGGTTTGAACGTGTGTCATGAAAGATATTTGCTACATATTTACAACCAAAAAGATTACAACACACTGATCAGTGACTAGAATTGTTGTAGAATGATTAAACTTTTTGATTTAATTGGGCATGCATGTTAAACAGTCCAAAGAAATAAGAAAAAAAGAGGAGGCTAGGGTTTCATTGATACTGCACAATGCAATTGAATACAAAAGATGATTTAACCTAAATACAAAGAGACTATATATAGGCTAAACAAAGGAAACTGAAAAGAACTTCTACCCTTAATAAACAATAAAACATAACCTTATTTTCTTAACATCTCCCCTCAAACTCACGATGCAGCGGCTACAAGCATAGAGAGTTTTCCAACTAAGACGAAAATGGGAAATGAATGCGACTTGGTAAAGAATATGCAATCTGCAAAGAAGAAAACAAAGGGCAAGGTAATGGTGCCATGCTTGAGATGATGACGAGTAAGGTGACAATCGATCTCAATGTGCTTAGTTCGTTCATGAAAAACCGAGTTGTGAGCAATCTGAATAGAACTCTAGTTGTCACAATACATAGGGGTGGGATGAGAAAGCGAAACTCCCATATCTGCAAGTAACCAACGTAACCAACAATCTCTTGGTAGTAGATGCCATAGCACGTATTCTGCTTCGGTTGAAGATTGAGAAACAATAGATTGTTTCTTGCTCTTCCAAGAAATAAGAGAACCACCCAAAAGATATGAAACCAGTAACAGACCTGCAATCTATGGGATCACGGCCATGATCAGCATCAAATGCACGCAGCTCCAAGGAAGAGTGATGGAAGTAAAAGACTCTGAAAGACTGTACCCGAAGATACCGCAAAATATGAAGAACAGCTGCCCAATGAACTATAGTAAGAGAAGCAACAAACTGACTAACAACATGAACAACATATGCAATATCTGGATGAGTAATAGTGAATATACCAACTCTCAACAATAGTACGTATGAGTAGGATTTGACAAAGGTAAACCATCAGAAGAAGAATACTTTGCGTTAACCTCAATCGGAGTATCTACAGTCGTATTATCAGTAAGTCTACCCCTCAAATATCTGCAACATATTTCAACTGAGAAGAAGATAACCTCTAGGTGAGTAGGCTACTCAATACCCAAGAAATATCGTAGAGAACCCAAATCCTTCATTTCAAAATGTCTAGCTAACTCTGTCTTCAAAACTGAAATACCATTAATATCATCACCAGTAATAATCATGTCATCAATATATAAAGACAGAATGATACGACCTGCATCAGTGCACTTAACAAAAAGAGCATAATCATGAATACTAGAAGCAAATCCAAGGGAAGAGATCACAACAGAAAATTTCTCAAACCAAGTACGAGGTGCTTGTTTAAGACCATATAACGCTTTCTTGAGCTTGCAAACATACCCAGAATCATGTGAAACACCAGGGAAGGGCGCCATATAAACTTCTTCTTGAAGATATCCATTCATGAAGGAATTTTTAACATCAAGTTGAGAGATATTGCAAGATGGAATACATGGAGAATGATGCATGTGATACTATAACATGTATATTCATAGTTTGAAAAAAAAAATTCAATCAAATTGGAAATAAGTAAGGTATAACATGTTACCTTAAGTCCTTAATAACCTTAGAGACTTTTAATTTCAAGAGAAATTAAACAAAAGAGTATCCACACCAAGGTAGAAGAAGAATTAGGCCAAAAGAGAGATTTAGGGTTCTTAGAGATTTTGATCTCTACACAAAAATTGATATATCATTTTCTTTATATATGTAGCCTTGTAAACAATTCAATAATTGTTTTGGACTTCTTTAAACAATTCTATAATTGTTTTTGGAGTTGTAAATAATTCCATAATTATTATGAAGTTGTTATACTTCTTTAAATAACAACATGGGATTAACATTTAATCACAATTAACAATTTAATTCTTAAATTGTTCACATAACAATTTAACCCTTAAATTGTTCATATGTTTACAATTACAACCCATTACTAAATCAATTTCATATAAAGAAAATGATTAATTATGAATTGGAATTCCATTGAATTCCAATTAGCAATTTAGCTCTTAAATTATTCATAATAAATAATATAACCCTCCATTGAATCTAATTCAATGATAATAATATAAATAACTTTATTACCCTTGGTAGGTGATAGCTAACCTTGGATAATCAACTCTCTTTGGCTATTTCTCCATTCTCCTTAGTTTTTATGTGTGACCTCTTAGGTTCACTGTGGCCTAGCCCTGAGCCCAATATCACAGTCTATTTCGATATGTTTTGTCATAAATCTTTATGAACAAAACTCCCACTGATTATGGTAGACATCTAGCAATGCTCCATAACCCTTAAGTCACAATGAAAATATACTCCAACAAACCCTTTTATAATCATACACGTTGTATAATCAAATCCTTCCGTTGTCTAATCCCAATTAAGAATAGATTCATGGTATGTCAAAATCCTTATCTTAATTTTATATCAAATTGACAATCAATACATATGGAACGTGTCACCAAGAAATAACCTTTCAAGTAACATTTTATATACCTTGGCCGAAGATTTCCCTTTTCCAATGTATCTTGACATTTGTCTAGGAACAATCTATACCAAGTCAACGGATCCCATCTTGACTATCACTTGTCCTCACACATAAACAACACATGGCCAAATCGGCTTATTAACACATGACATGATTAGTCTCGTGTTTATTCACCATATGAACCATATGTGTTTATGCAGAATCCAACCATGATATCTCAGGTCTAAGGATTAATAATACACTAGTATGATTTTATGATAAATCATTGACTATGTTTTAAATATCCATGTGATTAATCATAAATGGTCATATTCGATAAACAGTTCACTAACCGCGTATCCATACTAATGCCCTAGTGATATAACTTTTATAATTACCCACACTAATATCATCACATGATATTCTACGGAGGCATTCAGCATGCCTACTATGTAATATTATTGCCCAATTAATATTACCTATGTAGGGAATACTTTGATGATTTTGATCTTCTAAAGATTTGTATCATCCAGGCATTTCACATGTAATACATATATATAAATGAAGCAATAAACCACATGTGAAATAAGAACACTTTCTTTTATTGATAAGATAAAATGTATATACAAAATATATACATTAACATATATATACAAAACATAATGCCTTGGAACTGACGACACGATTGGTTCTTAGGGCATACACTAACAAATATACCATTGACGAACCAAAACTACTGTAATAAGAGTACGAATAGTAGTCATTTTTGCAACAGGAGCAAATGTCTCCTCATAATCCATACCATACTGTTGAGAGTACCCTTTTGCAACCAACCTAGCTTTGTATCGCTCAATAGATCCATCAGAATTAGTCTTGATCTTATACACCCAACGAAAACCAACAACATTCTTACCAGGAGGTAGAGGAACCAAATCGCAAGTACCTGTCTTATGCAAAGCAGAAAGTTCCTCATCCATAGCTTGTTGCCAAAGAGGATCAAGAATTGCCTCTTTATAGGAAGAGGGCTCAGAGAGACAATGAATAGAAGCTAAAAAGGAAGTAAAAGATGAAGAATAACAAGAATAAGCAAAATTTGGTAACTTTGTGGACTTACGAATGCGTATGGATTGACATAGCGGTGGATCCACAATCTCAGACAGAGCTTAAGGGACCATAGGAGAAGAGGGAGCTTCAGGTGTGCTGGAGAGTAAAGTGCCAATACCTATAGAATGATCAGTACGAATTGGTCGAGTATAATGTAAAGGTAACGGGGTAAGAACATGAGAAGGGGTATTTTAAGTACTAAGAACCTAAGATGACGAACTATCAGAATCCTCAGAAAAATGATCCATACGAATAAGATCAGATCTAGTCAAGTTATAAGTAGTGGATTAAATAGAAAAGAAAGGTATATGCTCAAGAAAAACAACATGACGAGACACATAAAGTTTCTGAGTTATTGGATCAAAACAATGATACCCCTTTTTACCTTCATCATAACCAAGAAAGACACAAATAACAGATCGAGAGGACAGCTTGCTGCGTTCTACATGAGGACAAAGAACGAAACAAGTACAACCAAAAACTCTAAAGAAAGAATAATCAGGGGCGTACCCATACAACTTTTCGAAAGGAGAAAAACCTAAAATATGAGAAGATGAAATAGCAATAAGAACAGCTTCACCCCAAAATACACTAGGAATAGAAGCAGACAACAAGAGAGAACGAGCAGTTTCAACAATGTGCCTATGTTTTCTTTAAGCAACACCATTTTGCTCAGGAGTATCTGTACAAGAAGTTTGGTGAACAGTTCCATCTAAGGCAAGCAACTCACAAAATTTATAAGAAGTGTATTCCCCACCCAAATCACACTGAAAACATTTGATAACAACAGAATGTTGAGTTTTGAAAAGAGCTTCGAAAGGCTGTATATATCTCAAAGAATTCAGAACGATGTTTCATTAAACAAACCCAACAATAACGAGTATGATCATCAATAAAAGAAACATAATAGCGATACCCTCCTTTTGTGGCAATAGGAGAAGGGCCCCATACATAAGAATGAATCAAATCAAATGGAGAAGAAGAAACAGAAATACTTTGATTAAAAGGTAAAGCTGAAAATTTTGCCAGTTTACATCCACTACAATTAGAAATATCACAAGTTTGCAAATTTCCTAAAGCCCTTGTGGATGCCAAAAATCTCAAACGAGAGGACGAAACATGACCTAAATAAGAATGCCATAAACAAAAACTAGAAGAAGAAGGACTCAAACGAAAAGAAGACAAATCAACACTAGTAGCAGCAGCATCAACACTAGTAGCAGCAGCAACTGGCACTTTTAACTCATCCAAAATATATGGTCCCCCCTTCCTACGGCTTGTCCCAATCAACTTCCGAGACTGTAGATCCTGCACATAACAAGAAGAAGAGGAAAATGTGACTAAATTACCAGAATCACATAACTGACCAACAGAAGCAAGATTTAATGTGAGTTTCGGAATATGATAAACATTAGAGAGAGACAAGTGAGGTGTGACAACAGAACCAACACGTACTAAAGGCATAGGAGTGCCATTAGCAGTCATGATAGGAATAAAAGACGAAGGAGACATAGAAGCAAAAGATGAAGAATCTGGAGACATATGATGTGAAGCACCAGAATCCAAGGCCCATACAGAATGTGACATACCTGAAGAATTATGAGGGAACTGACCTACAGAAGTAGAAGCAGACATAGCTTGTGGCTGTAAGGAGAGAAACTTCTGAAATTGCTCAGCCAAAGTACTAGGATCGATGAAAGGACCTGATGAAACTACTACTACAGTATTAGACTGTGGTGGTTTGTAACCCTAAGATGGTCTATGAGCATTAGATTGTGACTGGTTGCCAGGCTTCCAAGCTTGAGATTGCTGCTGCGATTGATTCTGCTGTCTCAACTTAGGACACTGAGCCTTCCAATGACCTTTCTGCTTACAAAAACTGCACTCATCCAAGGCAATCCTTGTGTAAGGCTTATTTTGATTATTAAAGGCTTATTTTGATTATTAAAGGCTTATTTTGATTATTAAAGAGTGGCTTAGAAGATATTGCTAACATAGAAGGATTAGAAGTAGAAAGAATTCCCTTTTTAGAATAAGACTTAAGACGTATTTCTTCAGCCAATAACTCACTGACAACTGAGTCAACAGAAGGAAGTGGAGAACGATGCAAAATTGAACCTCTAAGTCCTTCAAAATCACTGTGAAGTGTCGTTAAAAACTATACCAACTATTGCTGTTCTCTACAAGCAATATAGGCACCACGTGCCTTTAATTCTACAGATTCTGTAAGAGTCAACTGATCCCAAAGATCTGTCATAGCAGAATAAAACTCCTGAATACTCATATTCTTCTGCTGAAGAGCTCTTATGTCATTCTCCAATTGATACTGCTTTGCAACATTTGATTAAGTAAATAACCTTTGCAGATGATCCCAAACCTCCTTTGCTGTCTCATACTTCACCAACTGTGTACCTATGGAATGCTTAACAAAATTGTTAATCCAAGTAATAATTTTTGCATTATTTGCTTCCCAGACATCTATCAAAGTAGCATAACCCTCATCAGTATTCTTAGGTTTCACAGAAGTTCTACCAACAGATCCCCACATCTTTTTACCCTTAAGAAAATTTCTCCTCACATAACTCCAATACGAATAATTCTTTCCATCTAACCTCACACTCACAGACTGAAGCGAATCGTCTCTTTCAGTAGCCATAATCAAAAAACAAAGAAAACCANTTCATGCATCTGGAAATTCATTAATATTCCAAGTCAGTCCTCATTGGGTTCCTCCTTTTAAACTTGAATCTCTAGGATTGGGATCTTGTCATTTAGGGCCACAATTTCCACTGTGGCTTCGTTCACAAAAGCATTTAGAATATCTTAACATATCCGATTCAAGAATTAAAGATGCCATCCCAACATTTTTATTCAAAATTCCTTTCAAGTTTGTAAATCTCTCTCACAACCAAATCTATGGGCAGATTCCAAATTTAATAGAGTCAACTCAACTTCAAGTGCTTGACTTGAATTCAAATAATTTATCAGGTTCAATGCCTCTTGTGCCCTTCCATTTGCATCTGCTTGATCTTTCCAACAATGTTTTGTCAGGATCAATTTTCCGTTTCTTGTGTGATATGATGAATGAGTCAAAGCGCAAGATGCAAATTCTCATCCTTAACAACAACTTTTTGTCAGAAGTTATACCTGATTGTTGGATGAATTTGAAAGCCTTAAAAGTCTTGAATTTAGGTAACAATAGATTCATGGGTAAGCTTCCAGCTTCTATTGGGACTTTAAGTTCTCTTAAATGGTTAAACCTTCGCAAAAACCACTTTTTTGGAACAATTCCTGTGTCACTCAAAAATTGTACGCAGATGGTATCGCTTGATTTGGGTGAAAATGAGTTTGTTGGAAATCTCAAGGTGTGGGTTGGAGAGAGGTTTTCAAGAATGAAGATTCTCAACCTTAGATCAAATAAGTTTTCTGGCCATTTACCAAAAGAACTTTGTAATCTCCATTCTCTGCAAATCTTAGACCTAGCAGATAACAACTTCTTTGGAACCATACCAAGATGCATCAATAACTTCAGTGCCATGAAGACAAAGAGTTCCAATGAGGAAAACGATATGAATTATGAAACTAATGCAGGTTATTTATCAACATATTTCGAGAGTGAACTACTTGTGAAGAATGGTCAGATGGTTGAATATAGCACAATTCTGAAGTTTGTGAGAGTTATAGACCTTTCAAAAAATAAGTTCTTCGGACAAATTCCTATGGAAGTGACAAATCTTTCAAGATTGCAGTCATTGAACTTGTCACACAATGATTTTACTGGAAGAATTCCAGAGAACATTGGTGCTATGAGGTATGTAGAGTCTATTGATTTCTCCAGAAATCAACTTTCAGGTGAAATCCCACAAAGCCTTTCAAGTTTGACCTTTTTGAGGGACTTGAACTTATCTGACAACCACTTAACTGGAAGAATTCCTTCAAGCACTCAATTAAGTGGCTTTGATGCATCCTGTTTTACTGGAAACCAACTTTGTGGACCTCCACTTCCTAATAATTGTACTGTGACTGTTCCAGCACTCAACGGTCATAATAGAGGAGAGAAAGATGGTAGTGAAGATGAAGTAAACTGGTTCTTTGTGAGCGTGGCACTTGGATTTATTGTGGGATTCTGGAGTTTTATAGGTTCTCTACTCACCAGCCAAAGATGGAGGTACTTGTATTGTCAATTCTTGAATGGCCTTCAGGACAAACTGGTCAATGTTGTAAGAAAATGTTACTAGAAGAATTTTTTTTTTTTCCCCTTCTGTTGGAGGTTACTTTGTATGTACTGAAAAAAGGCGTAAGTAATGGTTTGAACGTGTGTCATGAAATGATATTTGCTATCATATTTACAACCAAAAAGATTACAACACACTGATCAGTGACTAGAATTGTTGTAGAATGATTAAACTTTTTGATTTAATTGGGCATGCATGTTAAACAGTCCAAAGAAATAAGAAAAAAAGAGGAGGCTAGGGTTTCATTGATACTGCACAATGCAATTGAATACAAAAGAATGATTTAACCTAAATACAAAGAGACTATATATAGGCTAAACAAAGGAAACTGAAAAGACTATTCTACCCTTAATAAACAATAAAACAAAATAACCCTATATTTCTTAACAATGCAAAAATTAAAACAAGGGCATGCAAAAATTGAATAGATGACATAAATATTAATAAATACAAATTTAGAGGTAAAATCTAATAAGGTAGAGAAAAAGTGAATATCTATTTAAAGGAATATATACAAAATTAAGTATACAAAGTGAATATATATTGACATTGATCTATCTCTCTTCGATGAGTTTACTTTACATTTTCACTCTGCAGACCATAATATGACACATCACTGTATACACTAGACATGGAAGAGAAAATGTAGGGTTGTCTATGACAATGTAGTAAACAAGTTTAGAAAACAGAGATATAAATTTGAAAATCCAATATATTTAGAACGAAACTTCGTAATAGATGTAAAAAATTTATCAAATAACTCCAAAAAAAAATAATAAATAAAAATAAAATTAATACCATGCTTTTTCAACAGCTAAGCAATAAATGGTCTGAATATATATTATTAATAGTATGCATTTTTAATATATTTCTTATCAACCTCTAATCACAACCTTGTATTTTGTTTAGGTAAATATTAATCATTAGTGTTTGGAGTTTAGCTTGAATGTGCTAAAAAGGTATTAGACCAGTGGTAGGAACATTTGAGACATGATGAAATCATATTTGCTGTCTTTTTTACAGACTACAGGTATTAATGCATTCATTTTCGTCTGAGTTGGACATGCAAACCTTGAATTTATGAATGAATGAAAAAATTACAGTGATAAGGTAAAATCTACTAACAAAGAAATAGAAATGGAAAACATGAAAATGAAAAAGAAATGACGAAAGAATATCTGTAATTAGAGAAAAGTTTCATACTTGCAAAACAAATATAATTAAAACAGAGTTGATAGCCGATGTAAGAATGACCTTATAAAATTCAATTATAGGAAAACTTGAATGGAAATTTATTAATAAATGATCTCAATATAAATGCTGATTATCAGATCATTGAGTATCTGATTTACCCTTAATCCATTTAATTATTTAGTTTAGCTAAGCCATGGCACATATATTTCATTCAAGTGAAACAATACTTCAGTATAGGGAGACTTAAAGAAAATTAAAACATATCTGATGTTCTGCAGGTTTTTCCAATGACCCATCTGAACTTGGTAGGTGATTTTTATTTAGATTATCATCATTTCCTTTCAATTTCCCACTCTAAACAGAGCGCAAAACAGGAGATGCGAGTGTCGGTTTCGGGACACTTGCTACTACTGTGCAATGCCAAAAGCCTAATTAGAAATTCTTCATAGATACCGATTCTTTCTGCATGGAGAAGCATATATCTGAAACTACGAAAGAAACATTTATATGGTCAGACAAGAAGAAATACTTGTTCAAGTGAAGTAATGTTGCTTGATGATCAAGACTCAAGAGATAATATATGAAATCTAATTATAGAAATAGTACTAGATATTCTTTGTTTTATTATCTTTTCTGAATTCAAGGCCACAAGGGTACCATTAATTGAATTGAATAAAGAAACCAAAAGACTCTTGACTCCAGGAAACCAAAAGACTCTTGAATAAAATGATCAATGATGAATACTTTTCAAAAGGAAAATAAAAAGACAGCCCAGGAATGTCTTCTCATTACTCCAGAAATAAAACCACTTCCAGTACTTTTTTCTTTCTCTCTTTTGAAGCAAAAAGATGAAGAACCCTATACTCACCAATCCCATATTTTTCTGTCTTCCCTAAACAGACTTCAATTTTTAATCTTCAAGACTCACTCTTGACTTTCTGTCTCACTTGCTCACAAAGAAACCCACATACCCATTTCAAGAGACTGTTTTTTAAATATCATTTGTGAGTTCCAACAATGGAGGATGTGGTACGACTTGGCGTTGAAGTCAGACAAGAGTTGCTGGTTTCACCAAGTGATGGGATTCCTACAAAGAAGCTAGCCCATTTTCTCAAACCTACCATAAAATCTTCAAACGGTGTGGTTTTTGAGCTTCCTTCCCACTGTCTTGACCATTTGCCGTCCACTTTTGAGCCAAAAAAGTGGCCTATCATGGATGGAGGTTCCCACAAACAGATTGGAGAAAATGGGTGGAAAAAATTGCTGCTTTACATGAATGTACATGGGAGAAAGTTGGTATACGAGAAGCGATCTTGAATTCTGTCAATAAAATTAAGAGAAATGGTGTCCTGAAACTAAAAGTTTCATTTTTTTTCTTGAGGTGAAGCTACAATCACTCTAGAAGATCTGCTGATTGCAGGGTACTCTGTGTTTGGGTCCCCTGTTTTTTGCCCTGTTGAAATAGATGAGTTGAATGAGTTGGAAGAGAAATTGAATCAAGCAAGATCAGAACTCAACAAGAGTACAAGCAAGAAGGCATCACATAGTTCATGGATGAAGAAATTTGTGGATAGTGGAAGTGAAATTGAACACGAAGCTTTTCTTACCTTGTGGTTGTTAAGGTTTGTTCTTAGCCCCCATAATGCAGTTGTCAAATCTGTATTTCCTATTGCGGTACGTTTACCTAGAGGGACTAGAATTGCACTTGCACCTGCTGTTCTTTCCGGCATTTGCAAAGATTTGAGTTCATTGAAAGAAAAGATTGTTGCTTTAACTAAGTTTGACAATAGGGGAGATGAAGATAATGAATTGGCTGTTACTGTACGTTCACCATTTCAGTTGGTCCAAATTTGGGCTTGGGAAAGGTTTTTACACTTGAGGCCAGAGCCTAATTTGATCAAAACGGGTGAACCCAGATTTGCTCATTGGCATGAGCAATTTATTGTTGTTGAGAATGTGAGGAAAGTAATAGATTCAGTGAAAGACGATTTCGATTGGCGTCCCTATGTAAAACCTGTTACAAACTGGAACTCTCCCAAGTTTTATGGAGAAAAAAGAAATGTTGATTTTATGACTATTGCAGATTTTATGAAATCTAGTATAAAGCATGATGATGGGAATAATAGACATGTTCCAGATGTTAAACATACGTCAAGTCAATCTCAAAAAATTTCTTTTTCAGCCACAGGTGATGAGGTTGTTAACACAATCAGAATTGGCGGAAAACATGATGCAAGATGAAATTGAGATTGTGAAAGTTGTACCAGAGGCACTTAGTGAACTTGCAACTGATAGTAAAGCAAGTGATCAAGATCATGATACAGTGAGGATGCAGGATGGTGAAAGAGATGGCAGTGAAAATGCAATGAAGATACTAGAATTGCAATCTGAAGAACGGGTTAGTAAGCTTGAAAAGATCTTGGCATAGCTGAAAGCTACAAGATTTGCTCCTAAATGATCTATTTTTACCCACTGACATCGGAATGAATTCGAAGATTAACATGATATGTTATACTCTAGCATTTAGCTACATATGTCAGGTTCACTGTGTGTCACTTTTTGTTATCCATTCGCGGTGATCTTAGTGTAGACAACATTGTACTTGAACCCTTTGCTTCATAGAAATCTGATAAGCTTCTCCTTTTTATTATTCTGACATTCCAATCATGGTAAAGTGGACATGGTTTAATTTCTGAATGCCAGAAACAAATGTTATGTTTTGTAGTTTCATATAGTAAAGCTTGTCTTTCCTTATTCCATGTAGCACTGAGGTTCACAACTGTCAATGGATATACTATACGGATAAAAGTTCTTGACAGTTATAAATGCCTTCTCTTCTTCCTTAAAATCTTGATGCAGGTCTATCATAATTTTACTCTTAAATCCACTGTTAGGTCAGTGGATGAGCTGGGGTAATTATATGCTACAGGGATCATTGGGTTCTTATGATGGCAACAAAAGAGATTTATATATAGCAGCCTACTGACAACACCATGATGCTCAGTTTGATTCACAGACTGTTATTAAATACTAAAGTTGTGTTGAAAATTGCAATATATATTATACTGTTTGTGGTCTGGCATTGTTTGTGACAACTTGACAGGCATGTCCTAGGGCTCAGCCTTACACCTCCTCATTTGAAAGATGATACATTTTATCCTTACAATGAAGCTGATTGGAGGATAGAGTTGGGGGGGAAGATAAATCCTTCTTTACTTGATTTAAAGCATTTGTGCTCCTTGGACTTGAGCGATAATGATTTTCATGGAATTCAGGCTCCTTTATTTCTTAGTTATATGCAGAATTTAAGATACCTTAATCTCTCTTATGCTGGTTGTGGGGGGATAAATCCACGCCAACTTGGAAATCTCTCTAATTTCCGGTATCTTGACCTCGGTGGCAGATTCTTATAAGCTATCTTGTGTTTCTTTGCTGAAATTATTTAGTAATAGTATACTAACATACGCTAGCAATAAAAAATTTACCAATATATGTAAGTAACAAAATTCAGAATCTAGGTTTAGAAATTTTCCACAGCAATTGATCACAGACAAATATAAGTAATATTACAGTAGTATATCTTTGAAAGTTTGATGTTAGTTAATCATTATTTCCCTCCAAAACCACTAGTTGGTCAGTGAGATTAATTAGTTGTGTTATATTGACTGCCATGAAAAGAAAAGAAAAAATTATAAATAGAACTCTACCGATAACAGTCTCATTCTCATTTCTCTTCAATGTAGTTTCTGTTTGCAGGTGTTTGCCAATCAGAAGTTACCATGAGTGTCATCAAATTTCTTTGTTTGAGTTGCTAGGTATAGCAACCATCAAAATTAGCTTCTGCAATGGAAGCTCTTGTGTAGGTTTCATCGAAAGTGAGAGACGAGCACTTTTAAGGTTGAAGCAAGATCTCCTAGATCCTTCTAGTCAGCTTGCCTCTTGGATTGGTGATGGAGATTGTTGCACATGGGCAGATGTTGTATGCAGCAAGTCTACTGGCCATGTCCTCAAGCTCCACCTTGGAAACCCTTTTGCCAATCACAAACCATCATATGCTGACTTTAAATCTTATCAGAGGTCAAAGCTTTGTGGTAAGATAAATTCCTCCTTGCTTGATTTTAAACATTTGAATTACATGGACATAAGTGGTAACAATTTATAACGAAGTCAAATTCCCAGGTTTCTGTTCAAAGAAGTGATATTTTGCTTGAAGCATTATTTTGGATTAAACTGGAGCTGATCTGGCGGCAAAAGAAAAGGCTGAAGTTTGAAAATCTGGTCTGGAGCAGTTCACGTAGCTGTTCTTTAGGCATGCTGAAGTGAAGTATTTTGGTGAGTTCAGCATGTATTTAGGTTGTCAACTTTGTATCAAATTAATGTGATGTAATCAGAGTTGCTAAGTTTGTGTGGTTAGGATGCCATTTTGGACTAAAATATGTTTTATGGTTAGNGTTAAGAGAATGTGAAACTTCCATCATTTGTTCCTCAATCTTAGCTTTCTTATTCATTAGATTTGTATACATCTCCTACCAAACAAAACAATCCAACACTTAAAAGAGTTAGATAAACAATACTCTTGGGATCAAATCCACTGTTCACAAGTTAATCATTTACTTTCAATGGAAGCAAGAAGTTGTCATCATCAAAGTTTTGACTCGTAACACAAGAACTTGGACTGTTCACAACAGCAACATCATCGTCTTGCTTCTTTAACAAGAGCTCCTGCATGTTCTTGTAGATTTCCAAACAAAACACATATATATTAGTATTATTCAACATCAAGGAAAATAACAAGCTGCAGGCACGTGATAACCTTTCCATTTTGGCCATGGCTTCCTTGAGCAGCTTGAACTCCATAGCACAAATAGGATCCTGAGTCGGATTATCACCGTCTAATTTCTCCTACCCATAATTTCTCTGGAACTGAACATTCATCCTCTTACCCCACTTGAGCATCCCTCCACTCTTAAGCTCATTCCAGTATCGCCCTTCCGTGGAAGGTTCATGACCGACTTCCATGGTGTACTTTTTGTTCAAAGAAGTGATATTTTGCTTTAAACAATTTTATGGATTATGCTGGAGCTGTGAACTGGCGGCAAAAGAGAAGAATTTGAAGCTTGGAAGCTGGTCTGGAGCAGTTCACGTAGTTGCTCTGTAGGCATGTTGAAGTGATATATTTTGGTGAATTCAGCTTGTATTTGGTTGCCAACTTGGTATCAATTTAATGTGATGTAATCAGGGTTGCTAAGAATGTATGGTTAGAAAGTTATTTGGACTAAAATATGTTTTGCGATTAGGTACAACAGTTATCTGTATGCTTATAAGAGTATGCTGTATTTTAATGTAATGGATATAAAAATTGATACATGTCCTTCCTCTTTCTAGCCATTCTCTTTTTCCTCTACCGTATAACCATATTTACATGCTTAAATAACCAGCAACTGGTATCAGAGCATCACTTTGATCTTAAGGGGCCTGCAAAACCTTTAGCTTGGGCACTCAATCAGTCAGTCCACTCCACACCGAAAGCCAAGCTTCATGGCAACAAGTTCAGCTTCACTCTTGCCTTCAACCTTCAATGGAGAACAGTACCATAGGTGGGCTGTTAAGATGAAGGCTTACTTGAGAGGTCAAAGTCTATGGCACTATATAGAAGAAGAGAAGCAGCCGTCATAGTTGGGACCAAACCTAACCCTGAACCAAATAAGACTCCATGAAGAAGAGACTGCAAAAGCTCTAAGAGCCCTGTCCCATTTACATACTGCAATCATCGATCAAGTCTTCACAAGGATAATGGCTTGTGAGACAGTAAAGAAAGCTTGGGACAAGCTTAAGGAAGAATTTGGAGGAAGTACCCAAACCGGAAACATGCAAGTTTTGAACCTAAGGAGAGAGTTTGAGACATTGAAAATGCAAGAGGCTGAATTGGTTAAGGAGTATGTAGATAAATTAAAGAATGTGGTTAACAAGATAGGGTTGCTAAGGGAAGAGATAACTGATAAAAGAATTGTGGAGAAGGTATTGGTAAGCCTACTTGAGAGGTTTGAATAAAAAATCTCCTCCTTAGAAGATTCCAAAGACTTGTCTCAAATTACCTTAACCGAACTTGTTCATGCTTTTCAAGCTCAAGAGCAAAGAAGAAAGCTGAGGCAGGAGGACAGTGGTGAAGCTGCATTGTTCATCCAACAAAGAACAAGGCAACTGAGGGAGGAAACAAGAGGTTTATAGGAGATACGAGAGGAAAGGAAAGAGTAGGCACTAAGGGGAACAAACCAGTAGGCTTTAGGAGTTTTGCACCATGTTCCCACTGCAAAAAGAAGAACCATGCAGAGTACAAGTGCTGGTTCAGACCAAATGTTCAATGCAGGGCATGCAAGTAGCTAGGCCACATTGAAAAGGTCTGCAAAAACAAACCATAGCAGCCTACACAACAAGCACAGACAGCTGAAGATCTGTAGCAGAATTCAGAATTTGAGCTGCTATTTGTGGCATCCTGCTATGTTGTTCAGCTCAATGCTAGAACTTGGCTGATTGATAGTGGATGTACAAACCACATGATGTCTGATCTGGAGAATTTTGTGAAGTTGGATCAAGCATACTAGTCAAGTGTAAAGGTGGGAAATGGTGAATTTGTGAAGGTTAAAGGCAGGGGAGATGTGGATGTGCAAACCATGACAGGTACAAAAATTATTTATAATGTGTTGTTTGTCCTTGAAATCAACCAAAATCTGCTTAGTATAGGACAAATGCTTGAAAGAAATTACATTTTACACTTTGAAAACAAATCCTGCACAATATTAGATAATGAAGGAAATGTGATGATGCATGTTAAAATGGTGGGGAAGCTTCCCTGTTGAACTCAAAAAATTAAAATTCCATGCTATGATAGTGAATTTAGATGACACAAACCTATGGCACAAAAGATATGGTTATTATCATTATGCTAGCCTTAGGCAAATGAAACTTGAAAATATGGTGCACACCTTACCTGAAATGGAAGAGAAAGAGGGCTTGTGTAGAGTATGCCAAATAGGGAAGCTTAGCAGACCAGCCTTTCCAACAAACCAAGCCTGGAGAGCTATTGGAAAGCTCCAATTGGTGCACACTGATGTGTGTGGACCAATGCAGACCCCATCCCTAAGTGGATCCAAATATTTCATTTTGTTTATTGATGATCATTCAAGAATGACTTGGGTGTACTTCCTAAAGCAAAAGGGAGAAGTTGCTGCTGTGTTTAGGAGGTTTAAAGCTCAAGTTGAAAACCAAATTAGAGTAAGGATCAAGGCTGTGAGAAGTGATAATGGGGATGAATACACCTCAAGTGAGTTTGAATCAACGTGCAGGGAGGCTGAAATATGGCATCAGTTTAGCTGTCCCTACACTCCTCAACAAAATAAAGTGAGTGAGAGGAAAAATAGGACAGTGATGGAGATGTGCAGATGCTTGTTGAGTGAAAAAGGGTTGTCGAAGGAGTTATGGGCAGAATCTATCAATACCAGTGTATACCTGCTGAATAGGCTGCCAACCAAGGCTTTAAAAGATCAAACTCTATTTGAATCATGGCATGGAGTTAAGCCTCAAGTGGAGCATCTAAGAGTCTTTGGGAGTATATTATGTGCTCATACCAGCCATCAAAAGATCAAAGCTTGATGACAAAGCAAGGGCTAGAATTCTAGTAGGTTACAGCCTCCAATCCAAGGCATACAAGGTCTTCATTCAGGAGTCAAGAAAGGTTGTGGTTTCAAGGGATGTAAAGGTTGATGAGAGGTCAGTGTGGAACTGGGAAGAGAAGAAAATTCAGGATGATCCACGGCCACAACAAAGGGAGCAAGTGGTTGACCAAGTTGATGGGGCAGATTATGATGTAGAAGAGGAAGTATCAGTCAGAGGAACTATACCTCTTGCTAAGATTTATGGGAGATGCAATGTTGCAATGCTTGAACTAGCATCCTATCATAAAGCAACTGAGTCAGAGGAATGGAGACTTTCTATGCAGGAGGAGTTGTCCATGATAGAAAAGAATGGAATATGGGAGCTTGTGGACAGGCCTGCCGGGAGAAAAGTGATCTAGGTGAAGTGGATCTTCAAGAAAAAATTGAATCCTGATGGTTCAGTTTTGAAGCACAAAACTAGGCTAGTTGTGAAAGGCTTTGCAGAACAACATGGTGTAGACTTTCAAGACACATTTGCTCCTATTGCTCGGCATGATCCAATCAGGATGGTTCTTACTTTGGCAGCCCAATTCAAGTGGAAAGTCTTTCAAATAGATGTCAAGTCAGCCTTCTTGAATGGTTGGTTGGAAGAAGAGATATTTGTTGAGCAACCTAAGGGACATGAAGTCAAGGGGAAAGAAGACCAGGTGTACTTACTGAAGAAGGCCTTATATGGTCTAAAACAAGCTCCAAGAGCTTGGTACAACAGAATCAATGACTACCTAGTCAGCCTAGGTTATGCAAGGAGCCTAAATGAGCATACATTGTATGTGAAGATAGTCAATAAAGATGTAATCATGATTTCCTTGTATGTAGATGATTTGTTGGTGACAAGAAATAATGCTATTCAGGTTGAAGAGTTCAAGAAAGCAATGCACAAAGAGTTTGAGATGACTGATTTGGGAGAGATGACTTATTTCCTTGGAATGGAAATCCATCAATCTCATGATGACATTTTCATTTGTCAAAAGAGATATACTAATGAGATGCTCAAGAAGTTTGGAATGGATGAATGTAAGTTGGTTGCCACACCTTTGGTGCAAAATCAACGGCTGTGCAAAGATGATGGAGCAGCCCCGGTGGATGAGACAGATTATAGGAGAATGATTGGGAGCTTGTTATATTTAACCTCAACAAGACCTAATCTCATGTTTGCCACTAGTCTCCTATCAAGATTTATGAGTAAACCAAGTGACGAGCATCTTAAAGCAGCCAAGAGAGTGTTGAGGTTCATTAGAGGAACTACAGATCATGGAATCTGGTTCAGGGAATCTGAAAATTTCAGATTGATAGGCTATTGAGACAATGATTGGGAAGGCTCCTGTGACGACATGCGAAGCACATCAAGGTATGTTTTCCCACTGAATTATGGTGCCTTTTGTTGGTCTTCCAAGAAGCGAGAAATAGTGGCTCAATCAACTGCAGAGGTTGAATACATATCAGCTGCTGCTGCGGTAAATCAAGCCATATGATTGAGAAATTTGCTGGCTGATATGGAGGTAAAACAGTGTGAGCCTACTGAAATTTTTTGTGATAATCAATTGGCTGTTGCTATGGCAAAGAATCCAATCATGCATGGTCGAACCAAGCACATAAAAATCAAGTTTCATGCAGTGAGGGAGGCTGAGCAATCCAGGGAAATCAGATTGACACACTGCAGGGGGAAGTGCAATTGGCTGACATATTTACTAAGTCCTTACGTAAGTCCAAGTTTGAAGACTTGAAACTTAAACTTGGTGTCTCAAGCAAAAATATCAAGGAGGAGTGCTCAAAGAAGTGATATTTTTCTTTAAACAATTTTATGGATTATGCTGGAGCTGTGAACTGACGGCAAAAGAGAAGAATTTGAAGTTTGGAAGCTGGTCTGGAGCAGTTCACGTAGCTGGTCTGTAGGCATGCTGAAGTGATATATTTTGCTGAATTCAGCTTGTATTTGGTTGCCAACTTTGTATCACTTTAATGTGATGTAATCAGGGTTGCTAAGAATGTATGGTTAGTGTTAATTTGGGGGCAAGAAATGTGAAAAAGAAGAATTCTCTTATTCAATGAATGAGAAGTCTGTTACATTGTTGCTTATATACAAAGAAATAATACACAGCCGTTTAACTAATTTCTTCTAACTATCTTAACAAACTTACAGCTCAGCATAACTAATTTCTAACTAACTAAGTTTTCTTCTATATACGTAACAACTTGATCTTTAACAGTTAGGAAATTATTTGGACTAAAATATGTTTTGTGATTAGGTACAACAGTAGTCTGTATGCTTATAAAAGTCTGCTGTATTTTAATGTAATGGATATGAAAATTGATACATGTCCTCCCTCTTTCTGGCCATTCTATTTTTCTCTCCCGTATAACCATATTTACATGCTCAAATAACCAACACTTTTCGTAATCAGAAATAGAGATTAGAACAAGAAGGCACGTACCTCGAAAGCTTCGTTGACGATGAAGGAAATTCTAGAACTGAGATTAAGAGGAAGCCGTTTCTTTCCTCTCCATGCCAAAGAACTCAACTGCTGAGTTGTGTTTTGGTCTTAAACGGTAAAGTGGGAGAGAGAATAAAGAAGCACGAGGCAGGAGGGTTGGGTTGGGTTTGGTTTGGCTCGTAAACACCACACTCTTCCATGTGATGTTTTTTGGCAATATCCTTTGGTATCCTTTATGTTCTTCAAGCAAGTAGCAAGCGAACTCCTTTGGAATTGGTAGCATCGTGAAGAAATCTGCTGCAAGGCTATTAAATGACTTTTGTTTCTCCATTGTAGGTATGGAGGCTGTTGGAGAGGTAATTGCTGTGGGCGCTGGGTTTACTGGCAGGGAAGTTGGAGATATCGTGGCTTATGCTGGCAATCCAATGGGTTCATATTCTGAAGAGCATATCTTCCTGCAAACAAAGTGGTTCCTGTTCCTTTTCCTATCTCACCTGTTATTGCAGCTTCTGTAATACTTAAGGGTATGACAGCTCAGTTTCTTCTCTCACCTGTTATTATATTTTATTGCATGAATTGTTCTGCCTTTTAAAAGGCTGAAACATGATTAAAACCACTCTTCACCTTCACTACAAAATAGTAACTAAGCATAACAATAGGAACTAAACAGCTAAATACATTTTAGACTCTTTCAACCAATATCTAAAGACTTATTTAACCCTGCTGACTAAAAATACCATATTCAGGGATCACTGGCATGCTTAAAGCTTCGGGGTTACATATTGAATTTTGGGCAGTCTTCTACTAACAACCAGATCCAGTTCCCTTATCTCCACAGGCCACAAAATCTCTGTTCTTGACGAGGCCTTCTCTCATGCAATACACGACAACTCGGGATGAGCTGCTGGGGAGGCATTTGCCAACGTTGCATCAGGTGTCTTGCGGGTTCGTGTAAATCATAGATACCCCTTGGCACATGCAGACCTGGAGAGCCGAAAAACATCTGGATGGGTTGTGGTGTTACCATGAAGTTGAGAAGTCTGTTTCATGTTCACAGAACAGATAGAGATTGTTTGGTCAAGTTTGTTGTGAGGCTTGCTATGTATGCAAAGATCCATGTCCAATGACTATACTTTTTCACCAAGAGAAGTTGTGTGGTTTGTGATATAGTAGCAATGAAAGGTTAAATTTGTAATTTGCTTTAATTAATTGAATCTTCAATTACTAATTAAAGATTAAGTCAAACTATGCCACTCTCATTCTCTTCTTTCTGTTACTCACTTTTCAGAAAAATCAGTTTTCTTGTTATTCTCTGCACTCAGTCAAACAGTCAAACAAATTATTCATTTTTATTATTGATGCAAATAATTATTAATTTATACTAAAACGACGCCGCAAAATGCTTAGTTTAAGCAGACAACTCACTGGGGCATTTTATTAAAAGGTCATCTTAAGTTTAAATTTAATTAAAAGGCTACGAAGTTTTAAAGTGTTAACTAAATAGCTTTATTATTGATTAAAGATAATTAAACTTGATTAGTGCTTAATTAGGATTAATGAAGTATTATGTTATCTTTTAAAAATTATACTATATTCCCAAAAACCCAGAAATTCTTGCAAACAAACCCAAACACCTTCTTCTTCCTTCTGCCATTAACGCATCTCTACCTTGGTTACTGTTTCTTCTTAGCTTCGTCTACATCTTCTTCTTCCTCTGCATCTTCTTCTTCGTCTAAATCTTCTTCTTCCTCTTTCCTCTACATCTTCTTCTTCATCATCATTCCTCTATATCTTCTTGTTCCTCTGCCATTAACACTTTCTTCTTCCTCCACCATTAATATCTTCTCCGCCAAAGATCCCCCTCCTCCTCCTCCTCTTGACATTTCGTCTAAGTATGTGTATCTCCTCTTTACATTTTATATTTAGATTTACAAAGATTTAATAATGGATGGGGTTTGGGTTATGATTTTGATTTAGTTGTTTAGGTTGTTGGGTTGTGTTTGATGTAATGCAAGTTGAAAGGAGTGAAATTTATGAATATTTTCTTGCATTGTGAGTAGCTAGGGTGATAGCACCGATTGTAGGAGGAGATGGCTGAAAATGTGTTTTAGATCTAATGAATCGCTTAAGCGATCTAGTATAAGTCTGGTAATGGTACTAGATCGCTTATGATAAAAGATCGCTTAAGCGGTCTAGTATAAGTCTGGTGTATGCGCAGACAGACGTTAAGCGATCAGATATATGGCAGCAGATCGCCTAAGCGATCAGGCTTATTTGTACTAGATCGCTTAAGCGATGCAGAAAGCGATATACTTCGGTGAGAAATTATATTCCATAATGTTTATTAATATGTAGTCCTTTTTTATTAATTATTTATATATTAATTATTTTTTTCATTTCAATAGAATGTGAAAAGAAAACTTCGGTTTTTGTCAATCAACACCTACATAAAACTGAAAAATCTATATATTCTATTTTTGTTAGTTCTTGGCAAGAAAGTAATATAAAAAAAATATAATATTGATATAAAATTGAACTCTGCAACCATCTGCCTGTACTCTGTAGTCTGTAGACCAAGGCTAAATAGATGGCATCGCTTAAGCGACTAAGTGTAATTTACTTCAATATTTCCTTTCCATGTTTATGGACATATGTTTAATATGACGTAAAAGAATAATTTAATAACATATAATAACGGTTTGGTCCACTGAATGAATTGTACACCTGATATATTTAATATAGATATAAACATTCTACACCATATATGTTTAATATAGCCGAAACGAACTAATTTAATTAAAATATAATAACGGCCATGGTCCATGAACAAACCGTACACCTGATATGTTTAATATAGACGTAAAATTCTAAATCATATATGTTTAATATAGTCGTAAAAGAACTAATTTAATTAAAACATAATAACGATCATGGTCCACTGGACGAATTGTGCACTTGATATGTTTATATAGACATAACTATACCATATATTTAATATAGCCGTAAAGAACCAATTTAATTAAAATATAATAACGGTCATGGCCACTGAACGAATCGTACATCTGATAGTTTAATCTAGACGTAAACATTCTACACCATATATGTTTAATTAGCCGTAAAAGAACTATCTAATTAATATATATTGGTCATGGTCCACTGAATGAATCGTACACCTGTAATAATAATTTATAGACATAAATTCAACCCTATATGTTTAATATAGCCGTAAAGAACTAATAATTAAAAATAATATCGGTTATGATCCACTAAATGAATCGTACATCTGATATGTTTATATAGACGTAAACATTCTACACAATATATGTTTAATATAGCCGTAAAAGAACTAATTAATTAAAATATAATAACGGTCATGATCCACTAAACGAATCGTACACCTGATTTGTTTAATTAGACGTAAACATTCTACACCATATGTGTTAATATAGCGTAAAAGAACTAATTTAATAAAATATAATGCAGTCATGGTCTATTGAACAAATTGTACACCTAATATGTTAATATAGATGTAAACATTTTACACCATATATGTTTAATAGCCGTAAAAGAACTAATTTAATTAAAATATATAACGGTCATTGGTCCACTGAACGAATCGTACACCTGATATGTTAATACAGACGTAAACATTCTACACCATATATGTTTAATATAGCTGTAAAAAAAAAAATTTAATTAAAAATAATAACGTCATGGTCCACTGAACGAATCGTACACCTGTACATTTAATATAGACGTAAACATTTTATACCATAAATGTTTAATATAGCCATAAAAGAACTAATTTAATTAAAATATATAACGGTCATGGGCCATTGAAGAATCGTACACATGATTGTTTAATATAGATGTAAATATTCTATACCATATCTGTTTAATATAGCCGTAAAAGAACTAATTTAATTAAAATATAATAATGGTCATGGTCCACTGAATGAATCGTACACCTTATATGTCTAAGATAGCATTAATCGCTTAACCAATTTAGTGAAATACAATAAAAATAATCCAAATACACTGGATCGCTGAAGAGATTTCATTTCTCGCTTAAGCGATCATGTGTATTTAGACTTAGCGTTTAAGAGATCTGGTTGTATTTATGTTATCGCTTAAGCGATTCTACGCTTTTACATTTGGTCGCTTAAGCGATCACGAACAAGACAGAATCAATAAGTGCCCAGACGCACGATTGCTTAAACGATTTATTCTATCGCTTAAGCGATCCTTTGCTTTTAACTTTAGTCGCTTAAGTGATTACAAATCGCTTAAGCGATCATGTCCGAGGAGAATAAACTTCTGCCTAGATGCAAAATCGCTTAAGCGATTCTTCGCTTTTACTATTGGTCGCTTAAGCGATCATGAATAAGACAATAAATAAGTGTCCAGACGTAGGATCGCTTAAGCAATTCTTCTCTTTTACTGTTGGTCGCTTAAGCGATCATGAACAAGACAATAAATATGTGCCCAGACACATGATTGCTTAAGCGATCCTTTGCTTTTAATGTTGGTTGCTTTAAGCGATTTATAATCGCTTAAGCGATCATGTCCGAGGCAGAATCAACTTCTGCCCAGATGCACGATCGCTTAAGCGATCTAGATATCGTTTAAGTGATTCTTCGCTTTTACTGTTGGTAGCTTAAGCAATCTACGATTGCTTAGGCAATCTATGATCGCTTAAGCGATCACGAACAAGACAATCAGTAAGTGCCCAGACACATGATCGCTTAAGCGATTTATTATATCGCTTAAGAGATCTTTTGCTTTTAACCTTGGTCGCTTAAGTGATCATGTCCGAGACAGAATTAACTTGTGCTCAGATGCATGATCGCTTAAGCGATTTAGGTATCGCTTGAGCGATTATTTGATTTTACTCTTGGTTACTTAAGCGATTTTAGTTCGCTTAAGCGATCATGTCTAACGCTTGGAATTTGTGTCGGCATCCTCCTCTTCAGTTTCAATTTCAACTCTTGCCTTCCCTTGTTCCGCCAATAGAATGTCTTCCGTCGATGCCGTCTCCTCTCCTGGTGGAGCAACTTTTGTCATCGGAAGTTACTCCACCACAACTTCTTCTTCTCCATTTTTGGTAGACCTAGTGGTGCCTACAATTTGGGGAGTAGATGAGTTTTTTTCTGTTTCTTTAAGGATCTTAGCCATTATAACTTAATCAGGAATGGCAAGGAATGACAAAAATGCAAAGAGCAAAGAAATTGAGAAATTGCAGAAAATTGGAAGAAAAAACGAGAGTGAGAAAGGTGTTTGAATCCTGTTGTGAGAAAGAGAAGCTGAGAGAAATGTGTTTTGCCTTTCAAATTTTAAATCAACTTCTTTTTATTATACTCTAACCCACAAATGTTTAAATCTTTTCACCCTAATCCCTTTTGCTGCTTTAATTACACTTGTGTGCCATGTTATATTTTTTAACCCAAAAAAAATCAAAAAGATTTTCATGGCCATTTTGTTAAATGGAAACTTGGGATGGCCGGGCAGCTAAATTTTCTCCGATTCACTATTTATTGAAGACGAAGAGCTCAAGGTGAAGATGCCATCACTGGACGAAAAACACACCATGAAACCCGATTATGAGCCTTCCAAGAAGGGGCGATGCTGGAATGAGCTTAAGAGGGGTAAGAGGAAGAAGTTCCGGCGCCTGAGAAAGTATGAGACGGAGAAATACGATGGTGATAATCCGACTCAGTATCCTGTTTGTGCTATGGAGATGAAGCTGCTTAAGGAAGCCATGGCCAGAATGGAAAGGTTACTACGTGCCTGCGGCTTGTTGATTTCCTTATAATAAATTGATGTTGAACAATACTAATATATCTGTGTCTTGTTTTGAAATCAACAGGAACATGCAGGAACTCTTGTTAAAGAAGCAAGAGGATGATGTTGATGTTGTGAACAGTCCAAGTTCTTGTGTTACGAGTCAGAACTTTGATGATGACAACTTCTTGCTTCCATTGAAGGTAACTAATTAACTAGTGAACAGTGGATTTGATCTCGAGAGTGTTGTTTATATAACTCTTTAGGTGATGGATTGTTTTGTTTTGGCAGGAGATGTATACAGATTTGATGAATAAGAAAGCTAAGATTGAGGAACAAATGATGGAAGTTTCACGTCCTCTTTGTGCAATGGAGGTCCTAATGGAGAAGCAAAAATCATCAGTGGAGGAAACAAACGAAGCAGAATCAACGGCCAGCAACGACACTACAAATCAAGGTTAAAAGGATATAGTTTTGTCTTCTAGGATTTACTTAGAATTATTTTATTGTTTTTATATTATTATTAATCTTTTAATATGTGGATGGGATCATATTCTTCAATATAATTCTAGACTGTTAGATCGAGGTCAAGTCAACATTTGACTATGATCCAAGGATCTATGTTAATTTGATGTTGTGTAGTCAACATATGGCCATCATAAGGGTTCATGTCAGATTTCGAGGAAAAGCTAGAGGGGCACAGGGACACTGTAATTCATTTTCTTTAGAAAGCGGAGGAAAACACAGGGACACTGTTTTTGACTGATGTAAATGCTTTGGTGTAATTGCTTGAAGGTCGGTGGAAAGCATGACGTGACCTGTTGAAGAAGATGAATTTGGCATTTTCTCGGGATTGTTTGGTTCCTGAGAAAATGAAGGAAATTCAGGCTTGATGTTATAAGTATTTATACAGAACACAGACTAACATTGACTTTTACATTTTAAGTATAAAACTTAAAAGCTGCTGTTAGTTAACAGCAATTTATCCTTGACACCATGAAACAGTCGATCAGCTGAATATCATGATAGAAAAGGCTAGTCAAATCTCGAGTTTCTTATTCATACCACTCTAATAACAGATTTAGGCCATGGACCAAGTAACATCCACAACACCCACCTCAATATTGAGCCCCAAAGCATGCCACACCGCGTCAGACCCATCAACAATATCATTTCTACAAGGTGGCTGATAATCATACTCTTCATCACACTCCGATGGGCCTCCCCCTGGCCACCTTTGCTAAAATCATTGTTTGTTAGTTTAGCTTTCGTTGAGGAGGTGACGGTAGGGGAGCATTTGAATTGAGGAAAATTTTGGCCGTTTCATCTTAGTGTACCTGAGGACTGGCATTGACCGCTGAGCGTAGGGCCAGGTTTTGCACATATATATGGGTACCAACGTCGAGATCGTCGTTGCCCTTGCCGTTGATGCAAATGAGCTGACCGTCGCAGTCATCAAGGGTTTTGCATGGGCCATTTTAGTGGGAGATGGCGTTTGAAAGTAATTGGCAGGTTCATGATAAGGGAAAGAGAAGCTAAGAATAAGATTGTGGTTGCCATGTTTAGCTTGGAATTAGCTTTAAGTTTAAGAGTTAGAGATTGGTGATTGAAGAGAGGGTTTCGTTGAATTTAAAGAATTTTACTGACTCGTAATTGGTTCCACTAAATTCTTTTAGTCTTCAAACACAGACTTCAGAGTCAACTGATCACTACACCATTAAAATCACCCAACCACCTTCAGCCGCCCACATTGCCCACATTAATGATTCTCTCAGAGAAAATAGGCAAATGAAATGGATTAACTAACCAAAAATGTTCAATAATTTAAAAATTAGTGTGATAATATATGGTGACTGATGTAAATGAAAGATGTGGAAGCGAGAAATTTGTGAGGGCTTTTTTAAAAGGGAACAGAGGAAAACAGGGGAAATTGGTGTTTGAGTTGTGATAAGAAATTAAAAGGGGAAATTAGGAGAGTTTGGGAGAAGAAGAAATAGACTCAGGAAATGGAAAATGGACATCCCAGAGTCAAGTGTTCATTATAAAAGATAAAGAATGGAAGATGGACAGTACTGTACTCACAAAGCAGAGAGTCCAAGTAACTTTGGTTTTAAAGTCTTGGCTGCCTTGGACCGTGCGTTGTCGCAAGCAGCCATATCCTGCTGGCTATGTGCTTTTACACATAGCATTGATGGTAGCGTGCCGAATGCACCAAATTAATTAACCTTACTAACCTAACTATTAAATTATATAAAGGGTAAGCAAGGGTCGTTCTCACAGGGAATGACTCGATTAATTTCTATATTCTAAAACAATAAAAACAACAGAAACCCAAATTAAAGTCTAAACAGTAAACTTGACAACAGTAATGAAAGGGGGTTTGTAATCAAGGCAAACTAAAGTAAAACAGAGAAATAAAATATCAGGTTAAACAATCAGTTCTCGGTTCAATATCCACGTAAACATGCATTGGACATAAAGTAATCGTAACATTGTTCTATCTCGTCATTATAGAACTACTGACCCTAGGAAACAACAAGCTCTGTTACCCGAATTCTCCCTTAGTTTGTCACTACTGAAACAAGCTCTTCGAGTAGATACTAACCCTTGAACAACCTAGAACAAACTCTCTAAATTTAATTCAATGGCAGCCTTAAGAATTAGGAGAATAGATCAATCTAAGCAACAATCACGCAAGCTCGGATTATTTAACTTAGGTTATGTTATTCAAGACAATAGACCGAAAACTTGTCCATAATCAGCTATCATCATGCGTCACTCGTTGAATAGAAAAAGGACGATTACGTATCACAATTCCTAATTCTAACAGGTAAATTCTGATTAAACAATTTAGCAGGCCAAAACTAAATCACTCAAACAGGAATCACAGACAATTAAATCAGAATAACATAAACAATTCTAATAAAAACGAGATTGAGAACAACGTTACTGAAGTTAAGTTACACCAATGACATGAAATTAGGCTTCAAAATCCCCTTGAACTGAAGAAGGAAATTAGCCGCACATCTTGATCTAGAACGCAAAAACTCTCAAAAATAATACTCTACTGTCCTCCCCCCGTTTAACCTAAAAACTTCTAATTAAATAACATGTGTTTTCCTTAATTCTTCCCCAAGAATCACGGAATTTCTTTCGTAGACGTTTCCTAGAATATAGACTTCCAGATTTGATAAAATCTGATCAGATATGGATTCTAGAATTCGTCTCCAGTTTTCACCAGGATTCTCGCAATGTAAAAGATCTTTTCTAGGCTCCATCACTTCACGAAAATTGTAGTCCAGGATGTGTAGATGAATCTGGGCTTGTGAATCACCCGTTTTCGATATCTGACACTCCAGTTAGGCCCGTTCGAAGATTCAATACTCAGCTAAGGAATCCTTCCGCGACTATGATTCCAGGTCTGGTTTTACAACAACTACGAGAACCCAAACGAACTCGGATTCTTGCCCATAATACCTTCCTGAAAAGCTTGATTCGTCTACTTTAATTTCTCTGAAGAACACTTTTGCAATCGAGGAATCTAGCTCCCTGAAAAAGTAGCACTGGTCAAAATAACGAAAAATCTAAAATTTCCTAATCTTTTCTCAATTATTTCCTAAAGTCTATCCAAATATGCCAAACTTACAAAATAAGCTCTAATCAGCTCAACTAGGCATAAAACATAACAAAAAACATAATATGGAAGGAATAAAAATATATAAATTACACTCTTATCAATTGACCTGCACATTGTGTCTCCACACAAATGCTTGATCCGTTGTGCGATTTTACACACAACAGATCCATTTTGGGCAGCCTGCTGTACTCCTCGTAAAATCGCTTCCATTTTCACTACTGCACATATTTTTTAGCAATTTAAAATCCCACATGTCGCTGCACGTGTGAGGATTGCGTCGGTTGGTCTACACAAGTTTTTGGACTTGTGTAGCATGGGGTTTCGTTTCATTTACGAACAGTCAACGCTGGTGCGCGTTAATTTGCTGTATATTCATAAATTGGTCATAACGGTTGCTATGGTGAGTCAATTGATTCACAAATTGTACCGTTAGCTTGCTGACATGTTGGTACGTTTAGCTAGTCTTTAACTCTGCTGCCTAATGGGTCGATGCACATAAAACTGCTTTGGCGGGCAGCCTGCGCAATGGTACAAATGGGCTTATTTTTGGACTGGTTTTGCGTTGTCAACATTTCCACAACTTTTCTTCGAACATTGTTGTACTCACACCTCAGGAAGAACTCCAGGAACTAGTAGCTAACGAAGCCAGTTGCTAAAACGTTTAAAAAAGCAACTGCGAGTTGTAGGCTAGCATCACATATATAACACCGTGGAAGTGTAAACGCCTCCCTCCATACTCCAACCATACCACCGTTAAATAATGAAATTTATCATTAAAATCCTGAACATGGATATCATACTAATAAAATAAATTATAATATATCAACTAAAACTGGTATTAAATTCAAAATGGTGTGCTGCGCTGCAAATTTATTGGTAACAAAATATCAATCTTCATAATTATTTCTTGATTTTATAAGAACATTGTTAATCAGTTACTCAAAATTCTTGTAAGATGACCCATTAGGTGCCGTAGTTGCCTTTTCTGCCAATACTTCCTATTCCATCGCTTTCTTCTTCATCTGTTTGCCCTTTTCTCCATCCATCAATTCTCTCACAAACCCTTTTCTTTTTAATTTTGAAACTGCGTGTAACCACGGAGCCACAAGCACTGGCTGTCCATAAAAGAACGCTGGGAATATTTAGCTCTTGAGCAGCTTTAAGAGTGAAGCTCGTAATGTAATCAGATACTATGCAAGTGACTGGAGGAACGTTTGACTCAGATGTGTTGTTGAGTTTAGACTGAATGTCAGATGGAGGTATGCCATCGGGGATGGTCTCGAAACGGAAAGTGGAGATGCCATTGAGAGAGTCAGGGCCTTGGGTTATCAGTAGAACACTATGGATAAACTGTGTTTACAAAAGTGATGTGGAAGCCTCTGTAGTGCAAAAGTTTTGCTAGTTTAAGCATTGGATGTATGTGGCCTTGACCTGTGAATGGAACACAAACTGCATGAGGACAAACATTCTCTGAACGCAACACAACCCATCTCTCACTTAATTCATAATTATCTTTGTTTTACTTCTTGTATCAGTTTACCTATAATTTTCATAATTAAGGTCATTAACTTTGTTTTACTGCAAAAAAGGTATTTGATTGTATTTGATAAGGAGAGAATATGCATCATAAATGATTTGCCAGTTGTTCATGAAAATGTATATGGATGGAGATCTAGCTCATACAATTTAAAAGGGAGCAGAGGAAAACAGGGGACCCTCTTTTTTATTGGCAAAGTTTTCTCCCTAAGGTGTATGCTTTATTGGAAACGTTTCAATTTCACCATAGAGAGTGAATGTTTGAAATTATCAAATTGTTCATAAAATACAGTTCAAATGTGCACTGCTTGCTTAATGTTTAACCTAATGATCATGTAGCATGAATGATTACTATCAAGTTCAAGTAGGAGAAAATATCATCGAGAAATCCGAATCCTGGAATTGTGTCTTCTGAAACTCTTAGTAATTAATAAGGAAATAGTAGATATTTCATACTGATCATTCAATATATTATTTAATCCTGGAGTGGACCCTGTTAGACCATTCGGCAACTTGACAAATGATTAATAAATAATTCATTCCAGCTAGACCAACTCTTATCTTTATCAAGCACTCAGAAAACAACAGCCATACAGTCAATACTCAATGACTCAAGTAAGATTCTGGGCTGGGTTTTCAGTTTACCATAATTTTTTACAAAATTTTGGGGCTCAACTCTATTTCATCATCAACAGGATTGTCCAGAATTGATCTAATGATCAATAATTTTGGCTCTTCGTGTTATGTGTTTGAATTCTACCGAGAGAGGAATTTAATTGATAAAAGGGAACAGAGCATCGAGTTCGCACAGGTTTCATGGTGGTGTATGGCTTGTCGTTGTGAGCAAAGGTTGTACTTTTGGGTGATATAATTATAAAAGAGTGGCCTCAGCTATCTAAGATTTTACATTGGGAAATTACCCTTATAGAACAAATTCATTATGATGTTTAATTATTTTTATGTATATGCAGATTCATAGAAAAAACCAACCAAATCCATGGAAACAGGGTAAAACAGTGGAGCTGTTTTTGATCGGGAGAGGTGTATTCTCAAAAAGGCTTATACTCTCTTCAACTTCCAATGGAAGTAGCCATCAATAAGCATGTATTGAAAGTGATAAACAATCCAAGAAAAAGAAACGAGTTTAATATGTTTTGAACAACACATTTGATAGAAGTTAAGAAACACGAAGACTATCACAATAACATCAGCAACAATAATAAACTCAGTAGAAATTACGAAGAAATTTTACTAGAAAGTTGATGTGTTCAGCAACACTGCATCTCTACCAGCATTTTCCCACAAATAGAACAATATGACGAAGCTGAACCAGTGCAATGCAACACCATTCACAAGAATCTTAAAGCTCAATTCCAATTGGAATCTCTTCCAATTGAATGAAAATCCAGTCTGGTAGCTTCTATGTTGAGAATTTCATCTCTATGTGTCAATTGTACAGCCAAGGACTCAAGTTTTCCATGGTAGCAAGGCAAGCTCACAGATCCTTCTCATATCCATTCGTCATCCTAATGCCTGACTTTCTCAAACGCGTAGGGTGCAAAGTTCAGTTCAATAATCAAAACGCATCGCTTCAATTAACAGTCCAAGTATCAACACGTAGCACTTCAACTACCAAACTAATGGAGTGCATAAGGGAACCCTGGACTTCTGTTGGATTATAACGTTACTGTAGGTGTATTGGCCGGAGAATTAAGGAAAAGAAAGAGAAACATGTGTTGAGAGAGTTCTGTCTTACATTACATTAACTTTAACAAAACATCCCACTGTTACACCAACTTTGCAGGGATATTAACAAATTTGAAATTTAAACCAAGCTTACCAATTAATACATGTCTTAATCACAGCTGACTACACCTAAACACATCAACTTCAGCAGCTCACACACGGCAGGATGCAAGGCAAAAACAGAGAGGTCTTTGGTGTCAAAAAGTTTTTTCAAAACCAAACTGAATTTCAGTTACATTTCCAGCAAAATATCACTGTTTCAACAGTTACGAAACTTAAACTGATTCCTGAACTCTAAACTCAAACTCAACAGCTCTCATTTCTTCACTTCATCAGGTCAACAAATGGGAAAGATTCTTCAGCGTGTCCGCAGCTGTTTGATCTCTGTTCATAGCAATAGATGAAATAGAATCAAATTTAAGTAATGAGAAGGTAATCCGTAAAAATAATCCATAATTCATGTTCAATTTATAATTATATATTTATGCACATTTTAAAGTCACCATCAAACATTGTCGTCGATCTTAATGGTATCGACAGTGTTGTGACCAGTAACTTCATCAACCAGTTTTCAATCTTTATAAGATAAAATAACACTTCTAAATTGGCTTTAAGATCGTTTCTTATCTGGTTAAGATTTAAGAACAGCCATGCAGTCCATACTCATTGACTCAAGTAAGATTCTGGGCTGGGTTTTCAGTAAAAAAAAAAATGTTCTAAATAAAATAAATTATTAGAGTTCTTTTAATATTTTTATTTAAAGTTTGCATTTATTATGATAATTAGAGTTGCCATTTATAAAATAAAAAATAAAAAAAATCAGATTTTAGAAGTAAATTAAAAAAATTTACTTTTTTCTATTAAGTGAAAAGTCAGAACACACCCTAAGTCATTGCCATGAAAAAATTATAAGATTTTTACTTTTATAGTTGGACAAAAAATATAAAATTAAGATCACACTAAGTCTTATATAATTTAAATGAAATACCTGTTGTTCACAGATGAGAGGACACGTTACTTCGCTCTACTTTTTCAATAAATTGCTCAAAATCATCAAGCGAGAGAGACAAGAGATACTTAGTAGTTTCATAAGATATTCCTCCTTCCATTTTGAAAGAGACACCGACATCCGGTATATGTTGGGTAACTTTCTTCCACTTCTCGTCTTTTATCATACAATAAATTTCTTTCAACATAAAGCGAAATTGAAAAATCCTTAGGTTTCCTAGATGTTCAATTCCAATTGGAATCTCTTTCAATCGAGGGCTTGGTCCAATATATAATTCTTCAAGGTTAGGCATTGCACCTTTGTCTATAATCATCAATTCCACTCTTTTGAGATCCAAAATTTTTAGTTTTGGAAACCAACCTCCTTTGAAATTTACTTGCTCACCATGGCATGTGTTAGACAACCTAAGCTCCAATAAATTAGGCAGGGCTTGCAGGACTCTTATGGGATCATCAGTTAATCCTGACAAGTCCAAACCAATTCTGACAATATATTCAAGTTTAAAAATCCAATTTGGTAGCTTCTTCATAGTTCCTCCTAAGTAGAGGCGCTGAAGACCACGAAGGAGAGAAGTCATCGATTCTATATCAAGAATTTCTTCTCTACGTGTCGACCTAAGACTAAGACATTCAACTTTTTCCATATTGGCAATGCAACCACACAAATCCTTCTCATTTCTAGTTGTGATCCTTATTCCTAACTTTCTCAATTGCCGTAGCTTCCTAAGCTCTTTGAGTACTTCAAAGTTAGCTTCCACATAACCTAGCTTCTGTAGATCCGATAAAGAGCCAAACTCCATAGGTATTTTTACTGTTTGCAAAAGACCACTACTGTTGAAATGATATATCAATAGATAACACAATTTCTTAAGATTCTTGATCTCACAGGGAAGCTCAGTGACAAGAGAAAACTTCAAATTCAAGGTCTCCAAATTGATAAGCTTACCTATGGACTTGGGAAGTACTTCTACTTTTGTATTTTTCACACTTAAGTAGTGCAAGTGGAAGAGGTTTCCCACTCCTTCAGGAAGATACTCTATAGGACTACCTTGAAAATCAAGTACTTTTATAAGTTTGAAATCCACAAGTGTAGTCATGAAAGAGTTAGGCACCTTATCAACTCTGAAAAGAGAAACAGAACGTACCTTCGAGTTCTTGATGCTCTCAAGAACACTATCAGCACTCCCTTGTATAGAAATGCGCCGAATTTTGGTTGGGAGATTTGAGTGTTCTCTGTTCACAAAATGAGAGAAGCCCAAATATTCGGTCTTTTTATGGATAATCTGGTGCATTAGATCATGGACTCGACAAAATCTAGGTCTTCCAAAGAAATCCGTCTTCACCACTTGAACCAAGCTCCTGTTAATGAGATCAATCAAGAATTCTTCAGCAACTTGTTCAGATCTGCGGTGTTTGGAATAAGGGACAAAGCCCTCAGCAATCCATAGGCGAATCAGTCTTGCACAATTGATTGAGTAGCTTTCTGGAAAAAAACCAAAATATAAGAGACAAGGTTTGAGATGGTGAGGTAGACCATAATAACCTTCTAATAAAACTTTGTTGCAATCTTTTAGATGAGAATCGCTTCCCAACTGTGGCCCCAACTCATCAAGTAACTTTTTCCATTCAAAAGCAACCTTGTTCTTGTTTGAGAGAAGACCACCAACGGCAACAATTGCTAGTGGTAAACCTCCACATTTCCGAAGGATGTCACGAGACAGTTTCTCCAACTCAGGCGGACAACACCCTTGAGGACCAAAAGCCTTTCTACAAAAAAGTTCAAATGCCTCATCTGAAGGCAAGGGTTGTAGCCTATGGACATTAACAAAAGGAATCACATCAACAATGCCCCTGTTTCTGGTTGTAAGGATAATCCTACTTCCTTTGTTGTTCTCAATTAAAGCATACTCTATATATCCCCAAAAATCAGTTGTCCACACGTCATCGAACAAAACCATGTAACACTTATCTTTTAATTGTCTCTCCAGTGCGGCGTGCAGATCAGTCTCTTCCATTTTGTCCATCTCTACATGAGTAGACCCTGTCACACCCACTTTGTCCATCTCTCCACGAGTAGACCCTGTTGTTGAAAAATGGCTTTTAGCAAAATCACATGGGGTAGAAATGATAATGGAGAAAGGTTTAGGGACTTATATGTAATAGGCCAAGAAAAGGTTGTTTGTCCCACATTGAAAAGGAATAAAAAGTGGGAAACTTTTGGGGCCTATATATAAGGACCTAAATCAATGTTAATTGTATCCCAAGTTGTAATTCCATTATACTTCTTTTGTTTAGGGTTCTTTCTTTAAGGACCCTTTAGTTTGCAAGTTTTGTTGTATCTCCCCTTTGTTTTGGGTATTTGTTGTATTGCCCAAATATTTGTAATATTGTTTGGAGATAGTGGAGCTTTCTTTTGCAGCGCCCGAGGACGTAGGTTTTAATACCGAACCTCGTTAATTCCTGGTATTCTTTATTTTTGCATTTAATTTTGGCAATTTATTTATGCTTTACTACTTGTATTATTATATTCAATAAGCTAGCGTTAGAGTTTATGTTTCCGTTGCATATCACCTGTCACACCCATTTTGTCCATCAGTGCCTGTAAAGTTTTCCTTAGTATATCCGTTTTGGTGCATTCTTTCCCAACCGTGATTCGAGCCTGGCAATCGAAATGCTTCTTCACTACATCATTCTTATAAATATTCCCCGCAAGAGTGGTCTTGCCAAGTCCTCCTTCGCCCACAACTGCAATCACCGCACGCTTGGATGTTCCACTCACCAACAAACCAATCAATTGGTCTCTAGTAGATTCGATGCCCACAAGTTCATCGCCTGGGATGAAAAGGGAAGAAACTCGAGAATCGTGCGATACAACATCTCCTTGATCAATGGGCTTGAATTTATAGTATTCCGCACTTCTTTGTATATCAGCAAGTGATGATTTGATATGTTTAATCTCGGAGGAAATTCCATGACACCGCTTAAGTTTATTGATGAAGCAATGCATTTTACGAAGGAAACCAGTGAGACCTTTGTCATCATGTTCATGATGCTTCGCCTCATTAAGTTTGTACTCATCTATGACGTCTTCAATGTGATAAGCTTCTTCCCTTACTTGTTTTACCCAAGTACTTACGACACCTCCATCGCTTCCTCCTTCTTCTTCGGCCGCTGCTCTTGTATCTGCATCCCTGAGGAAAGATCTGATGAACTCCAGCTCTCTTTTGATGCTTTCAACTTCTTTCTTTACACTTCTCAACGGCTTGGTTTCCTGGACAAGCAAGGAACCCAATGTTTCGATAGCAAAGTTCACAGTAAACTCTGCCATATCTCGTAAGCTTTTTGTTGTTCACTCCATCTTAATTGTTAAGATGTATGATCAAGTATACAATGTTTGGTTGTTGTGTTAAGAAACCAGTGGGTTGGACACGATGGTTTTGTTGACTAGCTAGTAAAACTTTTGGGAGAATTGAACGATGGTAGAGACAGAGACTCCGTATAACTTAGTTGTAAACAGCTGGTGTGAAATAGACTTATGAATTCTGTCTGTCCACATAAACCATTAAAATCTTATCGTTTGAATTGTCGAGAACCGAGAAATTTCATAAAGAGAGGCTGTAGCTTCTTGTTGCCATTTTGCGAGTTAATTATTTTTAAACCCTTCACCCTGCGTAAGGCAAGGGGGAGATGGGTCCATATATCAAATCAACAAAGCTGCTTTATGATCATTCTAAAGAGACAGAGTCCACATGTGCCCAAGTCCCAACTCTCGAGAGAGAAAGTGGTTTGCACTTTATTCCATAACATTTTCAAATTATTTATTTATTTATAAACAAAAGGTGCGGTTAAAAAATGTGCCTAATCGTTTGTTTTGTACCTATTGCTAATTGTAATAGTTGATAACTAATGAGGACTTAAGTGTTACTTTCTCATTATATCGGACAAACTTTAGAGGTAAAAATGAATGAATTGAATTTTATCCTTTATTTTCACACGTTAATCTGTTTTGTCAATGAAGAGAATCTGGTTGTCCCCTACGAGAAAAGAGAGGGCTAAATTTTCCACACGCTAATCTGTTTTGTCAATAAAAAAATCTAGGCTGCGTTTGTTTCAGTTTTGAGAATACTACTTTTAGTATTCCCAAAAAAGTTAAACAGTAAAATACCAAAAAACTCAGATTTTTGGGAATACTACTCCCAATATTATTCAACTTTTTTTAAACTCCTTAAATTTGATAATTTAATTAAATACCCCTAAATATTTTTTTTAAAATTGCAAAAACATCCCAATAATCCATATTTACCAGATTCCGGCCACCACCACCGAAAAATGGCCGAAATCTGGTAGGATGGCGCACTACCGGCTGAATCTGGCCGGTAGTGCGCCAATCTAGCCTTTTCCGGCCAGATCCACGGTAGATCCACCGTGGATCTGGCCGGAAAAGGCCAGATCTTTGGCCGTAACACTCGGTCACGACGGCCAACAAACACCATTAGGAGTTCTATTCCTTAGAGAAATGCAACAACTCTTTATAGTGCAAGTCCAAACTACTTACAGGCTCGAGACCTTGTGAGACGAACCGTCCATGTGTGACGAATCATTTATTGTTAAAGTGATCTCCAAGTCCAACATAAATAAACCTCGTTAAAGAAAATTTTGTAGTTGAATTTCATAAAATGTATATATTATAAAATAGAGAGGAGAAAGGGCAAAACTTGAGATATTGCTATATATGATTGAAAACATATACACAACACTAAGGTTAAACTTAATTATATATATAGCACTCTTCATTACAAAGTAAAAGCATTTTTCTCCATTTCATACATTTAATTTGAGCTTCTAAAATAACTATTTAACTTCATCTTTAACAGTTTTATTATGCCATTATCATTTAATTGATGAAATATATGCATCACAAAATCCTTTCATTTTGGCAAAGTAAAAGGATGACTAAGTGATGGAAGATTTGCTTGTGAGTTGGGAGATGATGAACCACATGTGGCTCCCAAAGGGACCCATAGATTATAGATAGCAGGTGACGAAGAAGGAATCCGATGCTGATTTAAAGAAGATTTCCCGTTTCCCAATTCAAAAGAAACCCACAACTGATCATATGTTCGGATATTCAGTACCATATATTCCATTCATTCTACACTTTGGCATTTAAACCCAGCTGATCATCTAGCTGTTGAGAAAAAATAAAATCACACCTCAGGAAGAATTTCAGTAACTAGTAGCTAACGAAGCCAGTTGCTATAACGTTTAAAAAAGCAGCTGCGAGTCATAGGCCAGGCTGGCCAGCATCTCAGAATCATCAAAACTCATCCCTCATGCATAGTCTTTGTAGTGTCTACCATTATTGTCTAAAATCATCTCAACTGTGCCGTATCAAGCAGAGTGTATCATTAACTGCAGAAAACTATAGAACATGCCTTTGAAAGGCTATGTATTAATTTATAGAAGATGATGTTATCAATTAATTTGGCTTAAGGTTATGTATGGTTTTAAACATATATTACTGTGAAAAAGTTGTACTAGTTAAACCCTTCACCCTCCGTTCAAATCAACAAAGCTAATTTGTGGAAACAGTATTTTTTTTAGCTAGGCTAAACATAAAATTTAACCTTAAGAACAGTATTTGTTGCTTTGTTAAATATAATTTTGTCCTTAATTATTTACCTAGAAAAGACTCTGTATACTGTTAGGCTCTCCGGTTTTAGTTTGTCTGTCAAACTTTAAATGTATTAAATGCGTTTTGAATAGCCAACTTTAATTTTTTTCCCACTTCTTGTGACTCAAATCTCTGTATGTTTGAACCTAGCATTGCAAGCACTGGCTGTCCATAGAAGAGCGTTAGGAATATTTAGCTCTTGAGCAGCTTTAAGAGTGAAGCTCATCATGCAATCAGATACTATGCAAATGACTGGAGGAATGTCAGATGGAGGTATGCCATCGGGGATGGTCTCGAAACGGAAAGTGGAGATGCCATTGAGAGAGTCAGGGCCTTGGGTTTTTAGTAGAACACTATGGATAAACTCTGTGTTTACAAAAGTGATGTGAAAGCCTCTGTAGTGCAAAAGTTTTGCTAGTTTAAGGATCGGATGTGCATTTTCTGCAAGAGGATGAACATTTTCTGAACGCAACACTGAACCCATCTGGCACTTAATGAGGCAATTGCTCATCACAAGTCAGTCGCAATGAGAATAAACACCAATAAATTAGGCAGAGCTTGAAGCACTGTCATGGAATCATTGACTGATCCAGCCAACTTCAATTCTAATCTGATTATATTTTGAAGATTAGTGCTACAAACTGGTAGCTTCCCACTTGGTCCCATCTCTCCGCAGAGTTAGAACCCGTTGTTGAAAAACTGGCTTTTAGAAATCCGAGTGTGGTAGAAAATGATATGTAGAACAGGTTTAGGGGCATTACTCATGTATAGCAGAAATAGGGTTTGTTGCCGCCATTGAAAAGGCATAAAAAGTGGGAAACCTTTTGGGGCCTATATATAAGGAACCTAAAATCCAATGTAGATTGTATCCCAAGAGTGTAATTCCATTATACTTCTTTTGTTTAGGTTGTTCTTTTTAAGGACCTTTAGTTGCAAGTTTGGTTGTATCTACTCCCCTTTGTATTTGGGTATGTTGTTTATTGCCCAAATATTTGTATATTGTTTGGATATGTGGAGCTTCTTTTGCAGCGCCGAGGACGTAGGTTTTAACTACCGAACGCGTTAATTCCTGATATTCTTTATTTTTGGCATTGTGAATTGGCAATTATTATGCTGTTACTATGTATTATTATATTTCAATAATCTCATTCTAGCGTTAGAGTTTATGTTTCCGTTGCATAGCAATTGGTATCAGAGCCTAGGTTTAGGACAGTGAGTAGCTTTTGTATGGTGTATTGCATGTCAGGAAAATTCTGTCAAAAAGACGATAAAAGTCTAAGGAAGACTGGATTTAGTGGGACCATTGTGACCCCTCCATTGTTTCCTGGGAGTATTTCCCTGTGCGTATTTAATCATTCAGCACTTACTACTACCTAGGGCTATTGTTAATTGTTGGTTAGCTATTGAATATAATAATTTGTGGAGCTTGGTTATTGGGAATTTTGTTTACCAAGCCAATGGCGTAAGGCATAATGGCATCACCCGTCCCAGGATTCATCGGTTCGAGGCAGCAACTTGCACACCACCATCCGCACCAGTCATAGGAGATAACGGTTTCAAATGCAAAAATTGATGTTGAAAATTTGATGGCCAAAATACTTTTGGCTTGTGGCAGAGTGAGGTAATGGTAGCTTGTATCATCAGCAGGCTCTATATCGTTTGGAGAGGAAAAAACCAAAGATGTCTAGAGAAAGACTGGGTGAGGTTGAACATACAAGCGTGGTGGGGATGGATTCGCCTATCGTCTTTGTAGAGAGGCAAAATATCCATTCATGAAAGAACGTCTGCACAATTAAGTTATGGAAGGCGCTGCGAAAACATATATGAAAATAAGTAACGAGAATCGGCTCTATTGATGAACAGCTACTGTTCGTCTTCAGTTAAGACCAAGGTACGAATTCAGTTAGCCATATTGATACATTTAACAGTATTAAGTTGCTGATTTGTAAATTTGGATGAAACATTCAAAGATGAGCATAAGGCTATGTTTGTTATGGTCTCTTCCAATGAGTTGACTACTTAGTATTACACTTCTTCATGGGAAAGAACAATTGTCCTTTGAGACGTTGTTCTGCTCTGTCCCATCATGAAATTCATGAAGAGATCAGTAAGGAGAATAGAGATGAGTCAGCTAGAAGCTCTTGTAGCAAGAGGGCGGAGTCCAAAATCGAGTCGTAAGAAGGAGAGAAGGGGAAGATCTCTTTCAAGGGAAAACTCAATAGTGGAGTCAATGCCTTTTGTCGTGAGAAAGGGCATTGGAAGAAGATGTCGAATTCAAAAGAAAGAGAAGCAAAGCTACTTCGATGCATACTTTGTTGAGCGTGAAAGGATTAGTCTGATTTCTCGTCTAGTAGCCTACCATCCACCTCTGGATCAAATGAGTGATTATGGATTCAGGTTTGTACCTATCATAGTGTCCCCACAAGGAGTGGTTCTTTATTTTGAAGAACTTGATGGTGGATTTTATATGGGCAATGATGATGCTTGTAAACAACTGGGATAGGTCAATTCGGTTGAAGATCATGATGGCTCACTAGAACTCTGACGATGTCGGTATGTCCGAAGTTGAAAGATCTCATCTCTTTGGGGCCTTGGAATCTAAAGGCTTCACAGTGAATCTGCGCGATGGGAATTCTAAAAGTTTCTTCAGGCGTCTCTTGTGGTATGAAAGGCACGAGGAGAAACAACTGTATTACTATAATGGTATAAGTTATTGAAACGACAGTTGCAGTCGTGCAGAAGGATGCAGATTAGCAATCTCAAGCTGTGCTATGCGTTTGGGGCATGCAGGTGAAAAACCTACTTAGTTTGTGAATCCAAGTGCTTATTGAAAGGGCAAAGACCTGTAAGCTGGACTTCTGTGAGCATTGTGTTTTGGGAAAACAAACAAGAGTGAAATTCGGCAACCGCAATCCATAATACTAAGAGGATTTGTGGATTATGTTCATTCTGATGTGTGGGACCTACAAAACAACATCTTTGGGGGTATGCACTATTTTGTCACTTTTGTAGATGATTTTCCAGAGAGTTTGGGTGTATGGATAAAAACTAGGATAACGTACTTGGTGTTTTCCTTAAATGGAAAAAGATGATGAGAGACTCAGACTGCAGAAAAGTCAAGCAGCTATGTAACAGATAATGGTGGGATTGTCGTAGTGATCGTTTTTGAAAGTTTGCCAAGATAGGAATAGTACGTCACTTTACAGGTGAGAATACACCACACAGCAATGGGTGGCAGAACGCATGAATCGAACTATACTGGAGAAGTTCATGTATGTTGTCCAATTCTGGGTTGCAAAGAGTTGGGCTGAGACAGTTATATGTGCGGTGTCCTCATTAATCGTCTACCATCAACTGCAATTGAAGGCACAGACGCCGATTGAGATATGGTTTGGAAAACCTGTTTCTGATTATGACTCTTTACATGTTTTTGGTTCCACTGTTATTATCATGTAAAGAGTCTAAGTTAGATCCTAAGCAAAGAAAACAGTATTTTTGGGGATACCTCAGGTGTGAAGGATACCGTCTTTGGTGTCCAAGTTCGAAGAAAATACTGTTTAGTAGGGATTGACATTTGATGCGTCTTCTATGTAGAACAGAAAACAGGAAGTCAGATGAAGGTTTTCAGTACTTATCCGCAACAGGTGGAGCATACGCCTCAGAGTGGAGTTTGACACAACATCAGTTAGCCCTGCTGGAAATGAAACTCCTATGATAGAGGAGTTTCTTGGAGATGAAGAAGAGATTCTTCCAAGAACCTCAACAAGATCTATTGCTGTTCTAGGCGACGAGAAATTTCGTAAGCCTGACTCGTTTTGCTGATACGTTGGCTATCACTCCCAATTGAAGATGTGAAGTTCCTTCCACTTATAATGTGAAGTAGCTACAGTTCCGAAAATGTAAGTGGATGAAAGCTATGAAAGAAGAGATGCAGTCTCTCCATAAGAATGAAACTTGGGAGGTTGTTTCAATTACCAAAATAAGAGGCAATTGGATGCAAATGGGTATATGCAAAGAAAGAAGGATTCCGAATTTGAAAGACATCCGATACAAGGCAAGGTTGGTGGCGAAAGGCTACGCTCAGAAGGAAGGAATAGATTTCATGAGTATTTTCTCCAGTTGTAAAACATTCTTCCATTAGAATTTTGTTAGCCTTGGTTGCTCATAAATCTTGAACTTGTTCAACCTTGATGTGAACCACGCGTTTCTACACGGTGATTTGGAAGAGAAAGTCTATATTACTCAGCCAGAAGGATTTAGGAGTATTGGAAGGAAGATTGGGTTTGTAATCTGAAAAAGATCGCTTTAATGGTTTGACACATCTCCGAGGCAGTGGTACACACGCGATTTGTAGAGGTTTATGAGTGTCGGAGTACACAAGAAGCAAATTTGACAACTGTGTGTATTGTTCAAAGGCTACAAGGTGATACTCTCATTTATCTACTCTTATATGTTGATGATATGTTGATTGCTTCAAAGAATGTATAGAAATTGAGAAGTTAGGCTCACTAAATCAAGATTTGAGATAAGGATTTAGGGAAGCCAAGAAGATTCTCGGTATGGATATATTAGGATAGAGGAAATGGCAAGGTTTGTTTGACACAAAAGCAGTATCTAAAGAAGGTCTTACAACGTTTTGGCATAACTGAAGTACAAAACCTATGTACTCCACTTGCTCTCATATAAAGCTTAGTGTCATTATCTCCAGTACGCAGTGAGAACGAGAGTATATGTCAAAAGTTCCGTATTCAAATGCGGTTGGTAGCTTGATGTATTCAATGGTGTGTACTAGCCCGCCATTTCACATGCCATTTGGAATGTGAGCAGGATATTGCATGAGCCTGGTAAAGACATGCAAGCTGTGAAGTGGATTTTACGGTTATTATAGGTACTGTAAACATTGGTTGGTTTTTGAGCGGGATGAAAATCTTAGTCAATTTGCTGTTGGTATTTTGATTCTGATTATGCTGTGTGATTGTGGACAAGCGTCGGTCAACTACTGGATATGTATTTACTCTTGCTAGAGCTCCAGTAAGTTGGAAATCTTCTTTCAGTCTAAGTTGCTTTTTCTACTCAGAGGCAGACATACATGGCAGTTACAGAGGCTGTGAAGGAAGCTATTTGGTTACAAGGCTATTGTTGAATTGAAATTAGTCAGAAAGATCACTATCTAATTCTGACAGTCAAGTGTATTCATTAGCAAAGAATCCAGTATTCCACTTTCGCATAGCTAAATGTCGTTCCACTTATTGTGCGGGAAATTATTTCTGAAGGAAGAATCTTATTAGAGAAGATTGAACTGCTGAGAATCCTGCAGATGTCTTAACAAAGTATGACAATGATCAGTTCAATCACTGTTTGACTTGATCAACATTCTGCGAGCTGATTTGTGCTTTTGGCACATTGGAGGGGTGTTGCAATATTTGACAGAAGAATACAAAATTTGAAGGTTTGCTAATTCGCCAAGGGTGGAGATTTGTTGAAAAATGGCTTTTAGCAAAATCACATGGGGTAGAAATAAATGGAGAAGGTTGGGACTTATATGTAATAGGCCAGAAAAGGTTGTTTGTCCCACATTGAAAAGATAAAAGTGGGAAACTTTGGGGCCTATATATAAGGACCTAAATCATGTTAATTGTATCCCAAGTTGTAATTCCATTATACTTCTTTTGTTTAGGGTTCGTTCTTTAAGGACCTTTAGTTTGCAATTTTGTTGTATCTCCCCTTTGTTTTGGTATTTGTTGTTTGCCAAATATTTGTATATTGTTTGGAGATAGTGGAGCTTTCTTTTGCAGCGCCCAGGACGTAGGTTTTTAATACGAACCTCGTATTTCCTGATTCTTTATTTTTGCTTTAATTTGGCAATTTATTTATGCTTTTACTACTTGATTATTATATTCAATAAGCTAGCGTTAGAGTTTATGTTTCCGTTGCATATCACCTGTCACACCCATTTTTGTCCATCAGTGCCTGTAAAGTTTTCCTTAGTATATCCGTTTTGGTGGCATTCTTTCCCAACCGTGATCGAGCCTGCAATCGAAATGCTTCTTCTTACTATCATTCTTATAAATATTCCCCGGCAAGAGTGGTCTTGCCAAGTCTCCTTCGCCCCCACAACTGCAACACCGCAACGCTTGGATGTTCCCTCACCAACAACCAATCAATGGTCTCTAGTAGATTCGATGCCCACAAGTTCATCGCCTGGGATGAAAGGGAAGAAACCGCGAATCGTGCGATACAAACATCTCCTTGATCAATGGCTGATTTTTAAGTATTCCGCACTTCTTTGTATATCAGCAAGTGATGATTTGATATGTTTAATCTCGGAGGAAATTCCATGAACACGCTAAGTTTATTGATGAAGCAATGCATTTTACAGGAAACCAGTGAGACCTTTGTCCATCATGTTCATGATGCGTTCGCCTCAGTAATTTTGTACTCTCTATGACGTCTTCAATGTGATAAGCTTCTTCCCCTTACTTTTTTTAACCCAAGTCTTACGACACCTCCATCGCTTCCCTTCTTCTTCTCGTCGGCGCTGCTCTTGTATCTGCATCCCTGAGAAAGATCTGATGACCCCCCTCTCTTTTGATGCTTTCAACTTCTTTCTTTACACTTCTCAACGGCTTGGTTTCCTGACAAGCAGGAACCCAATGTGTTCGATAGCAAAGTTCCCAGTAACCTCTGCCATATCTCGTAGCTTTTTGTGTGTTAAGAAACCAGTGGTTGGACACGATGGTTTTGTTGACTAGCTAGTAAAACTTTTGGGAGAATTGAACGTGGTAGAGACAGAGACTCCGTTAACTTAGTTGTAAACAGCTGGTGTGAATGACTTATGAATTCTGTCTGTCCACATAAACCATTAAAATCTTATCGTTTGATTGTCGAGAACCGAGAATTTCATAAAGAGGCTGTAGCTTCTTGTTGCCATTTTGCGAGTTAATTATTTTAAACCCTTCCCCCTGCTGTAAGGCAAGGGGGAGATGGGTCCATATATCAAATCAACAAAGCTCTTTATGTCATTCTAAAGACAGAGTCCACATGTGCCCAAGTCCCAACTCTCGAGAGAGAAAGTGGTTTGCACTTTATTCCCATAACATTTTCAAATGTATTTATTTATTTTGGAATAAGGGACAAAGCCCTCAGCAATCCATAGGCGAATCAGTCTTGCACAATTGATTGTGTAGCTTTCTGGAAGAAAACCAAAATACAAGAGGCAAGATTTGAGATGGTGAGGTAGACCATAATAACCTTCTAATAAGACTTTGTTGCAATCTTTTAGATGAGAATCGCTTCCCAACTGTGACGCCAAGTCATCAAGTAAGTTTTTCCATTCAAAAGCAACCTTGTTCTTGTTTGAGAGAAGACCACCTACGGCAACAATTGCTAGTGGTAAACCTCCACATTTCCGAAGAATGTCATGAGATAGTTTCTCCAATTCGGGCGGGCAACACCCTTGAGGACCAAAAGCCTTTCTACAAAAGAGTTCAAACGCCTTATCTGACGGCAAGGGCTGTAGCCTATGGACATCAACAGAAGGAATCAAATCAACAATGCCCCTGTTTCTTGTTGTAAGCATAATCTTACTGCTTTTATTGTTCTCAATTAAAGCATACTCTATATATCTCCAAAAATCAGCTGTCCACACGTCATCGAACACAACCATGTAACACTTGTCTTTTAATTGTCTCTCCAGTGTGGCGAGCAGATCTTTCTCCTCCATTTTGTCCATCTCTCCATTTGTAGACCTTGTCACACGGTCAAATTCTTGTATAGTTTTCCTTAGTATATCCGTTTTGGTGCATTCTTTCCCAACTGTGATCCAAGCTTGTCAATCGAAATGCTTCTTCATTGTATCATTCTTATAAATTTTCCCGGCAAGAGTCGTCTTGCCAAGTCCTCCTTCGCCCACAATTGCAACCACTGAACGGTTGGATGTTCCACTTACCAACAAACCAATCAATTGGTCTATAGTAGATTCTAGGCCTACAACTTCAGCGCCTGGGATGAGAAAGGAACCAACTCGAGAGTCGTGTGGTATAACATCTCCTTGATCTATGTGCCTAAAGTTATAGTGTTTTGCTCTTCTGTGTATGTCACCAAGTGATGATTGGATATCTTTAATCTCAGATGAAATTCCATGATGCACCTCAAGTTTATTGATGAAGCAACACATTTTACAAAGGAAACCAGTGAGACCTTTGCCATCAGGTTCATGACGCTTCGCCTCATTGAGTATGTACTCATCTATGACGTCTTCAATGTGATAAGCTTCTTCCCTTACTTGTTTAACCCAAGTACTTACGACACCTCCATTGATTTCTCCTTCTTCTTCGGCCGCTGCCATTGTATCTGCATCCTTGAGAAAAGAGCTGATGATCTCCAATTCTCTTTTGATACTTTCAACTTGTTTCTTTACACTTGTCAACAACTTGGTTTCTTGGACAAGCAAGGAAGCCAAGGTTTGTATAGCAACGTTCACTGAACACTCCGCCATATCTGATAACCTTTTTCTTGTTCACTCCATCTTAATTCTGTGAAAAAGTTGTAGTACTTAAACCCTTTACTCTCCATAACTCAAGGGTGGAGATGGGTCCCATATAATTGTTAAGAAATACGTAAGGTCTTCCTTCCCACTTGGATGCATATGTATTATGTCGTATTCGTATCTGCCAAATGTTAGTTGCAATTTTTTAGTCTTTTGAGATAATTTATTTTAATTAATTAATTAAACATTTATTACTGTGAAAAAGTTGTAGTAGTTAAACCCTTCGCGGGGTGGAGATGGGTCCCACATATCAAATCAACAACTCTGATTTCTGAATATTATTCTAAAGAGACTGTTATCCACACTGTTAGATTGAGGTCAAGTCAACATTTGACCATGATCCAAGGGTCTATGTTAATTTGATGTTTGTGTAGTCAACATTCGACCATTATAAGTGTTCATGTCAAATTTTTGACTGATGTAAATGCACGGGTGCGATCTTGAAAACAGTATTTTTTTGTCGTTAAATTATTTACCTAGAAAAGACCAATAATACTATTAGGCATCTAGTTTTAGCTTATGTCTGTCAAACTCCCATAGAACTAGCCACAATAGTTTTAATTCATGTCCTGGAGACCTTATCATCTCTTTCTTATTTTTTATTTCATTATCTTCTAGACACACTCTATGCTTGGCAACCTTTTAGAGGACCTCCTATTTTTTTAAATTAATATTGATATTTAACTGAAGTTATAATATTCATATTTAACTAAGTTATAACTTAAGAGATCACATGGGAGATGCCATAGTGAAAAGTAAGAAAGATAATAAAATTGTTTTTGATATGAGAGAAGTCATAAAGAAAGATAACAAGTCCTACCTAATGCAATCGACCGACGCGGCATCTCTTTCCAAAAGGAATGCCTTTGCCTCAAATTAATTAATTGGTAATGAACTAACAATCTCTAGATATTTATAATTAATTAACTCTAATGACTTCAGTCATTATAAAGCAAAATGCTAAGAGTCAAAAGTAGGAGTTCGTGCAGCGAAAAACATACATTTTCGAGGTTAATAACATAAGAATATAAATATATTATATAAAGAGACATGATATTTACATGGTTCGATATAAGCCGTTTACATCTACAGATGAGAGAAATCAACTGTAGTTTCATGAACATAATATACAAGAGTACATAATACCATAAATTTGATACATAATTAATAGGGCGGAATCAATCTTAGTTTCTAACCAACCTCAACTAGATACCCAGAGCAAAAACAATCACAGTTTCTAAGACACTCTACCCATGATGTTTAATAACACTTACATAAAATACTTTGTGTTCTCATGTTTTATATTTATAGGTAGTATATGAGACATTTTATTTTCAATAGGATTCATATTTCAATTCATAATAGTACTCTCATGATTCTATTCCTGATACAATTGTATTCTTTATTAAATAGTTTTTCTAAATATATACAATTTCACATGGGAATATATAGGAAAGAAAGCCACAATATCCCACTATAGCTAAATTTAACATTATTTGGTGTTTGATGAAAAATTACACATGGCAGTTTTTGATTCATAATAAATTTCAGTTATCATATTCTGTATTCCAATTTATATCAATGGGATCGAGTTCTCACAGGTTTCAGGGTGTTGTATGGCTTGTCGTTGTGAGCAAAGGCTATACTTTTGGGTGATATGTAATTATAAAAAAAGAGGCCTCAAATATCAAAGATTTTACAATTGGGAAATTACCCTTACAGAACAAATTCATTTTGAAGTTTAATTAGGTATAAAACTATTTGACGTATATGTAGGTTCATAGAAAAAAACCAACCAAATCCATGGAAACAGGGTAAAATAGAGGAGCTGATTTTGATTGGCAAAGGTGTATTCAAAGTACCTTTTTACGTCTTATAAAAACAACAGGCAAATTACAATATTATTCCTTTGAAATATTTTTTTAATGCTTCTATATCGTAACCCAAATGAAATAACGAATCAGAGCATGTGGAGTTTAATAAAAACAAACAACTCAGTGGTTTTGATAAAATCTATTAGTTGATCTGTGGACCTGATGAGATGAAGCTATACCTTGGTCCTCTTTGCCGGATCTTGTAACGCGATGAGTTGATATGTTCAATCTCAGTGGCAAGCACCCAGCAATGTGTTGAACGTTTGTAAAACAACAACTATACTGTCCATACTCATCGACTCAAGTAACATTCTGGGCTGGGTTTTCAGTTTACCATAGTTTTTTTTTTTTTTTTTTTTGCAAAGTTTTGGGGCTCAACTCTGTTTCATTCTTAGCAGGATTCTCCAGAATTGATCTAATGATCAATAATTTTGACTCTTCATGTTATGTGTTCGAATCCTATACCTTTTTTTAAAACTTCAGTATAATCATCTGGCATTCACCATATCTGATGCTTTCCATTCTAAACAAAAAAATGATCAAAATTAGATTGATTAAATATAAATGTCGGATGTCCAAGTCTTGTCTACCAAATGATGGTGTTACTAGAAGAATATTTCTTTAAGACAAAATTTAGATTAGAAGAGGTATTTTAATCATTGAGCGAGTAACACCTCATGATCACAAGAGATATGACAAGTTTCTTCATACAAGTTGCACAATTTTGTGGTTTAAAAGTCTCATAAATTTACCATTTGAAATTGGAATTTTGTGAGGACTTTTTTAAAAGGGGACAGAGGAAAGAGTAATACTAGGTCCACAACCTAATCTCACACGCTTCTCTCACACAATTGGTCAGCTCACAAATAGGTCTTACCTTGCTTGCTATGGGTTCTGCCTATCTATTTGTGTGCTGACCAATTGTAAGTTGTTATGTCAACGGTTGTGAGAAAACATTGTAAGATTGAATTGTGAATGTAGCATTATCGTAGAGGAAAAAAGGGGACTCGGTTTTTTATTGGCCAAGTTTTCCACAATAGTTTACAATTCATTGACCTTTCTTTTGAAATAGCTAACATAAAATCCATTTTATTGAAAGAAAATGGAGTAGGTAAAACTCATAACATAAAAAAAGTAAATGAAGTACGTGCAGGTTCCTCGAATAAAACTAACCAAATAAATGGAAACATGGTAAATCAGGATAGTTGTTTACTATTGGTAGAGGTCTCATACTTTCTTGAACTTCAAATGCAAAAGTTCTGATGATCTCCAATTCTCTTTTGATGCTTTCAACTTGTTTCTTTACACTTGTCAACAACTTGGTTCCTTGGACAAGCAAGGAAGCCAAGGTTGGTATAGCAACGTTCACTGAATACTCTGCCATATCTGATAACCTTTTTCTTGTTCACTCCATCTTAATTCTGTGAAAAAGTTGTAGTACTTAAACCCTTTACCCTCCGTAACTCAAGGGTGGAGATGGGTGCCATATAATTGTTAAGAAATACGTAAGGTCTTCCTTCCCACTTGGATGCATATGTATTATGTCGTATCTGCCAAATGTTAGTTGCAATTTTTTAGTCTCTTGAGATAATTTATTTTAATTAATTAATTAAACATATATTACTGTGAAAAAGTTGTAGTAGTTAATTAAAACCTTCACCCTCCGTAAGGGCAGGGGTGGAGATGGGTCCCATATATCAAATCAACAACTCTAATTTCTGAATATTATTCTAAAGAGACTGTTATCCACACTGTTAGATTGATTTCAAGTCAACATTTGACCATTATCCAAGGGTCTATGTCAATTTGATGTTTGTGTAGTCAACATTCGACCATTATAAGTGTTCACGTCAAATTTTTGACTGATGTAAATGCAAGGGAGCGATCATGAAAACAGTATTTTTTTTGTCCTTAAATTATTTAGCTAGAAAAGACCAGTAATACTTTTAGGCTCTCTAGTTTTAGTTTGCGTCTGTCAAACTCCCATAGAACCAGCCACAATAGTTTTAGTTCATGTCTTGGAGACCTTATCGTCTCTTTTCTATTTTTAATTTCATTATCTTTTAGACACACTCTATACTTGGCAACCTTTTAGAGGACCTCCTATTTTTTTTTTAATTAATATTGATATTTAACTAAGTTATAACTTAACAGATCATATGGGAGATGTCATAGTGAAAAACAATAAAATTATTTGTTATATGGGAAGAAAGATAATAAAATTGTTTTTTATATAAGAGAAGTCATAAAGAAAGATAATAAGTCCTACCTAATGCAATCGACCGACGCGGCATCTCTTTCCAAAAGGAATGCCTTTGCCTCAAATTATTTAATCGGTAATGACCTAACAATCTCTAGGTATTTATAATTAATTAACTCTAATGACTTCGGTCATTATAAAGCAAATGCTAAGAGTCAAAAGTAGGAGTTCGTGCAGTGAAAAATATAAAAATATAAATATATTATATAAAGAGATACGATATTTATATGGTTCAACATAAGCCACCTACTTCTACAGATGAGAGAAATCAACTATAGTTTCATGAATATAATATACAAGAGTACGTAACACCATAAACCTGATACATAATTAACAGAGCGGAATCAATCATGGTTTCTAACCACTCTCAACCAGGTACCTAGAGCAAAACAAACCCAGTTTCTAAGACACTGTACCCATGATATTTAATAACTTTAATAACTCTTACATAAAATACTTTGTGTTAACACATTCTCTGATAACTTTGAATTGGTTCTCACCTGTATACTTATAGGTAATATGTGGGACATTTTATTTCTAATAAGATTCGTATTTCAATTCATAATAGTACTCCCATGATTTCATTTCTATTTATAATTGTATTATTTATTAAATAATTTTTCTAAAACCATATAATTTTACATGGGAACATATAGGAAAGAGAGCCGCCATATCCCACTATAGCTAAATTTAACATTATTTGGTGTTTGATATTAAATGTGGCAGTTTTTGATTCATAATAATTTCAGTTATCATATTCTGTATTCCAATTTATATCAATGGGATCAAGTTCTCACAGGTTACATGGTGGTGTATGGCTTGTCGTTGTGAGCAAAGGCTATACGTTTAGGTGATCTGTAATTATAAAAAAGAGGCCTATCCTATCAAAGATTTTACAATTGGGAAATTACCCTTACAGAACAAATTCATTTTGAAGTTTAATTAGGTATAAAACTATTTGACGTATATGCAGGTTCATAGAAAAAACCAACCAAATCCATGGAAACAGGGTAAAATAGAGGAGCTGATTTTGATTGGCAGAGGTGTATTCGAAGTACCTTTTCATATCTTATAAAAACAACAGGCAAATTACATTATTATTCCTTTGAAATATTTTTTTAATGCTTCTATATCGTAACCCAAATGAAATGACGAATCAGAGCATGTGGAGTTTAATAAAAACAAACAACTTAGTGGCTTTGATAAAATCTATTAGTTGATTTGTGGACCTGATGAGATGACGCTATACCTTGGTCCTCTTTGTCGTATCTTGTCACGTCATATGTTCAAGTCTTGTCTACCAAATGCTAGTGTTACCAGCAGAATATTTCTTTAAGACAAAATTTAGATTAGAAGAGGTATTTTAATCATTGAGCGAGTAACAGCTCATGATCACAAGAGATATGACAAGTTTACAAGTTGCACAATTTTGTGGTTCAAAAGTCTCATAACATTACCATCAGAAATTGGAATTTTACGAGGACTTTGTTAAAAGGGAACAGAGGAAAGAATAATGTTAGGTCTACAACCCAATCTCACAATCTTTTCTCACACAATTGGTAAGCTTGTAAATAGGTCACACCCTGCTTGCTATGGGTATCACAACCTCCTTTTTTTCTTTTTTTTTTAATTAATATTGATATTTAACCAAAGTTATAATATTGATATTTAACTCATTTATAACTTAACAGATCATATGGGAGATGTCATAGTGAAAAACAATAAAATTATTTGTTAAATGGAAGATGTCATGGACAAAGATATTAAAATTGTTTTTTATATGGGAGAAGTCATAAAGAAAGATAATAAGTCCTACCTAATGCAATCAACCGACCCGGCATCTCTTTCCAAAAGGAATGCCACCGACCCGGCATCTCTTTCCAAAAGGAATGCCTTTGCCTCAAATTATTTAATTGGTAATGACCTAACAATCTCTAGATATTTATAATTAAGTAACTCTAATGACTTCATTCATTATAAAGCAAAATGTTAAGAGTCAAAAGTAGGAGTTCGTGCAATGAAAAACATACATTCGAGGTTAATAACATAAGAATATAAATATATTATATAAAGAGACACGATATTTATATGGTTCAACATAAGCTATCTACATCTACAGATGAGAGAAATCAACTATAGTTTCATGAACATAATATACAAGAGTACATAACACCATAAACCTGATACATAGAGCGGAATCAATCATGGAATTTCTAACCACCCTTAACTAGGTACCTAAAGCAAAAACAAACCCAGTTTCTAAGACACTCTACTCATGATGTTTAATAGCCTTAATAACCCTTACATAAAATACTTTGTGTTAACACATTCTCTGATAACTTTGAATTGGTTCTCACCCGTATACTTATAGGTAATATGTGGGACATTTTATTTCTAATAGGATTCGTATTTCAATTCATAATAGTACTCCCATGATTCTATTTCTATTTACAATTGTATTATTTATTAAATAATTTTTCTAAAACCATACAATTTTACATGGGAACATATAGGAAAGAGAGCCGCAATATCCCACTACCTCCTATCCCCCTTTACACAACCTTCTCTCATGCAATTGGTAAGCTCACAAATAGGTCCCACCCTGCTTGCTATGGATCTCACAACCTCCTATTTTTCTTTAATTAATATTTATATTTAACCAAAGTTATAATATTGATATCTAACTAAGTTATAATGTAACAGATCATATGGGAGATGTCATAGTGAAAAACAATGAAATTATTTGTTAAATGGGAGATGTCATGGAGAAAGATAATAAAATTGTTTTTTATATGGGAGAAGTCATAAAGAAAGATAATAAGTTCTACGTAATGCCTTTGCCACAAATTATTTAATTGGTAATGACCTAACAATCTCTAGATATTTATAATTAATTAACTCTAATGACTTCAGTCATTATAAAGCAAAATGCTAAGAGTCAAAAGTAGGAGTTCGTGCAGTGAAAAACATACATTCGAGATTAATAATATAAGAATATAAATATACTATATAAAGAGACACGATATTTATATGGTTTAACATAAGCCGCATGCATCTACAGATGATAGAAATCAACAATAGTTTCATGAACATAATATATAAAAGTACATAACACCATAAACCTGATACATAATTAATAGAGCGGAATCAATCATGGTTTCTAAACACCCTCAACCAGGTACCTAGAGCAAAAACAAACCCAGTTTCTAAGACACTATACCCATGATGTTTAATAACCTTAATAATCCTTACATAAAATACTTTGTATTCTCACATTCTCTGATAACTTTGAATTGGTTCTCACCCGTATACTTATAGGTAATATGTGGGACATTTTATTTCTAACATGATTCATATTTCAATTCATAATAGTACTCTCATGATTCTATTTCTATTCACAATTGTATTCTTTATTAAATAATTTTTCTAAAACCATACAATTTTACATGGGAACATATAGGAAAGAGAGCCGCAATATCCCACTATAGCTAAATTTAACTTTATTTGGTGTTTGATATTAAATGTGGCAGTTTTTTATTCATAATAAATTTCAGTTATCATATTTTGTATTCTAATTTATATCAATGGGATCAAGTTCTTACAGGTTTCATGGTGGTGTATGGCTTGTCGTTGTGAGCAAAGGCTATACGTTTGGGTGATCTGTAATTATAGAAAAGAGGCCTCTGCTATCAAAGATTTTACAATTGGGAAATTACCCTTACAGAACAAATTCATTTTGAAGTTTAATTAGGTATAAAACTATTTGACATACATGCAGGTTCATAGAAAAAACCAACCAAATCCATGGAAACAGGGTAAAACAGAGGAGCTGATTTTGATTGGCAGAGGTGTATTCGAAGTACCTTTTCACATCTTATCAAAACAACAGGCAAATTATAATATTATTCCTTTGAAATATTTTTTTAATGCTTCTATATCGTAACCCAAATGAAATAACGAATCAGAGCATGTGGAGTTTAATAAAAACAAACAACTCAGTGGCTTTGATAAAATCTATTAGTTGATTTGTGGACCTGATGTGATGAAGCTATACTTTGGTCTTCTTTGTCGTATCTTGTCACGTGATGATTTGATATGTTCAATCTCAGTGGCAAGCACCCAGTAATGTGTTGAACGTTTGTAAAACAACAACTACTGTCCATACTCATTGACTCAAGTAAGATTCTGGGCTGGGTTTTCAATTTACCATAATTTTTTACAAAGTTTTGGGGCTCAACTCTATTTCATTATTAGCATTTAGCAGCATTCTCCAGAATTGATCTAATGATCAATTATTTTGACTCTTCGTGTTATGTGTTTGAATTCTATATCTTTTTTTAAAACTTCATTATAACCATCTGGCATTCACCATATCTGACGTTTTCCATTCTAAACGAGAAAATGATCAAAATTAGACTGATTAAATGTAAATGTCAGATGTTCAAGTCTTGTCTACCAAATGCTAGTGTTACCAGAAGAATATTTCTTTAAGACAAAATTTAGATTAGAAGAGGTATTTTAATCATTGAGCGAGTAACAGCTCATGATCACAAGAGTATGACAAGTTTACAAGTTGCACAATTTTGTGGTTCAAAAGTCTCATAACATGACCATCAGAAATTGGAATTTTGTGAGGACTTTGTTAAAAGGGAATAGAGGAAAGAGTAATGCTAGGTTCAGAATCCAATCTCACAACCTTTTCTCACGCAATTGGTAAGCTCGCAAATGAGTCCCACCCTGCTTGCTATGGGTCTCACAACCTCCTATTTTTTTTTTTTTAATTAATATTGATATTTAACCAAAGTTATAATATTGATAATTAACTAATTTATAACTTAACAGATCATATGGGAGATGTCATAGTGAAAAACAATAAAATTATTTGTTAAATGGAAGATGTCATGGACAAAGATAATAAAATTGTTTTTTATATGGGAGAAGTCATAAAGAAAGATAATAAGTCCTACCTAATGCAATCGACCGACTCGGCATCTCTTTCCAAAAGGAATGCCTTTGCCTCAAATTATTTAATTGGTAATGACCTAACAATCTCTAGATATAAATAATTAATTAACTCTAATGACTTCAGTCATTATAAAGCAAAATGTTAAGAGTCAAAAGTAGGAGTTCGTGCAGCGAAAAACATACATTCGAGGTTAACAACATAAGAATATAAATATATTATATAAAGAGACACGATATTTATATGGCTCAACATAAGCTGTCTACATCTATAGATGAGAGAAATCAACTATAGTTTCATGAACATAATATACAAGAGTACATAACACCATAAACCTGATACATAGAGCAGAATCACTCATGATTTCTAACCACCCTTAAACTAGTACCTAGAGCAAAAACAACCCAGTTTCTAAGACACCTACTCATGATGTTTAATAACCTAATAACCCTTACATAATACTTTGTGTTAACACATTCTCTGACAACTTTGAATGGTTCTCACCCGTATACTTTATAGTAATATGTGGGACATTTTATTTCTAATAGGATTCGTTTTCATTCATAATAGTACTCCCATGATTCTATTTCTATTTACAATTGTATTCTTTATTAATAATTTTTCAAAACCATACAATTTTACATGGAACATATAGGAAAGAGAGCCGCAATATCCCACTACCTCCTATCCCCCTTAACACACCTTCTCTCACGCAATTGGTAAGCTTGCAAAATAGGTCCCCCACCTACTTGCTATGGTCTCACAACCTCTATTTTTTTTTTTTTAATTATATTTATATTTAACCAAATTAATATTGATATTTACTAAGTTATAACGTAACAGATCATGTCATAGTGAAAACAATGAAATTATTTGTTAAATTAGATTGTCATGGAGAAAGATAATAAAATTGTTTTTTATATCGGAGAAGTCATAAAGAAAGATAATAAGTCCTACCTAATGCCTTTGCCACAAATTATTTAATTGGTAATGACCGAACAATCTCTAGATACTTATAATTAATTAACTCTAATGACTTCAGTCATTATAAAGCAAAATGCTAAGAGTCAAAAGTAGAAGTTTGTTCAGCGAAAACATACATTCGAGGTTAATAACATAAAAATATAAATATATTATTTAAAGAGACACGATATTTATATGGTTCAACATAAACCGCCTATATCTATAAATGAAAGAAATCAACTATAGTTTCATGAACATAATATATAAGAATACATAACACCATAAACCTGATACATAATTCATAAAGCGGAATCAATCATGGTTTCTAACCACCCTCAACCAGGTACCTAGAGCAAAAACAAACCCAGTTTCTAAGACACTTTACCCATGATGTTTAATAACCTTAATAACCCTTAATAAAATACTTTGTGTTCTCACATTCTTTGATAACTTTGAATTGGTTCTCACCCGTATACTTATAAGTAATATGTGTGATATTTTATTTCTAATAGGATTCATATTTCAATTCATAATAGTACTCCCATGATTATATTTCTATTTACAATTGTATTCTTTATTAAATAATTTTTCTAAAACCATACAATTTTACATGGGAACATATTGGAAAGGGAGCCGCAATATCCCACTATAGCTAAATTTAACATTATTTGGTGTTTGATATTAAATGTGGCAATTTTTTATTCATAATAAATTTCAGTTATCATATTCTGTATTCCAATTTATATCAATGGGATCGAGTTCTCACAGGTTTCATGGTGGTGTATGGCTTGTCGTTGTGAGCAAAGGATATACTTTTCAATGTGTTACGGTAGTAGAATTGATATTAAAATGATCGTCTCTAAACGATCTATCTACATATATAATTTTAAACTGGAAAAACTATTGCGTTTATTGCTAAAAATAATTGTAAATATAGATAGATCATTAGAATTGAATTATTTTGATACCAATATTGATACCTAATATCGCCAAAAAAAAAAAAAAATCAGCGATGGGATCCACAACTGCCAAATGCCAATACCAGATTCTGGCAACCGGAAATTAATCAATTAATTAAGGTTATTTTTATTTAAGTTTAAATATATTATGATAATTAGACTTGTGTATTTATAAAAAAGATTTCAGAGTTTAGAAGTAAATTAC